>NC_142340.1:22811500-23138500 GCF_054954075.1 Amborella trichopoda
GCATATAAGTTCAATCTCGTCATACAAAGGCATAAGATACCATGGAGGGGAAGCTTGCCTGGAGGCTCAGGTGATGATGTTTTGGGCGTCTCCCTCCACTATCAGATGTTGTCCCTAAGATCTATCGAAACTTTGCCAGCCTTTGAGGAGCACGAGAGATTCAGCATGCTGTGAATCTTGCACACCTAATAGAGTGATAGAGCTAAGGCAGGGCGAGAAAAGGAAAGGAAAGCGAGCAGCAACAGAAGAGATAAGTGAGCTGAACTCCATGCAGGGTATTCGAAAAAGGTAAAAAGGACATTGTGTTGATGATCTCGAAAGACTCCTCCCATCCCTGCATCGCCTGGATTGCCCAAAGAGCATCCATCAAAGTTCAGTTTGATAGATCCTTGGGGGGGAGGTTTCCAGGTGGCGGATATTTTCTTTCTCTTTGGTCTGTGTAAGAGAATATTCTTCCATTGAGGTAGGAAGTAGTTCACTGGGATACCCTTGAAGTGATGATTATTTGACACCTAAAAGGTTACTAAGGCTGTAACCTTTTGATAAAAAGCTGGGACCAGGGTAATTTGTCCCCTAAAGGTCCTGACATTTCTTTCTTTCCAGAGCGTCTAAAGGATCGCAGCCACAGCAGCCTTCCATAATATTTTCTCATCCTTTGGCCATTGTGAGGCGAGGTTCAAGGCAAGTAAGTCATTGATCGTTGGTGGTATCACCCACTTCATACCGAAAAGTTGCAGAAGGTAACTCCAAAGGTCATATGCTACATTACAGAGGAGGAAGAGGTGGAGGTTGGACTCCTCCTCGCAGAGACACATGCAGCACCTATTAGGGATGGGGATCCCTTTTCTTTGCGATTGATCAATTGTTAGTGCCTTATGGGAGGCAGCTATCCAATTGAAAGTTTGCACCTTGGGAGGTGCTACAGTTTGCCATACCTGAGAAAGTACCGAGGTGGGGTTGAGCGGGAGAGTAGGAGGTTGGGTGAGTTTCTTGTAAAAAGAGGCCATTGTGAATTCTCTTGAAGGGACCAGGGACCACACCAACTTAACTGGAATAAAAGTTCATGCAAGAGTGCTGAAAGAGAGATGAAGTTATTTGTTTCCTCCTCAATAGATTCCTCTTAAACGAAGGCATCCATCATCTTCTACCTCCCTGTGGTATCAATTCCTCTTCTATTGGGGAGTCTCTCTTGGTTGCTATTGCATAAAGAGAAGGGTAGCTTTCCCTCAATGGTGTGTGACCTATCCAAAGGTTAGACCAAAAGCGAACTCTTGTGCCTTCTTTGGGGTGAAGCTTGATGAATTTCTTGAACATATCGATAGAGGAGACCAAGGATCTCCACGCTCCAGATGCATTGGACCAAGGTTCTGGAATATTGTATTTATTTTGAAGAACCTTCACCCAAAGACTATCCGTTTGGGTGGCCAAACGCCACCACCATTTTTCGAGCAGGGCGAGGTTTTGCTTTCTCATATTTCCGATACCCAGACCTCCCTTGTTCTTGGGTAAGCATACTTTGTCCCAAGAAATGAGATGAAACTTTGTCTTGTCTGCCTGTCCTGACCAGAGAAAGTTCCTCATGAGCTGATCAAGGCGGTTTGCCACTGAAGCGGGCATTCGGAAAAGAGACATAAGATATACAGGTGCATTGGCAAGGGTTGCCTTGATAAGAATGGTTCTTCTTGCTTGGGAAAGAAATCTCCCTTTCCATCCAGCCAACCTTCTGTCTACCTTGTCGATGACATGGGACCAGAGCCTCTTCTTCAGTTTTCCCAGCCCGAGAGGTAGACCAAGATAGGTTGTTGGGAGGTCATCGACTTACATTCCCAGGATGGAATTAGCTCTCCGATTTGGTTGTAGTCAATTGCTACTCCCATCATTTTGGACTTATCCATATTGACATTGAACCCCATGGCCAATTGGAAGCACTTGAGAAAGAGTCTCAGGTTTCCACTTCAATCGGGGAGGCATCAAGGAAGACTAGTGTATCATCAGCATATTGCAGATGTGACACTATTGGGCCCCGACGTGAAGTTCGAAATACCATAAGCAACCCAGCTTGGTAAAGGCGGGTGAGAGACCAGCTAAAGACCTCCGCCGAAATAGCGAAGAGGAATGGAGAAAGAGGATCCCCTTGGCGAAGGCCCCTCGAAGAAGGGAAGAAGCCCTTGGGTTCAATTGATGAGGATTGAAAAGAAAGGGCGGGAGTAGCTGCCTCTCACCCACATTCTCCACCTATCTCCAAAGCCCATTCGTAGCATAGTTTCGTCCAAAACTAACCAATTAACTTGGTCGTAAGCTTTCTCCCAGTCAATCTTGAAGATTAGATCAGGCGTTTCAGGCAAGTTCCGTGAATGGATACATTCATGGGCAACCAGAGCCCCATCGAGGATTTGATGATTTTTTATAAAAGCCGACTGTGAGGATGAGATGACAGTAGGGAGGACCTGCTGTTGTCTAGAGGCCAGTACCTTGGATAAAATTTTGTAAGTGGAGTTGAACAGACTGATTGGACGGAAGTCCTTAAGTTCCTCGGCCCCTTCAACTTTGGGTACAAGAGCAATGAAGGTGGCATTAATGGATTTACCGAGTGTACCCCGGAGAAAGAATTCTGAGAAGAAGTTTAAGAAATCCTGGCGAAAGGTATCCCAAAAGATTTTAAAGGGGGCTACGTGAAACCCATCCGGACCTGGAGCTTTGCCCTTCGCTAGATTATCGAGAGCTTTAAGGATTTCATCTTCTTGGAAAGGACGTTCCAGCCAAATAGCTTGATCTTCCGTAAGGGTGAAGAACTTTAAATCAGCCATGGCAGGTCTCGATACATTTGGGGTAGAGTAAAGGTTCTGGAAAAAAGCAAGGATGGCTGACTCAATCTCTTTAGGCTGATCTAGGTACTGGTTATTTACTTTAATGTAGGAGGTTGAGTTGTCCCTCCTTCAGACAGTTAGCTATTTTGTGAAAGAAAGGGGTGTTGTGGTCCCCTACTTTTAGCCAATTAACTCTTGATCTTTGGAACCAATAAAGCTCTTCCTTTTTGAGGGTGGAGAGATATTCAAATTTAGATTGGGTTCTGAGATCAGCTTCACTGGTAGTCAAAGGGCAGGATTCTTCTAGGCTGTCAAGGTCTTGTAGGGTCTTTAGGAGGTTGGACTTAATAAGGGAGTAGTTGCCAGGAATAGAACGACTCCAAGATTTGAGGGAGGCCTTAGCAATTGGATTTTAGATTGCAGTCTATAACCAGCTCTTCCGGTCACCTGGCCATCGAAGGAGTTCCACCAGTTTGGGATCAAGGAAGAAAGAGACTTTTCTTCAAGCCAAGCCAATTCAAACCTGGATGGTTTGGGTCCTATATTCAAGGGTACGGTGGAAAGGAGGATGGGACAGTGGTCCGAGACAGGTTCTGGCAGGGTGATGGTGTGTGAGCCCGGGAAAGCTTCATCCCAGTCAATGGCTAAAAGAAACCTGTCTAGTTTAGAAAGAGAGGGTTAGGCCCAATGGCTACTAATCTTAAAGACATATATGTATTATACATACTCTTTAACATAGGGTTCTCTTTGTTTATAGCCAACAAGCAATACAACTATACAAAAAGTATAGTTGTGTTGCTAGATAACCAGAAAATAATCATTTTCAAGTCTTCAAGGTGGAGATCAAGATCCCTAATAGTGGGGATTGAAATCCTTTACAAGTGAGATCAAGATCCCGAAATTCAAAAATTGATCTCCTTGGAGGATCCCTTTTCTAAAATGCAAAAGTGAGATTCTAGAGTGGGATTGCCACAGATCCCATCAACTACATCATATTGTTTCTGCATCACCTCGCACCAAACTTAGAATATTAGTATCAAAGTGGAAACCAAACCCTAAGTAGATGCATGTGTTGTTACAATACTAGGAAGGTTCTTTTCACACAAACCTAAGGATGAGGGCATTTGTATGGACTACCAATGCCACCCGTACGAACACACTAGAACATGAACTTTTTTTTTAGGCCTCAACCCATTGAGCTGAATCTATCAATACCAATACTGAAGGATTTTGGACTTTGTTGATGATTTTTGGGGCAAAATGTGTTTAATCAGCCTGAGTTTTTTAATCTCACATGTGTGGGACCCAATAGGGTGAAACCCTTGCATAGAATAGGTTGCACTAACCATGTGGTATGGTCCTGAAGTTTAATAGACATTAGATAACAAATATGTGAATTCTATCGATTTAAGCAATTAGATTACAACAAACCTAGTAAATTGGAAACCAATTGATGCATGTGTGTGAACGAACTCCTTTGTTGTAGGTTAAGATGCACTGGCTAGGATGAACTATACTCCTAGATGTTCGATATAATCCATCGATAAAGATGTTCTAGGAGCAAGAACTAGATTCACCTCATATCTACATAGAAAGGGCTTTCGCACAGGCAACTCGAGCAAGTTTAGATTGGCTGGGCTTGGGCACATCCAATCTCAAAAATCAATAAAACTCATACACCCATCATCCAAATGGATTTCAAACATTAGAAGCAGATCAAATGGCCAAGGAAAACCAATCTATGCAAGGGTTTCACCCTATTGGCTCCCACACACATGAGATAGTCTATGTTTGGGGGCATTGTGATGCAGGAACAATAGAGAATATGACATTAATTGAGAAAACTGGATACTAAGAGTCCATGTTGTAGCACATTACGTTATACGTACATACATACATATATATAGAGAGAGGAAGATACTAAAAACGCCTATAGGCGAAAATGAACAGTGATTTCGCCTACTCTCATCATCATCCAAACATCATCACACGGTCACAGTCCGGTAGTGTTTTAATTTTCTTTTTGTTTGTAATAATCGGAATTATCTGAAGTTTGGAGCGTGTGTATATCGTAGAGAGGCGCACCGAATAAAAATATGAAAAACATAATTCGTAAAATATAAAGTTACCAAAATACCCCCATAAATTTGCGGGGGTATTTTGGTCAATTTATATTTTATGAATTATTTTTTCATAGTTTTATTAGGTGCGCCTCACTAAGATGTACACATGTTCCAAATTTCAAGTAATTTGGATTTGTAGAAAAAAAATGAAAATTGAAACACTATCGGACAACTGTGATCGTGCGATGAAGTTCGGATAGTGATGAGGGTAGGCGAAATCGCTGTTCATTTTCGCCTATAGGTATTGGGAAGAGTTTTTCATATATATATATATATATATATATATTGAAAATCATCATTTGTAGGTGCATCTTCCAAACTGCTTTGGTAAAATACTGTCCTGACCCTCAATTTTCACGAAGTAGGGATCATCTTGGAAGCCACCTTCAATCTTAATATGATAATTTGATAGAATGATTACATTGGATCATTAATGGCTCAGTTTGTCCCAGATGTTCCATAGAAGTCTGAAATACTCAAAATGGGTTTTGTCACCTTGTTGAAAGCAGTCAGAATACCTTGGCACAATAATCATTTCAAAAGCACTCTTCCAAAACATCCCATATAGATTTTGCTTCTATTCATTGTTAGCATCCCATGTAATTTTTTGTTGTAAGGAACAAAAAGCCTGTCCTGAGACTTGACTCCATCAATGACAACAAATGTGTGCCAATTGATATGCGTAGAATCAATGGCACAAGGTGGTGGGTTGGAGTCATCGACATGCACGAACATGTACCATCTAAGTTTCCAAGAAGAGAAATACCTAGATAATCACTCCTATCCCAGTTTACAGTAAGTTAAATGAATGCTTAGGTTGTCAAGGTGCACATTACAAGGATCCTTGTGCTCGGTTCAAGATGAAAAAGATGTTTTAGATCCTTCCATGGCCTCAGAAAGTCCCAAATAATACTGATCACAGGAGTGGGAGAAAAGACCCACTAAGAGATCAAATACCTAAAAAATCATGAACATATCTTGAAAAATATGTCACTAAGAGAGACAAAATAGCAAACCAGAATGTCCGAGAAATCTACTGTCCATGATCAAATCCCTAGAAAATCTGAGAGATCTATTCTTCCGGCATCACCATGCACCAAACCCTAGAATATATGAGAAATCTATAGTTCCAACATCACAATACACAAAAGCATAGAATACATGATAAAGCTCTAAGGCATAAAATTTGGCGAGTCGAGCGATTGAAAATATGATATCTAATGAATGCCACATCTAGAACCACGAGAAAGAACTTCAGTTGCCACTGCTCACATTCTAAATGTAATCTCTCTAGGCTACGGCAAATTTTCTGACCACAGCACAAACCCAAACTAGATTAAATAATATGCTATCATAAAAGAAAATCGAACTGAAAAACTTATTGTAATATTTTTTTTTTGGTGGAAACATAGTGGTTACATAAATGACCAATGATGACATCGTACCCAACCTTCAAATAAAAGAACTAGTTTCAACAGATGTTTGCATTTGCCCAGATTTAAGCAAAGCTAAGTAAATAGGAACTTAGTGAGACAGAGCAAGACAGAAAGATGAAGTAGCATATGACTGAGCTTTCACAGGAACAAGCTGTATTTTCAGAACTCAAAATGTTGAAATAATGTGATATTATCAAGTGAATTTCTCACCCTTCATACTCAGAGCCAATGTCAGGTAATTTGTCCCTGCTGATTTGAGAAAGATAACTCCGAAGAAAAAGACCGCGCACAGGATGCTGGACACCACGGCACATTTCCACGAGATCCTTTAGCACATCCTTAGCAGGAGCTTCCTTGGATTTAATGTACACGGATCCCACTGTGCAAAGGAGATACCTGACAAAACACGGATAGGGACATCATTAATGAAATACCACAGAGTGTGAAACAATGGAATATCAAATTAGTTCTCCTTGACAACAGAAGAAGGAAACACAGAATATCAGATCATATTTTCCATCCATTTTTTGAAGCTGTCATATCTTACATCAATGAAATTTGTAACAGAAAATGACAAACTATCATTACAAATTATAGAATTATCAAAACTACCTTCTCTGTGTATGATGTCCAATATTCCATCACTGTAAAACAGCATTGTCTACTGATCACCACAAGATAAGTATGTGAGTCTAAATCGCCATTCAACACAACAGCACACTTCTGGTCTGTGCTTCTGAAAAGAGAGCAGCAGGATGATATATAGATCATTTTTGTGCTATTTTTTGGACGTTTTCTCAATAGATAGACATGCTGCTCCTCCAGCGGCCAATATAAAATGAAGACCACATAAAACAGGAATTTCTGATGAATGAAATGATCAACTTATATGTTCTTGCAGTTGATGACATTATTGGCTGACAAGTATGTGAAAATCTTGGTCTTCAGAATAAGGCACTGCCATAGTGGAGAATGAAAGAGCAAGCTACCTAATTGAAGAGATAGTGGCAGTTGCGGCCATCAATTTACTGAATTCTGCCCCATCATATGAAGTGGGCCTACTTCTGCTTGAAATTGGACCACAATACTCTAAATCATCTTGGAGTTCTTGGACCACAATACTCTAAATCATCTTGCAGTTCTCAAACTTCATCCCATCCCAAAGCAGCTAGATGGAAATTAGGCACAAGCACCTTGTTATGTCAAGATCAAACATTGCCTTTTTAATATCCTCGACAGAGAATTGCCTCTACAGCCATTAACAAATCCCCAAAGAGAAATCTGGTAAAGTAGACAAAAAAAAAAAAAATTTGGTTGATTAGTAATATCCCCACTATCCATATTTGAAAAACCCTTCTAGCCCCGCAGAGGTTCTTAGCAAATTTATGATCATTTCTTTCGTATCATTGTCCTTACCATCCTCCAATGATACTCGGATACTACAAGTTTTTGTCTCCTATCATGTAAAAATGCGGACACATGTACAAAACAAGTTTCGACATGGATGCACAGTATGTCATCACCATGAATATGAAGTATGCGATTACTAGATAGGGAGAGTCTGTGTTGGACACTGCATGTCAAGTGCCTTTTTTTATTGGGGGGGGGTTCAATTCAAAGTCCTTTTCTTTTTCAAGTCTAAGTATTTTTAAAATTTTCTTAGCAATAAGTGGGGCATCAGTAAAAGAATCTAATAAAAGACATTTTGATGGGGAAACAGTTGCATGCCTCACCCAAAGGTGTAGATTGAGCACAACACTAGTTCTAGGGCAGTCGTTAAAAACAATTTTGGGACATCTCGAACACCAATATCCACTACAACTAGGCAAAGAATCACATGGAGTTGGATAGCCTGCATTTTGGCACAATGACCCCTTCCTCATCAACCTCAACTTTGAGGACTGCTCAATTGGGAACTTGGGTCTCACTAGGGTGGAAGGGAACTCTAGGACCACTTGGGATATGGTCCACATGAACATTAACACTAGCCTACGAAAAGAGCCCGGGCTTAATTGGTTAGCGCTTGGTGATTTGCAACGCTGCATCCTATGCTCAATTCCCCACTGATTCACCCAAAATCAATAAATAAATAAAATAACACTAGCCAAAATATAGGTAACATTGCCTACAACTCTTCCAGTAGCGTATGCATCATGGAGTTTTTCCTTCTCCTAGAGTTGTCCACTTTACAACCTCACTTCTATACCTGAAGCATTCGATATTTCTGTGCCCAGCATATAATTCATGTATGAGTTTGACACTCCTACCTTGCTTCCTTTTTGTGCGGAAATTTCTCTGCTTCTCTAAAACCCATATTTCCAAAAGGGCTACTTCAATACGTTCCTCATTTTGATTTAACAAGATAGAATTTCCAAAAAAAAACACACATCCGTCACTCCTACAACCAGAACTCAAACCACGAACCAGAATATTTGAGTTGAGCATAAGTTGAGCATGAGCACACCATTTAAAAGAACAGTCAAATGATTAACCTTCCCCCAGATGGGTTTGATACATACATAGCTAGTTTTCTGCTGGGCACATGGATTCAGGTAGTCACTATAAGAGAACCATTCCCTGATGATATAAAAACCACAACTTACAAATAACAACTACATGCTCTGCCTAAATGGCTATGGTCCTCTTAATTGATTTGATTGTTGTTGTGTGATTGAAAAGTACACAATTTGATCACAAAAAGAAATACATGCCAAAAAAAGAAGTATCCCTTTCTTCGATAAATTCAACAGTAACCTTAGAGAGAGAAAAAAAACCATGAATGTGATTGTGACTCATCTCTACAAGAAGTCAGTATTGATAGCACAAAAGCAATACAGGCTAAATAACGAATGAATTCCATAGGGTTGATGGAAAATTACCAGGTAACAGAGAATATATAGCATGTCAGGGATTCATTACTCTCAAAAGTTCAATAAATGTAAATGAAAATTGAGCAAAAAACCAAATAATTCAGTTCAATTTGAACAGGGAAACTCACAATCTGGGTAAGATGTTTCCAGCGTGCTGTACAAGCTCATACAAATCAACAATCGAGCATCCACGCTTGGTCTCTTCCTTGAAAAACATCTCCAATCTCCTCAATTCGTCAAATGATCTCATATCTTTGCGCAAATCAAGGATCTCAACTCACGCAATGAAAAGGGGAAAATGAAATATAGCTGCTACAGTTGGCCCTAAAAGGACTAATTTCTGCATTTGTGAATATTGCAATGAAGGATACAGAGCTCATAGTACTTGTGCGGAGAAAGCCTCGATGTTCTTAACTCTGAAAGCATTTGTGCTGAGTACTTGAGGGCGTCTCTCAAGTTATTTGAATCCTGGGGTTTTTGTTGCAGAGGAATTGAAAGCACATTGATCAGGAGAGGAGATCCAGGAAGAATCAGCAACGGAAGAAGCTGTTATGCTAAGTCTTAAGAAGGGAACAAGAAAACTGGAAGAATTTGGAGAGAGAGACAGAGAGAGGGGAAGGAGGGATACCAGAGCTCGATGCATGCAAAATGCGTTTTGTTGAAAGCCGGCAATTCCTTCTGCGAGCCATTTCTCCTCGTCCTCGACCCCGTCTGAAAGCATCTCTCTCTCTCGATCGAGCGCGCGCGTTGTGTCTGTGTTCTCAGCTTCGAGCCCAACCCCTCGCTCCTCTCTCTCTCTATATCTCCCTCTGCTTAACTCTCTCCCTCTCTATGCAGGAGAGGACCCTTTGGGTTAAGCCCCTTCACGTCAACGGCTCGGGACTTGGATCGGTAGTTGGACTCTCCCCAACCTCCTCTCTCTCCCTCTCTCTCTCTCTCACCCTCACTTTTCAAGCGCTGCTATGTAGATTTAAGAAGGGGTGGCAATCGGGCCCGAGTGACCCGCCAGGCTCCTACCCATATTTGAACCAGGTTCAGCTCCATATTTTGGACATGGCAGGTCGAGTCTGCCTCCATATCCATATTTTGGACTTGGCTAGTCGGTCTAGGTCCAAATGACTTGGACAAGATCGATGTTGGGTCTGAAACGGACCTTGCTGGGGCGTGGTCAACCTGGCTTGGTATAAAATATAAAACAAATAAATTTATTTTTATTTTAAAAGTTTTAGACCCAAGCCAGTGTGGTCTGGGGAAACCCAGCCGGTCGGGTCCACTACCCATTGCCGCCCTTAAGACTACTTTATGGAGGTGGCAGGGACGTGATCCTGTCATTGCCAATTGTACTTTTCTACTGCAGGAGAGCTTGTTTGATCGATTTCCCACTTTGGAGAACTTTTTTATACGAGTTTTTGAGAATCATTTTAGAATATCTGAAGGAGTAATTTCAATTAACAAAAAAAAACAATAGAACAATGATTTCCAGACCATCTCGATCCTTTAAAAATTGGAAACCCATATATTTCTTATTTAGGTGTTGGACGTGTATTCAACTAAATTTTTCCATCAAACGTATGGTGGCTTGGTTAATTACATCTCAAAATTTTGGACTCCAAAAATATTCTAGTAAGGTTTTTTACATTTTCCATTGATTAATAGAAAATTATTTATATTCTATGATCAAATAAAGAAGGAATGCATATGAATGAGGGAGGGACACATGGCAGGTTTGGGAGATAATTTCCAATAACTTGAGATGCCATATGTTAGGCGTGCGAGATAAGGGTTTAAAAAAGAAAAAGAAAAAATAACAAAACAGATGAGAGAAAGCCTCTCTCTCTCTCTTTATTTTCATCCAAGAAGTCAATCTGGCTTTGCCTCTCTCATTTATTTCTCCTTATACCTCTTTCTTTCATATTACAAGAAAAAACAAAAAAGCCATCTTCGTGCCTCTTTTTCTCTCTAAATTTCCTTGTTTTTATTCTTGTTGAGCAAGTCACAGGCTCGGCCTCTGTGTGCCTCTATATTCTCTCTATTTGTAATCTCCTCTCTCTCTATTTGTAATCTCCTATACCACTTTTTCTCTAATTTTTTCTCTTTTTGACTCGTGTCCCTCTTCTTTTCTCTTAGGGCATGTTTGTTTTTCTAAAAGATTTCTTTTTAAAAGAAATCTTTCTAATTTTCTAAAAGTTCTATGTTTGGCACACGCTTTCATCTAAAAGTACATAAACTCAAAAAGTAATATTCGAACTTTCTTTGTTAAAACATGAAAGATTAAGTTCTTCAAGTAGGAACTTAATCTTTCAAAACGTTTGTGTGGATCACTATCCACTATGCATAATATAAATACATAATATAAGTATTAGTAATATGATATAATATAATATAATATAACTATACCTCAATATTATTTTATATTGCATCATATATTTCTATTTATTTTTATATGTAATATATAATATTAATATATATTTATATTACGTTTATATATAATATTATATATATTACATTATATTTATATTTATGTTATTAATGTAACATAAAATATTAAAATATATTTATAATATATAGTCAATATATATTATATATTATATGTAATATATAGCCAATATATATTATATATTATATATATAATATATAATATATTTCTTATATGACATATAATATTTATATCAGTATTTATATAATTGTATATAATATTTATCTTATTATATTATAAATAGTATATTTATTATATATTTTCATCTAATAAAATTATTCTTTATGTATAATATTTATATTTTTATATTGTAAATAATATATTTATTATATTAAATATATATTTCTATTATTATTTATTATATTATATATAATATTTAGCATATTATATTATTCATAATATATAAATATATTATATTAATGTATATTTGTATTATATAACATATAATATAATATAATATAATATATTATAATATAATATAATATATATATATATATATATATTTATTATATTAAATACATATTATATATATTTCTATTATTCATAATATATAAATATCTTATATTATATTATAGTAAATACTATAATATATATTATATAATATATTTATTAGATTATACATAATATGATATATATCTATTATATTATATAATATATAAATATCTTATATTATATGATAATAAATATTATAGTATATGTTATATATAATACAAATATGCATTAATATGATATATATGCATATAATATAAATTTATGAAATTATATATGATATATATTTATTATATGATATATAATATTTATATCAGTATTTATTATATTATACATAATATTTATCTTATTATGTTATAAATAATACAATATCATAATATTTATATCAGTATTTATTATATTATATGTAATATTTATATCAGTATTTATTGTATTATATATAATATTTATTTTATTATGTTATAAATAATACACTTATTATATATTTTTATATAATAAGCATATTATTATTAATGTATAATGTTTATATTGTAATATTGTAAATAATATATTTATTATATTAAATATTATATATATATATAATATTTATATTATTATATTATTCATAATATATGAACATCTTATATTATACTATGTATTATATAATATATATTAATTATATAACACATAATATGATATATATCTATTATATTATATAATATATAAATATCTTATATTATATTATAATAAATATTATATTATATGTTATATATAATACAATTATACATTGATATAATATATCTATATAATATAAATTTATGAAATTATATATAATATTTATTTATTATATGATATATAATATTTATATCAGTATTTATTATATTATATCTAATATTTATCTTTTTATGTTATATAATAAATATATTATTATTAATGTATAGTATTTATATTATTATATTGTAAATAATATATTTATTATATTAAGTACATATTTATATTATTATTTATTATGTTATATATATTATTTATAGCATTATATTATTCATAAGATATTTATATATGATATATATTTATTATATTATAAAATATATAAATACCTTATATTATACTTTAATAAATATTATATTATATGTTATATATAATACAAATATACATAAATGTACTATATAAAATACATTATATATAATATAATATACAAATATACATTAATAAAATATATAAAATAAGTTATATATTATATTATATTATGTTATATATAGTATATATTTCAAACACAATATCCATAATTTTCTTAACATTCCAGCTCTTATCAAACTCAATACCAATAACTTATTAACCTTCAAGAACCAAACATTCAACTTTCTAGAAGATATAAAAACATTCAACTTTTCAGAAGATATCTTTCAGAAAAACAAATGTGCCCTTAGTATTCTAGTCCAGAAGTTCCATATTTTGGCTCCCTTGTTTCTATAACCCTCACTATTGTTACCTCTCATGCTTTCTCTCGTCTTTGAGGTGAGCAATGAAAGTAAAATTTTGGAGCGAGGATGGGCTCCCAGCTCAGATCTGAGATGGAGGATGTCTTGAGACTGGTGATTGCAAAGTTTATAATTTGATTAAAAAACCCTCTTTCTCTAGAGAGAGAGAGAGTATTTTCTAAAATCATAGCCGCTTTGTAATTTTTATCGTGTTTTTTTTTCTCCTTAAACTACCTTATATATGAAAGAAGAGGGAACCCAATATTCATTTTTTACAACGGGCCTCTGAGAAGCAACCTCTCAGATATCAAGGATATGTATTATTATCTCATATAACCTTTTAAAAAAGAAACTCTTTAAAAAAAAATGAGTTATTTATGCATACTATATTTAATAAAATATTTTAACAAAGGATAAGCATAAAACAAAATAAACTGTGTGATTCCTCTCATGAAAATTGTTATGCAACATGAGCCGTATGGCCACACAAATCAACAATCTTTCCCTAAAAATCAAAAACATTGTTAGCCAATACCCACATAACAGCTACTATGAGCATGGTAGGATATGAAAGTTTTATTTGGTGAATAAATGGCCTCTTAATTTAAACAACTTTCTTTAGATGAAGAACAATGTTTTATTTTTATGCAACATGAGCCCCATGGCCACACAAATCAACAATCCTTCCCTAAAAATCAAAAACATTGTTAGCCAATACCCACATAACAGCTACTATGAGCATGGTAGGATTTGAAAGTTTTATTTGGTGAATAAATGGCCTCTTAATTTAAACAATTTTCTTTAGATGGAGAACAATGTTTTATTTTTATTGTTCTTCATTAAATATAACAAAATTGTTACAGTTAAAGAAATGTGTTTTGCATAGGTTCCTTCCCCAAGAAACAATAGCTGGAAAAACAAACAACTAATGATTGGTGGTGATTCGCCACCTAAAATAGCCTATTCAACAATTGCACCCTCTTAGATAGAAGATTTCAATGATCCAACACTTCGAGCAGATAACAACCACCTCCTCATGCATTATATTCATTCAAAAAAATCTCAAAAAGATGAGATATGCCAATTAAATTACTTGATACACTGGATATCTTATGCTGAAAAGCATATTTAAGGAATTGAATAATAGATTCAATAAATAAATAAAAATTTAAAAATACTAGCTAAAAGCAAAATTGAAGAAAATAAAAAGAGAAAGAAAGAAAGATCACGAAAGTCATTAGAAATATGACAGCGAAGCCACAAAAAAGGAAAAGGAAGATGAAGTTTCTAAATTGTTTAAATTCAAGTCCTCAAATTTTCTTTATTTTGCTCAAAATAGTGAAGCAATAAAAGAATCCACTATTGAGCAATCCAAAATGATGAAAGTAGTTGTAGTTGAGAACACTATGATTGAAAATATTAGTGTAGACACTCCCATGTTAAATATCGATAATCTCGTATACCCTACTAAAACTAGGAAAATAAAATTTATTGGATTTACAAATGCCTACATTTGTGATACAAAATGTGGACAAATTCTAATGTTGTCAACCAAGAAGTAGGGATGTCACAAGGACGAACTAGATGGAGGTAGGAGTATTTGCCAGAATCAAAACAAAGAGCCATTGCTACCCCTTGGTCTAAAAGAATTTGACTCAAAATTTATTGTTGAATTTATTGCAGAATCCACAACCTAAAAAGCGATCGATGTATGCCCTTACCACCAAAAAGCAAAATAGGAGATATTGAAGATTTTGAAAAGTTTTCAAAAAGTTTTAATAGTAAATACTACAAGATACAAGTTCTACTTGCAATGCAATTTATCTTACCGCTATGATAGGTAATATATCTGACTTAGTCATTGAAACAATAATAGTGAAAATATTGTTGTTGAGTCTCTAGTATTAGCAAATGTAGTCGGGCACACGATCAAAAATCACAAAGCTTTGTTATAAATCTACTTCTAAAAAATCTTGTGCAACATTGGTCCTCAAGTCCGTGATACAATCAAAGGAGCTAAACATTCTAAAATTAAGAAGAATTTACCAAAAAAGAAGTTTCAAGCCCTATAAGTGTTTGAACACATTTTTCAGCACCTTGGTCCCCGATGCGGAATAAAGAGGAAGCCGGTCAATAAAGCCTGACAAGTAGTGGAAATTTTGACGATCCCAGAATGGCCCCAGAACTGGTCAAGATCTTCATAAGTACTTCAAAAGGGTACCTGTCAAGTTTCTTCGCAATCCGACATGTCTAAGGCTGTGAACACAAAGAAACAATTTAGGAAAAATTTGCTTCTAGCACCCTGAAATAGACCCCTATAACTGGAACGCTATTTTTGGTGTATCAAATTATTGTGGAACCACTTCCATTAGCTCTAGCATGGTTGAAAACCCCCAATGGGTCAAATTTCAGCTTAAACAGACACTCCAATAAGAAGTTATGGGTAAAAAATTGAAATAGGAGGAGTCGCACACTATTCCCATGTGGTCAGCCTGCAACTAAACTCCATTAAACCACAATCACGAATAGTGACTTGCGACGTCCATATCTCCCTCGTCTGGAATCGAAAATCGCTCAAACTTGTTGGAGCGTGTTCTTCTCGTCAAGATGAGCGTTTCGATATGTAGTACGCCCCATGACGACATCCGAACAGGGAGAAAAGCTATAAATTGTCGATTCGTGAAGAAAGTTGCAAAAAATTTAGCAGCGACATGCCTCGCTCGAGCGGCCAAATCATGATGCTCGTGCATCGGATCGACACGAGACCAATTCCATCGTATACGTAAGGTCCAGGGCTCCGAACCTCGTACATGATGAACGGTTAGATTTTACACACGAAAGCGTCAAAGTGACTGCAAATTCTAGGCGCCAGATTCTAAATTTCGGCCAAAACTCAAAAGTTGCAAAGTCTTTGTTAAATCAAGTTCTGTTTATTGCCACACGGTCGTGATTGCATGCTCAATGCACTACAGTGAAGAAATCACAGAAAAACATCAAGGAACAAGCGCACTATCGATTCGAAGTTTTCAAGCTTCAAGCAAATTTCAAGTCGCATAATCATGGATTAAAAACATGATCCGTGTCTCAAAATGGGTATCAAATCGATCGCCATGCCAAGCCCTATAAGAAAACAATCATCTTTTGATCAAACAGGCATCAGAGCAACCCCAGATCTGTCAAGAAAGATCATGCAAGTTCTAAGGCAGCAGCAAAGACTGTCATGAAATTCCATGAATTGTTAGGCAATGGCAAAATAATCATTTTGCACCCTATTTTCTTAATTTTTTTTAATTCAGAATAATTGTAAGTATCATCAATTAGGCTAGTTTTTGGGCTTACACCCATGTTTGGGCCCAATTCTATATAAACATGCTAAACATAATTGTAAAGGACGACCCGTTCATTCTACGGATTGATCATTAAAATTTCAATTTTTACCTTGAGTTTGTGGGTGCATCTTGAAGAGAGCGAGGAGAGAGGAGAGAGAAGAAAAGGGTCGGTATCTATCGGTAAGGTAATTTTCTCTTTCCTCCTCTTTTCTCTCTCATCTCTATCTTTTCTCTCTCATCTCTATTGTCTCTCTCTCTCTTTTTCCTCTTCTTGCTCATCTCTCTCTTTCTCCGTCCTTTCTCCTCCTCTCATCTCTCTCTTTCTTCCTCTTTCTCCTCAGGTCTGCCACTTCTTTCCTTCCCTGCTCTCCTCTCTTTCTTCTCCATTCATGCATGGTGGACCTATCATCTGGTGTGATGTCTTCCTGCTCCTGAGCCATAAACAGTGAGCCGGGCTCTAGCCTGGATGGCAGACTGGGCATCTCTCAAAATTCGCTCGTCTTTCTTCTGTCATAGACTGTGGAAGCAAGTCGCCGTCTATGTCTTCTCTCTTTTTTTGTCACAGACGGCGGAAGCTCATCGCTGCATGTGTGTTCCCTCTCTCTCTCTTATCTCTTCTATCACAGACGATGGAGGCTCATCGCTGCCTGTGTCTTCTCTCTCTTCTTCTTCTGTCACAAACGGTAGAGGCTCATAGCCGCCTGTATCTTCTCTCTCTTCTTCTTCTATCACAAATGGTGGAGGCTCATCGCAACCTGTGTCTTCTCTCTCTTCTTCTTCAGTCACAGACGGCGGAAGCCTATCACGGCATGTGTCTTTTCTCTCTTCTTCTTCTGTCACAGACGGCGGAAGCTCATTGCTGCCTGTGTTTTCTCTCTCTTCTTCTTCTGCCACAGACGGTGGAGGCTCATCGCCGCCTGTGTCTTCTCTCTCTTCTTCTTCTGTCACAGACGGATGAGGCTCATCACTGCCTATATCTTCTCTCTCTTCTTCTTTTGTCACAGATGGTACCTTGGCTTCACTCTCTCTTCTGTCACAGACGGTGGAAGTCTATCGCTGCCTGTGTCTTTTATCTCTTCTTCTTCCTGTCACAGATGGCGGAAGCCTATCGTCGATTGAGTTTTTCTCTCGCCTCGTCTCATTACCGCCCATGTCTTCCTTCTCCTTCTCCTTTGCCTTTTCTCTCTCTCCCTTTCTTCTTCTCCTTGCATCTCTCTCTCTTCTTTCTCTTCCTCTTTCTTTTCTCTCTATCCTTTCTCCCTTGTTCTTCTTCTCCTTTCTTTCTCTTTCCATTTTTCCTTCCATTCTTCTCTTCTTCTTCGCTTACTATTTTATCTTACTTCGCTCTCTCTTTCCTTTTCCTTTCCCATTTCTCTTCTCCATCTTCCTTTCTCCCTCTCTCTCTATTTTCTTTGATATCTTTCATTTGACCAAGAGAGGTCAAGACTAGCATTTCATGATGGTCCTGTCATCTAGCCGTAATATTGTTGTGCCGGTCAAAGTTACCGTGTCCACCTTACTGCCACGACAGACTAGTCATTGCGTAAAGCTGGTCGGTATTGGTACTGTCCTCTAGTAGTAATTCCGTTGTGCCGGTTTGAGTCGCTGAGCCCGTCTTACTACCACGCCAGGTCAATTGCCTACTAAGTTAAACACTTGTCGGTCTCCCTGCTTGATCAAATTCTTCGCACCTCAATCTTTCTTCACTCATTCTTCCCTTCTTCTATTTGGATGTGCACGCCTGTGTACGTTCGACCAAAGGTAAGGTGGGGTCCCTTGTCCCACTTTCTTATAACATTAGCCATATGTGTGATTGCATAAACAGAAGAATATATGCTAAGGAAGGCAATTTCAAGCCAATTCTAGGACTGCGGGGACTTTTTTCGTGATCTAAGAGGCTGCCCACGTGAGTTAGCCAGAGTAAGTCCCTAGCCCACCTTAAATTCCTCTCTCAACGGTTATTATACATGTCCTCGCTCCTGAGCGAGGTTCCCAAGAGAGCGATCTCAAGTCCCAGTATCCCCTGAAACCTGAGACATGTGCCGCTCGATCATCTAGATCCGGAGGGCAAGATCGAGACACCTAACCAGCTTGATTACTCTATTGGAGACTTACTACTCCTTCATCGAATCGTACTTGTTTGGCTAGGTTCTCCTTTTATTTTCTACTTTTCACAGTTATGGCTTCCGGGTCCTTTAAACCATTTATCCGAATAGGGGATTTACTAATCCCCGTGTTCACGAGTGTCCCTCAGGAACAAGTTACTCGAACTTCGCTCTACTTTCCTCGTGAGCAAAGACCCAGCGTCTAGCTTCCAGGTCCTAACTTGGATAGGCGTGAGGAGAGATTTAAAAGTCCTTAACTCCCCATCTCTCGCCTTTGGTGAAACTTCTGCTATGGCACTTTGCATTGGTGGCACATCTGCTACTACCCACAGCATGCACCCTGTCACCGGTAAGTCACTTGTCGGTCATATTGTCGAGGTACACCGAACGGCTGCCCAGTGCCTTTCTCCATCGCCACGAGTCTCTACCTTTAGAGGCCCAACACATCGAGGAGGAGACCCTAGGGCCTCCACCTCTCGCACACACACTAAAGCTCATGGGTCACCGACTCGAGCTCATGGGTCACCGACTCGAGCCACACCTCAGGGCAACCCTTGTATTGCCTCAAGTTAGTGTTCAGGATTGGGCCTCCTTAGGCTAGGTCCTCTACACATTATGCACGTGCATCCCACTACTCAGGGCAAAGCCATCACTGCGCCAACCTGAGCACACCTCCTCATTCTCCTACTCAGCACACATTAGCGCCCCTTGTAAGGGGTAGGCTTCCACTTGATTCCTTACAGTCACCTGCTCACGATTCTCGACCTCCTAAGGCCAGTCAATTTGCTCGAGCCCGGCCTGACCCCAAAGTCACTCGTGATCCTTCTTCAAAAGGTACACACATGTTGCCTCCCCAAGCTGTTGTTCCCCTCTCCCGACTCAGGTGTCATCTTGAGCCGAGCCTTCGCTCTTCTTTCGGGCAAGCACCTCTAACCTTGGTACTCGAAAGCTTTCCCCAAGAGTACCATCTTGACCCAGCCTCGTAATCTCGGTCATGTCTTCGGAGCCCATAAGAGAGCTCGGGGCAAGGACCTGATGGGAGACCCAGTCCTGCTTCTTCCTCGACCCAAGCTGACTTCAGTCCTGAACCCACATCCTTTGCCGCGCCTGATGGAGATAGCTCTCTCTTGTGCGAGAAAAGCTGGCTAGTCACAGTCCTGATCACAGTTCTGGCATGAGATTCATCAAAGTCTCAAAGTTAAATGCGACAGGGGTCTACGAGTCCTGACTAGGGAAGCTGCCAAGACAATCGGGCCATCAAGCTCTGACAACCCTCTTCACCAGAGACCCTTCTACCCTCTTCGGATGACAAAGCTTGAAAAAGAGGAGCGAGAATCCTGCACTGTGGTCAGCATCGTTGAAGATGTCCCGACCGCCCAGCAGCCACGGTCCCAAGATCGTTGAGAACCGATCGTTACGTGCTCACTATACAAGAGTTGGGTCCAATCTAAGCATGCTCAGCCCTTGCTGACCGATTTGCCACGTGCGACTTGTCGAGCACGAAAATCTTCGACTGCATCTAAGCTTGACCTCCCTGGAGAAACAGTCAGCATCATGGTTATAAATGAGCATGTTGACTCCTAGGAGGCACATATGGAAAGGTTCGAACAGATGGTCCAAGCAATGATGGAGAAGATTGGAAATCGCCCGACACGCAGCTAACCATGAGGTCAATTCCCATCATTCGGGTGATGCACCTCCTAGGCAGCCGCCTCCTCCTACCTCACAAGACAATTTGTCCCTCACCCCTTCTTGCAGACAGACATTGATTGTCACGTCCAAAGAATTTACAATACTGATATTCCTGAGATGTGACAGTCAAAACCTATATACATCTCTTGATAGGACAAATTTACAGTGGCGAATTCGTCGAAAGTATCAAAAGAAAATTTAAGCACAACTACAATATCTTTCAGAGTTGATCCTGACGAGCACTCAAAATGAAACCATAGTTATCTTGAAAAAATATTTACCATAATTTGATGAGTTTGGCTACTCAGTAGTGATCATCATAATCTTAAAAATAATCATGGTTGAAAGATATCAATACTTTAAAAAATGCATAATTAAGAAAAGGTAAAATATGATGTGATAGGACACCTTAGGAAGCTTCCAGCCCTTCTCACCCTTGCTTGCCACCTCACCCATGTTCTTGCCACCTCATTGCTACCTCACCCATGTGCTTGCCACCTCATTGCCGCCTGACTTCATGCATGTGTCCCACATCACCTTATGCATATGGCCACCTTCTCTCTCTCTCTCTTTGCATGCAAGCTACTTGACCTTGCATGCAGCTCTCTCTCTCTCCCCCTTAATTTACAAAATCTCCTTCCCTCAGCCCAATCTTACCCTCTCTCTCTCTCTCTCTCTCTCTCTCTCTCTCACCCACATCCCTCCTTCCTTGAAGCCATGGCTGAAACTTGAAGAGAAATCCTGTGCAAGAGAAGGATTAGGAGCACTCTTGGGTACAAGTAAGTAGATCAAACTTCCATTATTTCCATAGTATGTTGAAGCATGAAATTAAAGATGATTACAAGTGTGAATTTTTGAAGTAGAAAGTGGTTGCATGCTAGTGAAATTGTGCATAGTTTTTACATAATTGAGGTCCTTATTGCATGATGAATTTTAGTACTGAAAATAACTTTGTTAGTCATGAAAATCTGTGGAAGAGTACCTCTATATATTTAAATCAATATGAAAATTTTTTGGGTTAATTTCTATTTTAATTTGGAAATTATTGGTCATTCGTTAAGGGGTGTCAAAACTTACTGTGAAATTCCAGGAAAATTATATGTCTTTATAATGAACTTTTGACTGGCCAGATGTTGTCCAATTGCTTTCAAACCACTTTTATTTAAAAGATGTGTGTGTTTACTTAAATATTTATTTGAAATAATTTCGGAAATAGTTATAGATTGGGAGTTACGCCTCTGACAATCTGGACATGTTATTGTTATCTGTCATGAACTGCTGCAATTTCCAGAAATTGTTACTCCTGTTGTACTGAACTTTTAACTAGCCAAATGGCATCCAAATTATTTCAAACTACTTAATTTGAAATACATGTGTTCCTACTCAAACATTGGTTTTGAAACTATTCTGATATTCCCCATTATTTTGGAGTTATACTTCTGCTGGTGTGATTTGTCACTATCATGAACTGCTGTAATTTTCAGAAACTGTTACTCATGTTGTACTGAACTTTTAACTAGTCAAATGGTGTCCAAATTCTTTCAAACCACCTTAATTTGAAAGATATGTGCTTCTAATCAAACTTTGGTTTTGAAACCATCCTGAAATTCTTCATAATTTTGGAGTTATGCTTATGTTGGTATAATTTGTCACTATCATGAACTGCTGGAATTTCTAGAAACTGTTACTCCTGTTGTGCTGAATTTTTAACTAGTTAATTAGCATCCAAATTCTTTCAAACAACCTTAGTTTGAAATATATGTATTCTTACTCAAACTTTGGTTTTGAAACCATCCTGAAATTTCTCATAATTTTGGAGTTATGCTTTTGTTGGTGTGATTTGTCACTGTTATAAATTACTGCAATTTCCATAAACTGTTACTCCTGTTGTGCTGAACTTTTAATTGGTTAAATGGCATCCAAATTCTTTCAAACTACCTCAATTTGAAATATATATGTTCCTACTCAAACTTTGGTTTTGAAACCATCATGAAATTCCGCATAATTTTGGAGTTATGCTTATATTGGTGTGATTCGTCACTGTCATGAACTGCTGCAATTTCCAAAACCTGCTACTCCTGTTTTACTAAATGTTTAACTGGTCAAATGGTATCCAAATACTTTCAAACCATCTTAATTTGAAAGATAGGTGTGCCTACTTTGAAATTGGTTATGAAACCACATCAAAAAATTTTATAAATTGGAAGTTGCACCTCTGTTTATGAGGACATGTTATTGTAAGGAATTGCAGAAATTTCAGGACTGTAGTCCATTTTGCATTGAGCCCTTGACTGACCAAATGATGCTCGAATAACTTCAAGTTTCCATTGATTGAAAGATATATATGTCTATTTGAAGTTGATGTTGAAATTTCATACAAATTGGATACCATGCCTCCTTCCGCATATGTATATCACTTATGGAAATGGTAGTGAATCCCAAACTGTTGTATGATTCATGAAAAGTGGTGCACTGGTTTATACGTCTTTGAATAAAGCTTAGACCCTTCATAAAGAGATTGAAATTATCTGTCATGAGGCACTGAATATGCATACTTATGATACTGTGAATACCCCTGAATTCTTGCAAAATAACAAAGTATGAGTAAATGAATGCTGGAGTATGCATCTACACAGTTGCAATTAAGTGTGATATGGATATGGACCACTACGCAATGGGACACCCATTGATAGTGGAATATTGTTGTGATGTGACTGTGATATGGACCACTACACAATGGGACATCCATTGGTAGTAGAATCTGTTATGTTGTGAATGTGATATGAATCACTACGCAATGGAACACCCATTGGTAGTGGGACCTGATATGATAAGAAGTTTGGTATGCTCTGTTATGATGAGAATGCAATGTAGAAATACATGCTTTGTTATAAAATGAACGCTGCTCTGTTATGAAAGGAATACTGGCTCTGTTATGAAATAAATACGTGCTTTGTTATGAAATGAAAGCCCACTATGACATGACAAAATTATGATATGATAAGCAATGTGTAATGGGCCCTCCATTGGCAGTATGATGTGATATGTTATGATTATGACAAGTGTTATGAGATTCATGGGTATAAGCTATGTGATATGTCTGGGCACCTACTGTGTGAATAATGGTGATGGCAGCTGCCTGTCTGTGAAAAGCACCTACTGTGTGAATAATGGTGCCGACAGCTGCCTGATATGCCTTTGATATGATATATGCGCATAGCAATAGGCTGTTTATGTGATATGTGAACGAGCACCTATTGTGTGAATAATGGTGCCAGCAGCTGCCTGATATACTTCTAATGTGATTTGTGTGCATAGTAATATACGACTTATGTGATATATGTGAATGTGCACCTACTGTGTTAATGATGGTATGGGCAGCTACCTATTAGGTAGGGCACCTACTATGTGAATAATGGTGCCGGCAGCTGTCATATTTCCCTAATTCTCTATGATAGGAAAGGGAGTGAGGAAGAGTGTGTTTAGAGGGTTGCATCCCCTCAAAAAAGTTATGTGAAATGATAAAAAGAGAGAATACCACGTCTTGCAAGGCATAAGCCTATCAAAAGCCCCAAAGCGAGCTGGGACTGTGTGTGTGCGTGCGAAGGCATTATGAATGGGATTACTCATTGTCATTATTTTCCTTCCTGAGTGATGGTAGAAGTCCTAAGCAATGAGATTGGCTTGGCCTGATGAATAGAGCTTCTACTTCGGGAGTAGGTGATTTAGGGAGTGAGTTGGTTAGTATCTGCTAATTATGTTTATGCATATTGTACTTGCCTACTGGTAATTATGATGATCTGTTATGATGAAGGGACGTAGTAAATTAATAGTTCATATGAGATCCAATAGCTGATTGAGTTTGCTCCACCATAAAGGATTTCACTCTCAACACACACGGCCAATATGCTTCTGACATAATCAAGATATATGACTCAATGTTGATACTTATATAAATGTTGTGTATAGCCATAAGCCACAATATATAGGCAGGAACGCATGATACTGGATCTACTTATTGGGCTTTATAGCTCATTCTGTATACTCTCATCCATGTAGATTGACAGCCGTAGGTCGAGGACGGGCGAATGGTGATCGTGACTGGTAGATTGAAGGTCTGTGCTCGAGGAGAAAGCTTCCTTGTGATTGTAGGTGTTAGATGGCAGTTAGCCACATAATTGATTTTGTTGTGAAGTTTTGTATTTTTGTTGGTGGGCCTTTGATGCCTTGAACAAATTGTAATATTCTGGATTTTGTATATGACTTTTGGTTTTAATTTATCCAGCTTTTGTTATGGCTATAGTGGGAGTTTTTGTTTTCGTTTATGGTCTGCACTGATTTCCCTCCTTTCAAATGCATTGAGCTGAGTGGCATTCGCCACCTCTGGTCGCCATGCCACACTCAGTCGTCCTCCGGCATGTACGGTATAGTCAGGGGGTGGGGCCGTGACAATGGAAATGGGATAGGCCTATCTTGGCGCTAACCCAACACTTGTTTCCATAAGGCCAACCCATACATGGCTGGGCCGAACCATTTCGGCACTAGACCTAGCCTGGTCCTTGGGCCACAGTTTATGGCCCAAGTCCTACTTTTTTAGGGTCGGGCCCCTGGGTCATTGCTAGCCCTAATGGTTATGTGACCAATGGTTTTTACCCATGGTTTTGTAATAGTGTCCAGTTTTACTTTTATAATAATGTCAAATTTTGTTTTTATCACACGGTTTTGACTCGTGGTATTCGTAAACCACTAAGTGGTATTTAGACACCTTTTTTCTTTTTAAGTCTATAAATATGTAACACTTCATTCATGAATGCATGAGCAAAAGTAGCCTTATGCATAAAAGATTTGAGAAACTTGGTAATGTCCAACCATGTTCCCATACATTAATTAGGATGATTGTTGTCTCTTTAGTTTGTACATAATATAAGTGCAGACCTTGTTAAGGTGTAACTACAGTTCATAAAGCTGACCTCGATTGGGAGGGCTAGCAAGTTGCAGCCCTTAAAATGGATATCCTAATAAATGTGGATGGTTGTCCAAATTACTCACCTATTTCATTATAGAGGAGACAACTAGGGTATCGCCCAACACCCCCCCACCCCCCCCCCCCCCTCCGCGTAATTTTTTCCCAGCTGACTCTACATCCTCTCACCTCCTGCTTTTCTTCCCCCTCCCCTATAGTACAAACATCCACAGGTAACTAACCCCACCTCAAAAAAAAAAAGTGCAAAATGTGTTTGGAGATGTTAGTTGAACTTAAAAAAATTACCAAAATAACTTTTTATAAATTGAAGAGCATTTAAATCTATCCGTTCAACCATCATTACCATGGCTAAAGGATTATAGCCAAAGATTTAAAAATAGGAATATAGGGGTTGAGAGGGCACTCCACCTATTGTATTAATGTGGAAAATAAGTACATGGAGTAGTTTAAAAAATAAAAGTAGAAAACAAAAAGCTCATGGTAGCCCCTCTATGTATAACGGTCCTCCTTATATACATCCCAAATAGTACAAACTCCTCCTAATACACCCCAAATAGTACGAACTCTTCCATACATACACTCTAAATAGTGCACACTCCTTGAGAGCATAATTTCTCATCATGTTATTTGCCTTTCATCCTTAAGGTGGAACAAATATACTTTCAAGAATGCTATTCTTGATTTTCTTAATTACATCCATTAGAATCCTTTAGAAAGACGCGGTCTCTTTTTTATCTCTAGTTTCTTTCTTGCCATTACCCATATGGTGATGGAGAGTTCGATTTCCTATATCTTGCAAGTTATTGTTTGTGATTTTTTTTTTGAACCAATTTGTTAGGAGGGTAGGGATACTTGAAACCGCTATAGTGCCTTTATCAAACCTCTATAAGATTGTTTTGTATATGTCGCTTTTTGTTCTTAATATTTGTGAAATAAAAAGGCGGTCATGGATTTCATTATCATCTCTACACAAGTAGCATTTATTACTCAATTGGAGTCCCCATCTTTGTACTCCATCGGTTACGACTAGCTTTTTTTGGTATGCTAGCCTTGAAAACCATGAGGCCCTAAGGTGAGCCAGTTTTTCCATACGGTCATTAAGGTCTTGTTGTCCATACCCCTTTAATTCTTAGCATTACATAAGCTCTCTGGTATTTAAAGCCCCTGTTATTATTTGGAAACCAAATGAGTCTTTCACCACCAAAGGTCCGGCTGCTATCTCTCACTCAAGTGTGGGAGAATTCCGTGCATGCCTTTATAGATCGAAGAATATTTTCTAGTCACTTTAGAGATCCTTACTATTTTATTTTTTCTATTCATCGGATTAAAACTTAAATTTTGGGGGTCAACATTTCTCACTATCATGTACCTGTGACAATGTACAAAATAAATTTAATAAAAATAAAACAGTCATAATATGCACACACATTACAAACATTTTTTACTCATTTTATTTATTTTAAATTATTTGTTTTGCATGTGCATCATGATGAGAATTATGGATACTCAAAAGCTGAAGCTCAATTTGATGTAAATAAATAAACAAATTTAATATATAATATATGCTCTTAACCATCCGACCCGGATCGGATGGCTAAGATTTTTTAGTGGAAGACCGCTTCAAATATTGGATCCAAATTGGCTTTTCACTTTTAATAACAAGTGTTTGGGTCTAGATATCTATGCTTGTCTTTTCGTTTGGTGAAATACCGGTTCATATAAGTCCAAACTAGTCTTTCACTTAAAAAGTCGATTCAAATATCCAATATCTAATTCGATATTTCACTTAGAAAAATATGACCTTACGTCCAAATGGAGTTAATTTATGAAAACATGAAAAAGTGAGACTTAAGTATAAAACATAAATTAAGTCAATTACTTTTGAAAATTAAGATTTTTCTGTGAAATTTCCTAGATAGATAAATAGATGAATAGATGGATATATTTATATGACCGTTTCAATTTTTTCAGCAAATTTGAAATATTTTTAGACCTTAATTTACCTTTTTACCTAATTCTTACCATATAGTTGTGCTTAAATTTTATTTGCATACTTGTTCAACAAAAACTGTTTTGTTCAAGTTTTCCAATTGACCCAGAGTAAGCCTCGGAGTTGCTATGATTGCAAGTCCTTACTAGAAGGCTACTGTGGACTTTCTAAAATTGGACAATGTTATATATATATCTGTCTATTTTTTATACATTAAGCAAGAAGGGGCCCCATTTATTATTGTGACACGTCCCCTTTCCATTCCAATTTTGTACTCTTAACTATTAATATATGTCATTTTAATCATGGTATTATTCTTTTTGAACTTGTTATAAGATACACTGCTTTTAGGTAGTTTACATAACTTGTTACCAATCTACTAAATTTTGATGTGCACTTTACTTCCAAAGTTTAAGGTTGCAACTTTATATAAACTTTTTCCATATGTCTATCATAATAATTGTAAGGTTTAAATATATATTTATAGAACCTAAAATATTTAGAAGAAATGAATATGACATTCATTTACTCTCTCAACTATCCGGAAATCCTTCACCTATGTGCTAAAACCTTTAATTTCTGAAAGGACTCGTGTGATCAAGTCGGAGTATATGATTATTATTTTTTTGTCTTTTTAATTCTTTTTCTTTTCTTCACGGCCTAGATCACTCACAAGTTGTCCTTCAACAATAAAATCAACTTCAAACAAAATAAAAAAAAGAACATAATTAGATCTCAAGAAGTTGAAGCCATTCAAAAAGCTTTTTTTCAATAACAAATAAAAGACACAAGCTATTCTTGGGAATAAAAGACATAACAAATACATATGCAGGAAACAAAAGAGAGTACTAGAAATTACCTCAATCGAGCTTCTTACAATCAACACCGAGTCACCAACTTCCCATGGCGTGGGATCTAATAGTCAACCTTCAATCTCAATTAGGAAAGCAAGTTTGGACAAGTCACACCAATAGAACATGAACCCCTTAATCACAAATCTCAAACCCTTAAGTGAATCCCCTTAGCAACCTTGTTTGAGAGTGGTGCTTCTCTTTTCTACTATAACCGTATAGTCTAAATCCCAAAGAGAGATGAGATATCATGGGAGACACCATGAAAGAGAAACCATGAGATGAGAGAGGAGCGAGCTTGGCCCCCTTTGATGGCATAACAGAGAGATTTTCTAAGATGTGCCCCCTACTTTGGTCAAGAGAGAGAGAGAGAGAGAAAGAGAGAGAGAGACACTCAAGAGATGGGGTGTGCCCCTTCCTTTTTCTATGGGAGAGAGAAGAGAGAAATTTTAGGTATAAGGCTATGGTGTAGAGAATATTGGGTAGGGCTCATCCCTTTTTATAGTGCTTGACTAGTTTTAGGTTTCTTAGGGTTTTCTGTGGCTTGCCACTCATGTGAGATTGAATATGCCCCATTGATCTTGGGTGACTTATGGGGTGAGAGATATGAGCTCTCAATTCCATAGATAGGTCATCAAAATCCTATGGAAAGTGTTAAACTATTATCTCCCACTTCCTAAACCACTTTCTTATCAATTAATTCAAATAAGAAATTAATATATTATAATATTATCCTTTCTTATTTTATGCATAAGCCTTCTCATGCATTACAAATTTATCTCTCAAGCTTTAAAGCTTGACCACAAAAATAGAAAGTTTCTCTAGGTGAGGCGTGCCACCTATTTGGGCACATAATCAGACCTACCCAATAAGCAATGGTGGGCCCAAAAGACCTATTCGGCATCCCATGCAATTTAAGTTATTTCGATATTTTTAAAAATACACAAAAATATTATTTAAATATTTAAATTATTATAAAATCAATATATCTGTTTTTATAAATCCAAATTTGATAAATAAAATATCTAGAGATTTAGAAAAATTAAAATAACAATCCTAAAAACCATATATTGTGAAAATAAACAAAATTAAATACTTTGATGGGAAAATGATCCATATGGTCTAGGAATAAATATATATTGACACACTTCATGTCCAACTGCGAGCTACGAACCACACATGCTTTCTCAAACCAACCTGGCATTGCCCATGACCCACCGGCCATTCAGAGGATCACTAGTGGGTCACTAAAGTCTAGCCAATAGGCAAGGAGTCGTAGTCTTAGTATATGGATTTCAGGTTGCCCTAGAGACGAAACCAAGGTTTTCCTGACCTGATGCAATCCATAGCTCGATAGTGCACAAGGGGTATCTCTCGCACATGCACACGCTTTACCTTAAAAGGTGGTATACTTTTCCAAAAATGGCTATCGATGTGCATGTCGTATGATGGTACAATGATGAGGCTTTGGCCCCATCTCTGAAAGCCTCCATCATACACAAGGCTCACATAGTCCCTCGGCTCACTCATCTGGACATCTCATCAGGTCATCTTGACTTGATGCAATCCATAGCTCGTTGGTGCACAAGGGTTATCTCTCGCACATGCACACACTTTACCCTAAAAGGTTGTACACTTTCCAAAAAATGGCTGTCGATGTGCACGTCATGTGATGGTACAATGATGAGGCTTTGGCCCCATCTCTGAAGGTCTCCATCACACACAAGGGTCACACAATTTCTCGGCTCACTCATCCGGGCATACTCTTACCTCATCAATGAATAACACATATAACCCTCATCGGTTTGTTTCTTTTAGCCCAGGTAACATGAGATTTTCCCACCCAGACCGACCTAGCACGCCAAGCACAATTCAGTATCAACAAACATCTTTTATTTAGTATGGTCTAGACGGGACCACACTCTTACTGAGTTCATGTTGCACTATATAATTTCATTTTATAAGCACTCATAAAGCCTTTAATGGCCACACTCACCTAATATTTTTGTCTATTTGAATTATGATAAACTATCCTTCCCTAATTTTCTCTTTATATCATATCTACCTCACCTCTTTCTTCTCTATTCACACCTCTGTCTCTCTCTCTCTCTCTGGATTGCATCTCTTTCCCCCATCCTGGCCCCCAATTCTCTATTCTTTTATTTGAATTATGACATACTATTTTCCTCTTCTTTACAGATGTCTTATATCTTAAAATTTAACTTTTTTAAAAGTGTTATACCCTAAATTTCATTTAAATGCAAAACTCCTCTTCATTATTTGTACATGCATCCGCCCCTTGATCCGTTAATTATGACCTGACATAATACTATTTGATAAATTTTCTATATAATATAATAACATGAAAAACACTTATAAATACTCATGGGTGAACTTCTATAGTATTTCACTTGTGGCTCATTATCATCCAAAGTTCATCAAACGACCTCTCAATAAACCACATTTAAATAACATATAAAAATATTAATTAAAAAAGGCCAAATTACCCTTATGAATATTTTAGTGATATTTTTTATTTTATTTTAATAAATGTTTTTTTATTTTTCTGTGAGTATTGTTTAGATGTACTAAGAAAGGACTAAATTTCCATATGAATATTTTAGGGGTATTTTTCATTTTATTTTTAATAATTTTTTTTTCAGTGAGAGTTGTTTAGATGTACACATGCCCCAAATTTCAAATAAATTGATTTGTAGGAGAAATATTTAAATTCAAATGTTATTGGATGATCATGATTGTCTTATATACGGATAATATGAACCATGAGTGAAGTACTCTAGAAATACACTCATTGGCATTCATAAGTTTTACCCTAGTAATATAGATACAGAAAGTATTTTGATAGGTTTGTAGTCCTATCAAAATAAGTAAAGCCTCATCTCATACCTCATAAAAAATTATAGTTATGGCATTGAAAAACTTTCAAATCGACCATCTCAACCTTGACCATTGTAAAAAAAAAGAAAAGGATTTTGAGCCCTAAAAATAATGTATATTGTAATACATTAATTGGACTATATATTTTCAAGTGTTTCTAGATTCGCAAGATCTGTATCCTTTTTTGAGCTATAATTTTTTATATAATCAACAGTGGAAATTAGTTCTAAAGCCATCATAGAGACTTTTTATGCTCGTAATAACTTCTAAAAGGGGTTCACAGTAAAACCTTACTTCTTTTCTTTTCCATAAGACCGAGGCCTTAGACAAATTGATGAGGTTTGCTGATACTCTGAAGGCATGTGGGTTAGCTGCTAGGGGCCAGTGCTCAGTTGGCTATTACAACCGATGTTCCAACACCATTAAACCTTTGTTGGAGACATGGTGTTACAAAACCAACAACTGGCATTTCAATGGTGGTGAGGCAAGGATCACCCTCCTTGACATGTACTTCGTCGGTGGCTTCCCCATGCTGGGGGGCATGTACGAAGAGTTTGTGTCAAGCAATGAGGTCATTTTTGGAAACCTGCCCATCAATAGCGAGGCGCCCCCTCCCAGCCTTTGTGAGTTATTTGAAATTTATTAGTTTTTGCACTCAGAGACCAGGCTCACATCTGGCAGGGTGCATTTCGAGGCTTGGAGGTATTATTTCCATGGCGACCGCCAGGATATAGGGGATGCTAGTTGTAGCGCCATGTTGGAAGGTGTAGGGGAAAGGGTAGCAGCGATGAAGGCTGCAAGGAAGCCAATCACTTCACCTAGGAGGTTTGAGAGGGACCATGTGTACTTGGATGCCTATCTGGTCTTCTTGAGTAACCACTATGTGGCAAGTGCTATAAGAAGGTGAAATCATGTTTTCATTGTGGTAAGCTCAGCCACCTGATCAAGGACTGTCCAGTAAAGGGGTCAGAGAACCGACCAAGGACTCAAGGTCGGGTATTTGCGCTCACGAAACAGGAAGCCAAGGCGCCTACCTCAGTGATCCAAGGTAAGCTCTCTGTCTGTGGTATGGAAGCTAGAATCTTGATTGACCCTGGATCTTCTCATTCTTTTGTTGCACCTCAGTTTGCATGCCACATAAATGTTTGACCTTCACTTCTTGATTGAACATTGGTAGTATGCACACCTATGGGGGATTTTATGGAATCTGACGCGGTACATAAACAATATGTGGTTTTGCTTGAAGGGTGTCCTGCCTATACACTTTATACTTTTAAATATTCAGGATTTTGGTATTATTTTGGACATGGATTGGTTGTCCACATATCATGCTACAGTTAATTGTTATGATAAAATGGTGATTTTTAGATTCCGAATCAGCTTGAGTTGCACTTTGTTGGTATTAAAGATGCTCCCCATCTACACCTTATCTTTGCCCTTCGGTTTTCTTGTCTTCTGGCTAAGAGATGTATTAGATACTTAGCCTATGTGGTAGAGAATTGGGACATCCAATCCAACTTAGAGGAGATACCAGTGGTAAAAGAATACCTAGAAATTTTTCTTGAGGAGTTGACCTCCTTGCCTCCAGTTAGGGAGATAGACTTTGAAATAGATATGGTCCTTGGTACCACTCCCATCTCCAAAGCCCCATATAGGATGGCCTCAGCAGAATTGAAGGAAATTAAAGTGCTATTACAGGAATTATTGGAGAAGGGGTTCATCCGACCCAGCGTGTCACCTTGCGGTGCACCAGTTCTGGTTGAAAAAAGAAAGATGGGTCCATGAGACTTTGTATAGACTATAGGCAGTTGAATTAGGTCACAGTAAAGAACAAATACCCCCTACCTAGAATTGACGACCTATTTGACCAGCTTCAAGGGGCCTAAGTATTCTCTAAGATTGATCTCCAGTCGGCCTATCACCAACTGCGGGTTAAGGAGGTAGATGTAGATGTTTCCAAGACCGCATTCAAAGGCCGATATGGCCAATATGAGTTTTTGGTAATGCCATTTGGATTGACCAATGCCCCAGCTATTTTCATGGGCTTGATGAATATAATTTTCAGATCTTTTTGGATACTTTTGTTGTGGTCTTTATAGATGATATTTTGATGAATTCGAAGAATATTGAAGAGCATGAGTAACATCTAAGAATGGTCGTTCAGACTCTAAAGTCTGAAAATCTGTATGCTAAGTTGAGCAGGAGTGAGTTTTGGTTTCCTAACGTGGCCTTCCTTAGGCACATTGTTTCTAAGGACGGGGTTGTTGTTGACTCTTGTAAGATTAAAGCCGTACTTAAGTGGGGATGACCGACAAGCGTGATGGAGGTCCGCAGTTTGCTAGGATTAGCAAGTTACTATAGATGCTTTGTGAAATGATTTTCAAAGATTGCACTTCCCCTGACTCGCTTGACCCAGAAAGAAGTAAAATGTGTGTGGTCAGATGATTGTTAGAGAAGTTTTCAAGAACTAAAGAAGACTAACCATGGCTCCAATACTGACCTTACCCAAAGGACATGAGGACTTCGTGGTTTACACCGATGCTTCTCATAAAGGGCTTAGTTGTGTGCTTATGTAGTGAGGGAAGGTCATGACTTATGCCTCCAGACAGTTAAAGTCGTATGAACAAAACCCATGACTTAGAGCTTGCAGCTGCAGTATTCGCCTTGAAAATTTGGAGACATTACCTTTATGGAGCCCAATTCAAGGTATTTACATATTATAAGAGCCTCAAGTACTTGTTTTCTTAGAAGGAGTTGAACATGAGGCAAAGGAGATGGATGGATCTACTGAATGATTATGAATGTACCATCAATTACCACTGGGGCAAGACTAATGTCGTAGCAGATGCCTTAAGCAGAATCCCGTAGTATCAGTGGCACATCTCATGGTTCGAGAGATGGGACTATTAGAGGATGTAGTGGATTGGCACCCAAGTCTGCCCCTTGGTGATGGGAGATGTATGACCGCTTGTATAAGGGTGGAGCCTCAACTCTTTCAACAAATTCGGATGGCACAAAAGAAGGACCCCCAGCTCATGATAATTATGGAAGAAATAAACTGGGAAGGCAAGAAGATTTCTTCGTAAGTGGTGATGACTTGTTAAGATTTAGGGATCGGGTATATGTTTTGAATGATGAGGAGATGATGAAAACTATACTAGAAGAAGCTCACCGCTCCCGTTATGCCATACACCCCGGGAGTACTAAGATGTATCAGGACCTGAAGAAAACTTTTTGGTGGATTGACATGAAAAGAGAAATAGCGTTATTTGTTTCTAAGTGCTTAACTTACCAGTAAGTGAAAGCTGAGCATCAAAAACCGGTTGGGTTGTTGTAGCCCTTGCCTGTGCCAAAATGGAAATGGGAACACATCACTATGGACTTTGTCTCTGGTTTACCTAGAACGGGTACTGAACCTGACAGTATTTGGGTTGTTGTGGACCGACTGACCAAAGTTATCCATTTCTTACCTACTCGCACAACCTATACCTTGGATAAACTGGCCCATTTATACATCAAAGAGATAGTGAGGTTTCATGGAATACCAGTCAGCATCATGTCTGACAGAGACACCAGATTTACCTCGAGATTTTGGGTTAGTCTATAATCAACCTTGGGGACAAGACTTACTTTTAGCATTACTTTTCACCCTCAGACTGATGGACAATAAGAGTGAACCATTTAAGCCCTGAAAAATATGTTAAGGGCTTGTGTTACTGACTTTAAGGGAAGTTGAGACAACCATCTATCTCTGATAGAATTTTCCTATAACAACAGCTTCCAAGCTAGTATTTAGATGATGCCTTTTGGGGCCCTCTACGGGAGGAAGTGCAGATCACCCATCTGTTGGGATGAGGTTGGTGAAAGGAGAGGTTTTTAGGGTCAGAAATTGTTCAAGTGACCTCAAAAAAGATTACCTTGATTCGAGAGAGGCTCAAGATAGCTTAGAGTCGGCAAAAGAGTTACGTCGATAATCAAAAGAGAGACCTCGAATTTGAGGTGGGTGATCGAGTTATATTGAAAGTATCACCAACTAAGGGCATTATGAGGTTCGGTACGAAAGGAAAATTGAGCTCAAGATATATTGGACCTTTTGAAGTTCTGAAAAAAGTTGGAAGTGTGGCATATCAACTTGCTCTTGACTTGCCATGCCACTCGAGCTGGCAAACATCCACATTGTCTTCCATATATCTTTTTTAAGGAAGTACCAACCTATCCCGTCCCATGTTATGAGATATGAACCAGTACCGATCAGAGAGGACTTGACCTACATTGAGCAACCAGTTGAGATACTTGATAGAAGGGTGTAGGTATTGCGCAACAACAATATTCTTTTGGTTCGTGTTTTGTGGCAATACCATTCACAGGAAGAGTCAACTTGGGAACGAGAAGATAAGATTCGGAATAAGTACCCCCATTTATTCGATCAGTAGAATTATGATTTTGAGGGCAAATTCCTTTTTAAGAGGGGGATGATGAAAGGATCAAGATTTTCTGATATGGTGGAGCATGCGACATTGAAGAGACAAAGAGAGAGAATGATGAGCGTGGCAGTGAAGAGACACACATGGTAGTGAAGAGATGTGCGTGACAGTGAAGAGACGAAGAGAGAGAATGATGCGTGAGGTAGTGAAAAGACGAAGAGAGAGAATGATGTGTGCAACAGTGAAGAGACGTGCACGGTAGTGAAGAGACACAGAGAGAGAGAGCGACGTGCGAGGCAGTGAAGAGAACATGCCCAACAGTAAGAAAAAGAGAGAACATGCGCGAGAGTGAGAAGAAGAGCACCACCGTGCGTAATGGTCTTAGCCGCTGTGCACAACACTTTCGAGCCCATGCGTGCCCCTTGGATGTCATTTGTCTATTGCATGTTGCCTTGCATGCCATTTGTTCAATTGCATGATACTGTGAATGCCACTTGGCAATTTCGAGCTGCCACCTCCCCCTCTTAGCATACTTAAACCCCTTCTTTCCTCTCCCAAGCCTTTGTTCTTTCTCTCTCTTGAGAACCCGTTCTCAACACTTAGAGTTTTCACCCTTTAGAGCCATGGTTGAGGAGCTTGGCATTGACTGTGTGGGGGAATTTGGGACACATTTGAGCACATATAAGTGTATCTAATACTCATGTTTCCTTAATTTTGATTGAAGCATGAAATTAAGCATTGAATAGGTATGATTTTGAGGGGGTTGTGGCTGTATGCTAGTGACTTTATATTTGTTGGTGCCCTATTTTTACAGGATTGTAGTCCTCATTGACATGATGAATTGAGCATTGAAATTAATTATGTTGGTTATGAAAATCTATGGAAAAGTAACTCTGTGTATCTAATTTAATATTAAAGAGATTTTATGTTGATGTCCATTTTAGTTTGGAAGTTATTGATCATCCTATGATGTATGCCAAAGTTTTGCAATGAAATTCCAAGAACTCTATACTATTTTGCACTAAAATATTCAACGACTAAATAGTATCCAAATTATTTTAAACCACTTTTAAATTAAATATGGATGTATCTAATTCAAATTTGGTTTTTAAACCATGTCAAAATTCCTCGTAATTTGGAAGTTATGCATCTGTTTGTATGGACATGTCACAGTTTTCAGTTGCAGTAATTTCCAGAACTGTTAATCATTTTGCAATGCAAGTTTGACTGTACAAATAGTGTCAAAATTACTTTGAACTACTTTTAAATGAAAAATGGATGTGTTTACTTCAATCTTTTTTTGAAACTATGTCGGACTTCCTCGTAATTTGGAAGTTATGCTTCTGTTTGTATGGATATGTCATTGTTTTCAGTTGCAGTAATTTCCAGAGCTGTTGTGCATTTTGCAATGAATGTTTGACTAATCAAATGGTGTCCAAATGACTTTAAAATACTTTTAAATAAACTATGGATGTGTCTAATTAAATGTTTTTTTGAAATCATGTCGTTATTCCTTGCAATTTGGAAGCTATGCCTCTGTTAGTATGAACATGTCACTATTCTCAGTTGCAGTAATTTCCAGAACTGTTGTTCATTTTGCAATGAAATTTTGACTAGTCCAATACTTTTCAAATGACTTCAAACTACTTTTAAATGAAATATGGATGTGTCTACTTAAAATTTTGTTTTGAAACTACTATCGAAATTCCTTGTAATTTGAAAGTTATGCCTCTGTTTGTATGGACATGTCATTGTTCTCAATTGCTCATTTTACAATGAACTTTTGACTAATCAAATCATGTCCAAATGACTTCAAAACACTTTTAAATGAAAGATAAATGTGTCTATGTCAAATTTGGTTTCGTAACATGTTGAAATTATTAATGATGTGAGGATTATGGCCCTGTTTGTATGCATATATCACTGTTATGAGTGGCAGTGGAATTCTAGAATTTTAATGTGTTTTGTGAAAGACTGTTCACTGACCAATATGTCTCTGATTATGGCTAAACCACTTGTAAATGAAAAGTGGATGAATTATTTTCAAATTGGCTTTTGGAACCATGACTAAAATCCCTATGGAATGGAAGTTAGGCCAAATTTTCTAAGAGGCCTTCATATTGAAAATCCTGTTCTATTATGAATTATTAAATAATTATAATGATACATGCTTGGGCATGAGTGAATGCTTGGGCATGAGTGAATGCTTGGGCATGAGTGAATGCTTATGTTCTATTATGAATTATTGAATAATTATAATGATACATGCTTGGGCATGAGTGAATGCTTATGTGCAGTGCATAATTGTGATCTGATATGATAAGATTGTGATACGAACCACTACACAATGGGACATCCATTGGTAGTGGGGATATGATATGATAAGACTAAGATATGAAACACTATGCAATGGGACATCTATTGGTAGTGAGATATGAGCTAATGAGACTACTAAATGAGGCACTACACAACGGGTCATCCGTTGGTAGTGTAATATGTTGTGATATAATTTGATTGTTATGCCGGCAATTCAGATCTTCCCCTGACTCCTAATGATAAGAAAGAAGTTAGGATGTGAATGTAAATGTTCGGAAGGGTTGCGCCCCCCAAATCTTTATAGGAACAACGCATTAGATTACCCATTAGTAGTGTAACACCCTCTCACTAAAAAGGCATAGGGAGAGGGTCGTGTCTTGCAAGGCCACAGCCTATCAAAAGCCCCAAAGCGCGCTGAGGATTGTGTGTGTGTGAAGGCAGTATGAAATGGGTCATCCATTTGTCATTGTCTTCCCTCTTGAGTTTGGGTAGAAGTCCAAGTAATAGGATTGGCTTGACTTCTACTTCGGGAGTAGGCAACAATAGGATTTCCTATATGTCTTGTTTTGTTTGCATTATTAATCTATTATTTTGATCAAAAGATGTGATAGACTATTAGCTCATGCAATGTATAATATTCTAACATCTGATTTACACTCATGTCACCACTACCAAAGAATTTTGACACATGAGTCCTTGTTGTGACACTTGCACAAGTTTTGGGGAATGGTTACAAATGGCATTGCATAGGCCAGGGTACATGATGTTTGATCTGCTTACTGGGATTTATAGCTCACACCTTTGACTTTCTCTGTGTGGAGTGATAACCTACGGTTTCTGAGAGCGGGTGACTGGGTACTCGAGGGTTAGCAGTTGAAGTTCTTTCTGGGCTGGGCGAGAGAAGCTTTATCCAAATTGTAGGTGTTGGATGGCGGCAACCATGTAGTTGCTTTGCTTGAAGTCTTGTATATTTTTTATGTTGGGCCTGTAGTACCCTGGACATGATTGTAATTGAATTTTGGAGCCTGTATATATATATATATGTTGGTTTTTTTTTTGTAATGTTCTTGTACCTTAGTGTATGGTTTTTGTTTTCTTTCGTGGTTTACTTTGATTCTGCCTTCTAAAAAGCGTTGAGCGCACTCCCACCTAAGTGGCATTCGCTACCTCTGGTTGCGGTTCGACACTCTGTTGCCCTCCTGCAAGTACAATAGGGGTTAGGGGGTGGGGTCGTGACACTCTCTCGAATCAAAGCAATATTTTCTGAGGTCACCTGGACAATTTTTTGCCCTAAAACCTTACTTTCACCAATGTCGTCCCAACAAATGGGTGACCTGCACTTTCTTCCGTACAGGGCCCCAAAAAACACCATCCGAAAACTAGCTTGGAAGTTGTCGTTATATGCGAATTTAATTAGGGGTACCTAAAATCGGTGACACAAGCCCTTAACATATCTTCCAAAGTCTAAATGGTTCTCTCTAATTGTCTATCAATCTGAGGGTGAAGGGCAATGCTAAAAGTAAGTCGCGTCCCCAAGGCTGACTGTAGACTAGCCCAAAATCTAGAGATAAATATGGTGTCTCTGTCGAGCACGATGCTGACTGGTATTCCATGCAACCTCACTATCTCCTTGATATATAACTGAGTTTATCCAAGGTATAGGTCGTGCAGATCGACAAGAAGTCGACAGTTTTGGTCAGCCGGTCCACAACGACCCAAATGCTATCATGCCCAGAACTTGTTATAGGCAAACCAGAGACAAAGTCCATAGCAAGGTGCTCCCATTTCCATTACGGCGCGGGTAAGGGCTGCAACAACCTGGTGGGTTTTTTATGCTCACCTTTCACTTGCTTGCATGTCAAGCACTTAGCAACAAACAATGCTACTTCCCTTTTCATGTCATTCTACCAGAAAGTTTTCTTCAAGTCCTAATACATCTTAATACTCCCGGGATGTATAGTATAACGAGAGTGGTGAGCTTCCTCAAAGATAGCTCTCTTCACATCCTCACCATTCGGGATACAGACCCGATCCCTGAATCTCAATAAGTCATCACTGCTCAACTTAGTATACAACTTTTCTGACCTCAGAGTCTGAAGTACTGCTCTCAGGGGCTGCTCATGCTCCTCTAGGCTCTTCGAATACACAAAAATATTATCAATAAAGACCACAACAAAATCATCCAGAAAGGGTCTGAAAATTCTATTCATCATGTCCATTAAAATAGCTGGGGCATTAGTCAATCCGAATGGCATAACTAAAAACTCATAGCGGCCATATCGAGTTCTAAAAGAGGTCTTGGGAACATCTCCCTCCCTACCCCTCAGTTGATGATAACCCGTTTGGAGATCAATCTTAGAGAACACTTGGGCCCCTTGGAGCTGATCAAAGAGGTCAGCAATCCTAGGAAAGAGGTACTTGTTCTTCATTGTTACTTGATTCAACTACTTATAGCCTATGCAAAGCCTCATGGACCCATCTTTCTTCTTCACAAAAAGAACCGGTGCACCCCAAGGTGACACACAAGGTCAGATTAACAACTCCTGCAATTTCTCTTTCAGCTCCTTCAATTCTGTTGGGGCCATCTTATATGGGGCTTTAGAGATGGGAGCAGTATCAAGGACCACCACATCTTTCTTAAACTCTATCTCCCTTACTTGAGGCAAAGAGGACAACTCTTCGGGAAAAACTTATGGGTATTCTCTTACCACTGATATATCTTCTAACTTGGACTGGACATCCCGATTTTCTACCACATAGGCTAAGTATCTAACACATCCTTTCGTCAAATGACGGTAAGCCCAAAGGACCGAAAATAAAATGTAGAGGGGGAACATCCTTGATACTAACAAAGTGCAGCTTAGGTTGGGTAGGGGGACTAAAGATCACATTCTTATCTTGAAAGTCAACGGTGGCATGGTGTGTGGACAACCAGTCCATGCCCAAAATACCATCAAAATCCTGAATATCTGTAAGTATCAAGTTTATGGGCAGGACACACCCCTCAAGCAATGCCTCACACTGCTTGTATACTATATCTGTGTCCATAGGATCCCTTAATCTAACTTTGCTCATCAGAACAATGCAAAACTTCAAAGATCTTCTCTACTTGCCTTCTTCATCTTTCGGCCTTTTTTACTCCTCTATGTTCCGAGGATACCGGAGGTCCAAGTATCCTAAATTTTTCAATCAGCTCACTATCTACCCGATCTGGGGCAGGGGCAGCTGGGGCCGGCATGCAATCCTTCATAACTTGAGTCATGGCCTCAAGCATCCTAAAGAATTCCCCGAAAGCCTCCATATTCCCATTACTCTAACTAGAATTGTTGACATGAGTCCTCGACATCTCAACCTATAACAGGAACACTCAGACACTAGCTACTAACTGATCCAAAACCACTCTAAGGACACTTCTAAGACTCTCTAGGCCAAGAATCATATCTTGACTGCTTTGATACCATAAATTGTCATGACCCTACCCCCTGCCCCCTACTATCCTACCGTACTTGAGGGCAACAGGGTGTGGGACCGTGACCAAATGTAGTGAATGCCACTCAAGTGGGAGTGCGCTCAACGCTTTAAGAAAAAAGAATCAAAGCAAATCATGAAAGAAAAACAAAACTTCAAACACACAACCACACAAACACAAAAATAAAACTAGAAAACCAAGTTTCGGACTGCATATATATAAAAAGAGATCCAAAGGTATTACAAATATGTTAAAGGCTTCAAAGGCTCAATAACATTTACATGACTTTAATACAAACAAGAACTACATGGCCAAACTGCCACATAAAATATACAATAAAAAAGAAGCCTTCACAAACAAGACGAGGCTCCAACTGTCAGCCACGATTACTAAACCACCTGTCCACAACCCCCGAGTACCATTCTCCACAGGTGAAAGTTAAAGGAGTGGGCTATGAAGCCCAATAAGTAGATCAAGGTGCCATGTATTCCTGCCTACACATAGTAATTCCTAATTGTAGTCAAGGTTCATGCAAGTCTTATAACATGGAGTCATGTATCACAATTTTATTAGCAATGTGTTGTGAGTGATCCCTTTCATAGTGGAGCAATTGTAAATCAGATATCAGATATCATATGAACTAGGAGTTTATCAAATCTCTCAATCATGCACATAACAACAAATCAATAAATCAGGTAAACACATATCAACCACATGCAATCCTAATATTGCCTACTCTTGAAGTAGAAGCCCTATTCATTAGGCCAACCCAATTCCATTGCTTAAGACTTCTACCATCACTCAAGAAGGAAAACAATGACAAATGGATGACCCATTTCGTAATGCTTTCATACACACACACACACAGTCCCCAGTGCACTTTGGGGCTTTTGATAGGCGGTGGCCTTGCAAGACATGACCCTAATTTGTTCCTCATTTAAGCGCCATGGCAAGCTTCAAACTCCCGCATCAAGCAGAGAAAGCAATCGAAACTCAAACAATACTCGTAGCAATTCTCGGGGCAGTCAACAAAAGGGAATGATTAGTGCTGCTGTTACTATCACAGATCCCAGGCTTCACCTCAAACCTTGGATTTCTCTTAGGGGGTGAACCCTCCAAATGCTCAAGGGACACCTCAAGCAGGACAGAAGTCTCAAACCTACAATAAGGTGCCTCCACTTTAGAATCTCTATGGGAAGGATTACTAGGAGGAGCAGAATAAGAAGGTATACAGTTTTGATAAGGAGTGGGTTCGACTCTACTTCGAATGTTGGTTGAGCAACAGATGATTACCTTTCATGAGGTGAAAAGGTCAGAAGATGCTGACTTCGCTAAGAACAAGAGATATTGCACATATCATAGAATGTTGGGGCATCCTATTCAAGACTGTGTCACCCTCAAAGACCACATTGAGCAAGTATATTGGCTTGACGAGCTACCATTAGACCTTCTTCAGGCACTATTTTACATGATGCTCCAATTTGGGGTCATCACACCAAGCCGTCAAGACAACTTAGGTGCCTTGCTAAAGGGACTGAAAGCCTCTGGTGCCCATATCATCATATTCGAGGTCATGACTTAAGAGGATGCTTTGGCTTTCAAACTACAATGTCAGATAAAGTATGAGATGGATGCTTTGTTCTCTCTATCTTAGAGGATCATGCTCAACTCACTGAACTGTCAACATGGGAGGTCACCCAGACACAAATACCCTATGTTGACATGTTGCTCGAACCTTCTGACTTTGATGAACCATCAACATCCGGGCAATGGCACGTCTATCGAGGATGAAGCAAGATGAAATCCATGAAGAGGGAGGTTGTTTGCCAAGCAAGGCCAGCCCCTGAACCTCGTGAACCCGATCATCCTGTACCTATTCCCAAAAATGGTAGAAGGAGACGAGCACCAAGAGCCACTCGCCGAAGAAGGAAACTCCCTCAACCCCAGATTGAGGTTGAGTTCCTCAAGCCTCTTCCCCCTTTGCCAACCCTGTAAGACTTCTTCCCCGAGTCAGTTGTTGTCACTACCCAAGGATCACAATCTGGTCAAGAGGATACTCCAGAGTCTCCCTCATCTCAGGCTTCCACCACGTTCAATAAGGGTGACGACATTAAAAGCACCCCCCAACAGTCCAAGCAGGGTGAAGACCTAAAAGATTCTCTGCACATGTCCAATTCTGGCGATGACGTTAAAAGCTACCCAGATCGGTCCAATCTGAGTGATGGCCTTAAAAGCTCTCCCCCTTCTTCTATCCCTGACTCTGCTAGCCCCTCTTCTTCTACTAACACATCTTCTACAGGTTCGACATGTGAATACCCAGACTTTAAGCTGAAGAGTTGCAACACCAGCAGACGACATCGCAAGAAGTTGAAAATGACGGTGGCCCAAGCAGCCGGCTTCTTGTCAGTTGCTCATACCTTGGCATCTAGAGCCAATGCAAAGCCTCCTCCCATTATCGAAGAAGTTCTTAAGCAACACAGAAACCGAAAGGCTAAAAACCTCGATGACCCCCTGAGCTTGACTTCGAGCAAAGGATGAGATAATCAAGAGGGCAGAACTTCTATTCTCACGAAGTATGCCACATGGTGCAGATCTCAGAGGCAAGGACCAATGCTGATCCGATCAGTCTCAGGTCAGGAAAGAAGTTACAACCACCCATATAGAAGGCAAAGCTTTTGAAGTACCATAGTCAACCACTTATACCTTACCCTAATCCACCACTCCTTAAATTGCTGGGAACACCTTTGATTCCAAACCCTAAACCTCCATCAACCTCCATTTTACCAACACCTACTCTGATTACCCAATCCAACCAGCCCACATCAGACTTTGCTAGACCTGGCCAGTCGACAACAAGTCTGGTGACACAACCTTTACCTACTCAACCCTCACAAACTCTCCAATCCACAACGATTGTACAACAAAGACAACCGTTACCCCAAAACCAACCTTCATCATCCAAACCTACCTCTCAACCTTCTATCTCACCAAGACCGGTGGCCGATCCTGAAATATATGGAAATGGTGATCACAAAAACAAGAATGATGCAGTGGTTGTATCTATGACCACTGAATCTCATGATATTCCTCTCATGTCCCCTGGGTCCAATTCATCCCAGTTGACTCATGAGGTTCAAAATTCGATGTCTCGATCATATGCACTCTCTCTCCTCGAAACTGACTTGTCCTCAAACAAAACAAGCAAAGAAGTGGCTACAGTGCTCTATACCGTCAAAGCCCAATTTGAGGTGGAGATGTTAAGAGCATGGGTACTACAAACTCTGAGGTAAGGGCATTCGAGGTCAACGATGGATCTTCTTGATCGTCGAATGATGACGAAGTAGAAGTTCAGGAAACTCCTGAGGAGTGGGATGAAGGTGGACAAGCCACGGCTGACGATCTCGAGGAGATAAACTTAGGTGATGAGAACGACCCAAGGCTAACTTTTATTTCAGATAACATGTCGCCTGATGAAAAAGAGCATTATGTTACCTTCTTGCGGGCGAATCGAGACGTCTTCGCTTGGCACTATCATGAGATGCCCGGTCTTACCCCCCAAGTTCTAGCTGACTTCCTGGCAGCACACCCTGTACTGACTGAATCTCTCCTGTCAAGTGACCTCCCTGATGAGGAAGTATTTTTCAATGAGCCAGTTTATGATTGGAAGATGTACTTTGACGAGGCCCTTCAATCTGAAAGAGGTGGCGCTGGAATAATATTATTGTCCCCTCAAGATGGTGTCATTCCCTTGTCCTTTTCTCTTGCAAATGTCGACTCGCACAATGAGGTTGAGTATCAAGCCCTCATAATAGGGCTTGAAGTCACCTCAGAGCTAGAACTGAAACGGTTAGCTATTTTCGGAGACTCCGAGCTGGTAATACGACAACTTAAAGGGATACATGATGTGCGGAAAGACAGTCTTAAGCCCTATCATAACACTGCAAAAACTTTGATGCAAACCTCGACGATTTTTCCTTAGGGCACATTCTTAGAAGGTTAAATTCCCAGGCTGATGCCCTTGCCAAGCTCGGTGCCACTATTCAAATCTCCTTGAAGGAACCCATGCCTATATGGGTAGCAGAGTGGAGACACATTGAGCTGGTTAGAGAGTTAGATGGTGATGAAGAAAGGATTATATTCCCAGAATGCCCTCATTCGTTTGGGGCACTTCGTGCTGCTAAGGATGTTCTCGAAGCTGAAAAGAAGGCGAAGCAGGACCAAGGTGATAAGTCTGAAATGCAAGAGGATGAGATCTTTGATCCAATATGTGCGGAGATTGAACAAGTTAAGGATTGGAGGGAGCCAATAATCAACTTTCTTAAACATGGTCGACTACCAGAGGATCGCATTGAGCACAACAGTATACGAACGATGTCCACTAAATACAATCTTCTTGAGGAGATGCCCTCTTTCGACGATCCTTCGGACACAAAAGCGGCGAAACAAGTACTAGAAGAAGTACATGCTGGGATCTGTGGCCTTCATCAGTCTGGTCTTAAGCTCCATGAACGGATTCGCAGACTGGGGTATTACTGACCATCAATGGTTGCAGATTCATTGACCTATGCTAAAAGGTGCTAAGTGTGTCAAATACATTCAAACCTCATTAACCTGCCACCAGAACCTCTGCATCCTATGGTGATGTCATGACCCCTTTCACAATGGGGTATGGATATTGTCAGACCCATCGACCCTTTCTCTGCATTGGGTCATACTTTCATCTTAGCTGCTACGGATTACTTCTCCAAGTGGGCCGAAGCAATCCCTCTCAAACATGTCCCCGGAGAATCAGTAGCTAATTTTGTACGACATCACATCATTTATCGATTCGATGTGCCTGACCCGATCATATCAGATAATGGACCCCAGTTCAGAAGTCAGCATATTGACCGTCTGGCTAACTAATTTGGCTTTGAATGAAAGTACTCTACTATGTACCATCCTCGAGAAAATGGTTTAGCTGAAGCCTTCAACAAGACCCTTTGCAGTGTTCTAAGAAAATCAATGTCAAAAACAAAGAATTGGCACGAGAAAGTTCTTGAAGCTTTATAGGCTTATCGCACCACAACTCGGAGTGCCATCGATTATACTCCTTATTCTTTGGTTTATGGGAGTGAAGTGGTATTACCCCTTGAGATCCAGCTCCCATCGATTCGCATGACCGTACATCATGATATAACAAAAGATGAGCAGGTCAAACTTCATTATCAAGAATTAGACGCACTTGATGAGAAGAGATTAGAAGCTTCGCAAAACCTTGAACTTCGCCAGGGAAGGATGAAGAGGGCTTTTGACTAGTCTGTCAAAGTCAATTTATTCACTCGTGGTGATTTGGTTCTAGCAGTGAAGAGGCCAATAGTCATGCATGGGCAGTGTAAAGGAAAATTTGAGCCAAAATGGGAGGGCCCTTTTGTAGTAAAAAAGGTTTCCCCAAATGGAGCCTATATATTGACTCATCATGATGGGAAGGATGCAATGCCCCCTATCAATGAACGTTACTTGAAAAGGTATTACCCATGATGGTCTCGGAGGCAAGACTTTACACGTGCCTTCAAGTCATGGTGTATGACTCTAAAAACACACCACTCCTATGGTCTCAGAGGCAAGACTTTAAACGTGCCTTCAAGTCATGGTGTATGACTCTAAAACACGCCACTCCTTGGTCTTGGAGGCAAGACTCTAAACATGCCTTCAGGTCATGGTGTATGACTCGAAAAACACTACACTATGAAAAAAAAGAGAAGGGAAAAGGAGACAATTAGCCCAAACAAGAAAAAATTTTCATTAAGAGAAGCTGCAAGTTACAGATGCAACTTTTCATTACAAGTGCGAAATCTCAAAATTCGGCTCTTGCATCTGAGGAAAAGAGAAGCGGTTGACTATCAACGTTGCTCTTGCATGTGAGGAAAAAAGAAGCGACTGGCTATCAATGTCGCTCTTACTTCTAAGGAAGATTCTAGATCAAGCATATCAGGCACACAAGAGTAGACTTCTCTGGCAAGGAAATAGCCTATGATGCAGAACATGCCATGTTCGCAGTATGTTCCCTTCCACATAACAACATGGAGTTCACAATTGTGCTTGAGGACTTGTCCTCCTCTGACTGGGGGACTCAAAAAGCTCTTCATCAAAGGAATGTTCTCAGAAATTCTTGCTAATGGATATGGATGCTTCCCCTTTTGAGTGACGGTTCAAGCTGCTGAGCATGCTAAGCTACCGTGCGTGTTCACTGCCGAGCACGCTAAGCTGTCGTGCATGTTCACTGCCGAGCACACTATGCATCCATACATGTTCACCGTCGAGCACGAAAGCCGCCATGGGCGCTTACTGCCACTCATGCTTACTGACAGACAAAATAGCTGTGATGAGCATTCACCGCCGTGCACAACTGCTGCCATGTGTAACCACTGTTGTGCACAATTACCACCGTGCACAACTGCTGTCGTGTGTGACCACTGCTGTGCATGACTACCGCCATGCACGACCTTTGCCGAACACACTTGAGGCCGCACACGACTGGTCGCCGTGCACGAAACTTAATAAGCATGTTCCTTAACATGTGCTCGCTCGCCACGTGTTCTCACACGATGCTTCGGCTACTTGACCGTTTGGTTTGCCTGACCCCTCAACTACCCTGTGATCCTTCGGCTGCACACAACCGTTGGTCTTCCTTTGTCGGAACTCCCCATGCGAACACCGAAAAACTTCCATCTCTCTTCCGAGCCTTACTTCCTTCTCCTTGGTGCTTCCCTATTACCGGAAAACCACCGACTCTCCACCGGAAAGTCCGCGTAAGACTTCTCACCAAAGCCTCTTCCTTCACAAGCCCCCTCGAAAACCCCAAACAGTTCCCTGAGACTTCATTGTGTTTAGTCGTGAAACTTTATGCAGAACTCCCCTTGTTGGAACTATTGTCATAATGCCGGAACTCCCTCGCCAAAAGCTTCTCCGGTACACTATGCCTCATCGGAATCCCTGCACTGCTATTTGAAGAAAAACGCTCAAATATTTCACTAAGGTAAAATGGTAAAAGGGGTTTTACCCCTTTTACAGCCGAGGCTTTCTAAAACTACCCCGCACAAAGTGGAAATTCTGGACAAATCCGGAAGGCCAAATGGCGAAAGACCGGGCTGGGTCAGGTCTAAGTCCAAGCTCAAAGCCCAGTACGTCGCTGCTGAGCGCGTTCCCATGTTCTGCTGAGCGCGTTCCCTCGCTACCTGTTGCTGCTGAGCGCATTCATAATGCTGCCGAGCACGTTCACGTTGCCGCCGAGTGCGAATGGTTGCCATCAGGCGTGTTCCCTCGCCAAATATTGCCGCTGTGCGAGTTCTTTCATCAAAGGGTTCTCAAGCACGTTCCCTTGTACTACCGAGTGCGTTCCCCTGTCAGGTGCTGTCGTACTCCTAGCTGCCAAGTACACCTGACTTCCGCAGATCGCCGCTAAGCACGTTCACTGCCGAGCACACTCTTTCGACCTCTGCACCCACACCTTTTGCATGCGTCTCTACGCATGCCTTCCCTAGCCGACCTGTCCGTGTGCGCATTGGTAAGGCTCGAACCTCATCGTCTTCCAACCCCATTGGAGTCACACTCATTCTCAAAGAGTCACACCCACTTCCTAATTCCCAGTGAGTCCGCTTCCACCTAACATCCCTCACTGAGCCACTATCACCATCTGAGCCCACTGCCCATAAATGGTCTCGGTCATTTCACTTCCAGTGAGTCCACCCCTATCAGCGACCCCCATGCACGGCGAATAGCAATGGTCCATCTATATGACCCTAAACTATAGTGCACATCCTGACTGCATGACATTAAACTGCTTGGCGCCACGGTCCAGTTGTATGACTCTAAACTATAGTGTATGTCTTGGCTGCATGATGTTAAACTGTTTCACGCAACGGTCCAGTTACATAACCCTAAACTATAGAACACGTTCTGACCGCATGACACTAAATTGATTCACCAAGGTCTCAGTGGCATGACCCTAAACATGGCTCCATATAAATTTTTACCACCTTCATTTCATCCTCATCGAGTCCATCCCCATTACCCTTTATGAACTCGCCACATTCCCCAGTGTCGAACCCATGCTCACGAAACCACGGCGAGCCACTCCATCATCCATACTCACCAACAGTTAGTGGGTCCTCATTATACACCTACCATCCAAACATAATCCATCATTCACAGACGGTCTTGTGCCATCTCCCATAAGTGAGTCAAACCACCACCATACTCACCCTATGGCCTCCATAGACCATCATCCATCTTCATAAATGTCCAGTTGTATGACCTTAAACTATAGTGCACATCCTGACCACATGACGATAAACTTCTTTGCCCAAGTCCTAAAGGCATGACCTTAAACACCACCCCACAAAAAAAAAACGGGCATGGTGTAGACCCGAAAGGGGAACACCATGAGTAAAAGTGACGGACGGGCATGGTCACGAAACCATAAGTACGAGAGTTCCGTAAAAAAAAAAAAACCAGACATGATGAAAACACAATTTTGGAAAATTCCCGTCTTCATAGCAAAATTTTCCAGTGTGATAATCTCATATAAAAATGTGTATAACTTCCAATCCACATGAAATTTAGTCATAGTTCCAAAACAAGTTTTAGAGTAGACTCATTATCTTTCATTTAGAAGTAGTTTGACTTCATTTTGATACATTTTTGTCAGTGAACAGTCCTACAGAAAAACATCTAACAGTTCTGAAAATTCATTTAACACTTATGACATACTTCAGAAAATGCCTAATTACTTTCGAACCAAAAGAGGCATTAACAGGAGGCCATTCCATCTTAAAATAGATTCAAATGAGTATCTTCCCACAAAATTTCATGATCAACAGAGATGTTTTTGATGCCCAATCAATCACACAAATGGGAGTCACAGTTCTAAAAAATAGGGCATGCACATATTTTGACAAGATTTCAATAGCATATATCCACACCCATATTTACCATCACATTCATATTCATGCATGAATTTCACACATGATGCAACTGACATTGGCACACAAGGGGCATGCAAGTGCCACATGGCATCCAAGAAGCATGCAAGCAATCATGAGAGAGAAAAGAAGTTCCATTGGACTCTCGCGCTCAGCAAAGTCGTGTTCGGCGGCGTCGCGCTCAGTGGCTTCCATGCTAAGCTGCTTCCATATTCATCTGCACTCGATGGCTTCAATGCTCAGCAACGTCATGCTCAAGAGCTTCCATGCTCGACAACATCGCACTCGGTAGCGTTGCGCTCGGTGGCGTCGCGCTCGGCAACATCACGCTTGGCAGCGTCGGGCTCGGTGGCGTTGCGCTCAACACCATTGTGCTCGGTGGCGTTGCGCTCAGCAGTGTTGCACATGGCAACGTTGCAGGTGGCGGCGTTGCGCTCGACGGTGTTGCGCTATAACCATCGGCCCTTCACTATGCACTGATCCGTCAGTGCTCTCAACAGTGCCTTCGCGCCAGATCACCCATGTCGACGACTCGTTGGCGCACTACCAAATGCCAAAAGAGTCTGGGTCCTTACATGCTATCACAAGATTTTCTTATGGCTCTTGTACAAGCTCTCTCCCGACTTGAAGTATATGAGACCAAGATTGAGGGAATTGAGGTGGATCCTGTAATCCTTAAGAATTGCATGTCTATCACATTTCTGATGATGACCCTGCAATTCTTAACAGTTGCATGGCTATCACATTTAGTGAGAGGTTTCATAGCCGACCTCTCTTCGTAACCGGTGAACTGCATGCTTGCCAAATCAAACGGATCATGTTGGATGGGGGATCAATAATAAATCTCATGCCTAACATGATTCTTATAGGAATTGGGATAGGTGTTGAGCAACTTGAGCCAACAAACTTGACAGTTCAAGGACTAATCAGTCGGGGGAGAAATCGGCTGGTGTTATCTACCTTAAGCTCAAGGTTGGGGACTTGAATGCTTCACTTTGTTTCATGTCATTGATACATACACTTCTTATAACATCCCTTTGGGTCGTCCTTAGCTACATGATCATGGGGTAGTTCCATCCACACTTCATCAATGCTTCAAATAAAGCCGAGATGGAAGGAAACATACGGTCTATGCTGATTAGAGTCTGTTTCCATTTCTAAGTCTCATTATGCTGGTGCGAAGCACTATTTCACGGACCCAGTGCGCTCTCAAGAGATGATATTGCCTATGAAAGCCATTACAAATCCTAATCTGAGAGTGACTGCTTAAACCTCTCATGAAGATGTAAAAAACATGGCAAGATCACTTAATCATATGTTTAAAGAAGAAAAGAGATATGGAAAAGTGATTCCCTTAACCCCCATTGATGAAAATCTTCCTACTTCCTCAATAGAAGTGATGTCCCAAGGCCAAAAAGACGAAGCTTCATCCTCCACCCGCCCCTACATGAATATATTCCACTATTGGCCCAGATTAGCAAGTTAAGAAAGAAACCTCTGATTTAATCCCGTTAGCACCTACAGTCACTTATTCTCATGGTGACATGTCACATCCCAAATTTTATAACACTAGAATTCTTGCGATGTGACAGTCAAAATAAAACAAATTTGAAATTTTTACCATATATTGCACCAAAACAAATTTTCCATTCAGGAACTTTCAAATTTGTGCGAAGTCTATTCACAACTTATAATTAACATGAAAGTTTAAGTACATATATATATAATTTTGATACAACAAAAGTTCCAAAGGTGAATTTATTCATGACTACAACTTCTTCCAAACTACTTCTGTTATGCAAATGAACAGTGTGGCTGCGATTACTCTGAAAAACATTTCACAATAGCTTGATGAGTTTGGTTACTCAGTAAGTGACCGTTATTATCCTTAAAAATTATGGTTGGAAAGTGTAAATATTTTCATAATTACATATTAAAAACAATATGAGGAAGCGCATATACGGAGAATAATTTCCCATTCAGAAACACAGAATTTAACATAATTCAGAAGCTTTAAATGCATATTGAACCAGTATGAGCAAGTGCATATATAAATCTTCTAACATAAATGCTCCGCTTAACAGTATTCAAAAGATCTCACAAAATTCCCTACTGGTGTCCCAAGTAGGTCATCTATTACCCACCAGGATCCTAGATGGGTCCACTTAATTCATACAGACGTACTAAATAGATCCACTCATACCTTATCGGTGTATCGAGTGAATCCACTTATTCCCTGTCAGTCCACTGTAACTGACGCAATGGGAAGATTATTATTCTCTATCTAGTGCTACATAAGAGCAACCATGTTTTTCAAGGTTCTATGAATTCCTTCCATGATTGCTCTAGTTACACAGAATCTTGACATCATAAAAAGTATGACATAAAGTGTGATTTTATTCAGATTTCCTAGGAATCCTAAACTTATTATTCTGATATCAAACTAACTCCTGAAGTAGAAATCCTATCCATCGGATCAATCGAATCCTGATGTGTAGAACCTCTGCCATCACAACTAGGAGAGAGACACCATCAATGGGTGAATCTGTTGCATAGTGCCCCACACACGCACACAACCCCAACGTGCTTTAAGGCTTTTGATAAGCACTAGCCATGCAAGACACTATCATCTCATTTGTCCTTCTGGAGAGACAGTGTTATACTACCAAACAGGCCCCAATGAGTAGTGCCTCACATACGTTTTGGGGGTGTGACCTCCCGAATACATATACTCCTAACTCTCATCATATCATAGAGAGTTAGAATAAGTCACAGTTGTCGGCACAAATATCTTATCAGATCATAATAGAAGCATGTTTCCATGAGCATATATCTTATCAAAAGCATGTTACCATGCATACATATCTTGTCAGAAGTATGTTACCATGCACACATATCATATCTTATCAGAAGCAAGGTACTTGTATATAGTCCCAAATCATCAATATGGGTATGGTTACCAGTATGTAGTACGGATGCTGGTATATTAGGGGCTAAAGAATTCTGGTTAGTGTTATCTAATGCATAGTTGCACGGATGAATATGACGGACCAGGCTTTTGTGCAATTCTACATTTTCTGATGGTGTTCATTTTGATTAAGGTTTGGATGATCCTACAACCCATTGGTATAATTTCTATTATATTTAACATTCTGATTAAGGTTTAAATGATCCTACCACCGATTGGCACAAAAAAGAGAAGCGCGCAATGTAGTAAGAAAAGATACGGGCAATTATGGCTTCACTGAGAGTATGGCCCTTGAGAGAGCAAAATGGCAGACTGAAATTCATGTAACCGATCCTAAATAGTTAGGAAAAGACTTTGATGATGATGATGATGTTGATGATAATGATGATGATAAGATTTAACATTCAAAATAGGTGGCAAAACTAGCTTGTTTACATGATACATCAATAATATATGTACCCGCTTGCCTTTATAGAGAAAAATCATGCATTGATTAGAAATATGATTACCTAAATTGAGGGTTTCAGTGACTTTGACTCAACGAAAGCATTTACTGTTGTTTTTAATACATCAATTGAATGCTGATGCATTAAATTAAGTAGTAAACTGTGACTAATCAACATAGAAGAGTATCAAAGTTAAATGAGTTGGATATACCATAACACACTGATATGTATTTTTATGTACTAGCAGATAATATGCAGTATCAAATTGTTATGGCCTAATGATCTCCAAAATCTCTATGCTCGTTATGGCACTAACATTCTAATTTGTGATTGATGGTAAAGTATGTATCACTATTGAGAAGTTTACGGAAGCACACTATATGACTCTTGATTCTTGTCATATGCACCATGCTCGTATGTCTCTGGGTTCGTGAAAGATGGTTGTCGCATTTACTATTCTCACCCACGGAAATTATGTCTACAATAGGAAATTTACATGCATATCTAATTGTAAAAATAGTCTGATGAATTCACTATCCATGACACCAAGGTGGCCCGAGCATATGAGGGTCTTGGCACACTGTACCACGAGGGCCCTCGGGAAGCCTGAGCAAGGCACACCCACGCAGTATGGGTTGAGGGCTTTGTGGCGTGCGCCTAGTCACACGATGCCGAGAGAGCCTACGGCTAGCCCGAGCAAGGCTTACACACACCTATTGTGACAGATGTGCATGAGGCAAGTCAGGTAAGTTTGTTTTCGAAATTTAAATGTTGTAATTCAGGGTTTTTAATTATTTAAATCAAAATTGATCATTTTGGTTAGGGAATTCTTGCAACATTCAGACCAAAGTTAATTTGGATATATATCTGAAGCACATAAAAGGATGTGTGTGTCCTTGTTTATTTTTCTCAAGATTTATGTAACCTGGGTTTCTCCACCTGCCGCCGCCCTCACACACACACATACCCGCTCACCCACGCACCCAAAAAAGAAAACAAAAAAAGCTAAAATTATTCTCCCGAAGTCAAATCTTCTGCATCATTTATTTATGGGTGCGGTTATATAGAGCTGATGCTCTAAACAATCAAAGTAAAGCGCATCTTCAAAAAGTGTTGAGAAATATGGTTTCAATACTGGAAATCTTTGTGATAGCCTTAAAATATATTTTCATCTCTAATTATAAAATTCAAAGCTTCAAAAATAGTGTAGATCGAGCATATCTATTAAAACTTGAAAATTTGATGGTCCAAAAATACATTACAGGATGCACTATTTCCAAAACTTGAAATCCATTTTTTTTCTTATGTCCATGCATCTTGAGGTCGAGATGATCAAATTGAGGATATTTGGGCTTTAAAACAATCTCTTTCAATGAAATTGTTGGGGTGCACCCTAGTTTGATTGTTTAGAGCCTTGCACTTATATAAACTTTTTCCTTTATTTATTTGTCCTCTTTAATCGATTTCTTTTCTTCAAAACTCAGATGTAGAGACTTGGATACTACTCTACTCAGGTGTCTAGTTAGTTGACAAAGTTCAAGTTTCAGCTTATTTAAAGCTAAGATCTTTAACATGTGCATGTCACATAACCTTATTTACTTTACATTTGGGATGGATTCTAACTTTTCTTGTTTCTTCTTATCGGTAGGCTTATTCCAACTTAGTTTGAGACTAAGAGCTCCAAAATGCTTTTAAAATAGGGTTACCATTTTTATAGATTTTTTTTTTAGAAGTAATTAATTACTTATATGAAAAGCACGGAATAAGTACACTGAAAAGGACCCCATTAACACATATGTCACCATTAAGGTGAGATAGATCATGAGCTCACTCTGTGGATATCTATACGTGGTCTAGAAGATTGTACATGTTCCATGTTGACAGTAAATTAGTAATGTAGGATAATTGCTCGAAATGGACTTTTTATGAATTTATTTTGGACATGCATCATTTTCTTTTAGTGTGAATCTGTTGAGAGGGTTGCTGATATCATTCAGATTCCAGGTTTTCTATGTTGCCAGGTTGTTGAGATCTCCATACTTTTCTGCCACAACTTCATATTAGTTTTCAACAGCTATTTCTAATTTTATTTGACATGTAATTATGCCACAGCTATTTTTACTTTCTTAAGGGATTAATTTATTCATCAAAACTTCTTTAACTAATCCAAAAATGTCTAACTCAAGCAGACATACCTTCTAGTTGCAGCTGTAAAGACTGAGAAAATAGTCAATATTGAGACAGGTCAATTTTGTGCTTCTTCTGTAAGTACTCAGTTGATGTCGCATCAGTAGTATTCTTCATAATGGTTTATATTGCTTTGCTTCTGTGGACATAAGTATTGTAGCCCTCTCATAGATTTTATGTGCCATAATTGTCATGTCTAATACTTCCAAACTTTTCAAATAATAATTAAAAAAAAAATAGCAGTCTCAAGCCCTAAAAGGGAGTCCTTTTTTGAGGTTCTACTGTGCAGAAGTGCCAGGGTAGTTATTATTTGGAGGTACAAAATCTACACATTTTGTTTTTTTCAAATTTGTGTTCTCGATAATTTTGTCCAGGAGGGGCACTAATATGGGGATTGAAAATTTTGATACCAGCACAAAAACGAAAAGAGAAAATGATAAGAACTATCCAAGTCAAGCAACTATTCTCTGCTGTAGAAAAACACATTTTAAATGAGAGATTTGTTTTGAGAGCAATAGAAGTTGAACTGGCGTGTTGATCAGCTCAGACATTGGCTGGTGTCCTTTATTTTTCTGTCATTTTCTTTCATAGGTTTTTTGGTAGACTTCTAGAACCATAGGAATTTAGTTATTATATAGTATCCAGATGACTCAGTCCTTGCAACTACCATACACCAATATTTAATAAGATCAATTGAGTAAATATTAGGATGGAAGGGACATGCTGCTCACATCCACTCTAAAACAAGTGCTTTGCCGCCCTCAAAAGTGCTTTGATGTTACACAGTAAAACACTTGTTTCGCTCTTTGGCTCGCTTAGTGCATATGCACTTTGCTTGTCCCTAGTTAATGGTGCACGTAGAATGACGTAATTCTAAAGAAATTCATGAATAATACATCTAGGTTATGTTTTAATAGTAATGGTGAAGTGATCTTACAAAAGGCTGGAAAGTAATGATTTTTGTACATGAGTTATCTATTTATTTTATATTCGTTCAAGGACCTTAGAAGTGATGTATGGGCAGGTCATGATAAATTATGCAGAAAATGTTCGATTGGCAAGGAATCAAAATGTAATGGTTTATGAGCGGGGCACCATGTTCGGCTATAATAAGTTATTTTGCATATCGTTTGTATTTAATTTAAGGGAAACTTATAGATAACCCCCTTGACTCAACTTTCTAGGCATCCTATCTCCTAATACTTTTTATACCACACTACTAACTCAAAAACTAATTTTTTTTTTTTGCAACAAACCCCCGAGTAAAAGAGTAACTTTTTTTTGACAAGAATACCCTTTTCTAAATGCATTTTTTGCTTAATTGAATGTGCAGGATTGATTATAGTCACACATGGTTTTAGGTGTTATTGCGCCTGAACTTGACTAAGTGGCTTGGCCTTTGGCCTTGTTCCAAGCCTATTTTACTTAGTGGGACTCATTAACACTAGGATGACTTATACACACGCACTAAAAAGTAAAAAAGGAAAAAGATCAAGAGTTGGTAAGACTTGGCCAAGTTTTAGAACTTGGCAGTGACTGGGCTAAGTGGACTTGACAACTTCTGAGACTTATGATAGATTATAAAATATTGCTTTAAATGGAACGGAATGACCGGTTGATCAAGTGAAAATCCTTTGGTGATCAATCCCACTTGATTTCCATAACCATATTGCATCTTATTTGGATTTGCACGCTATCTATGAACTTTTTTTATTTATTTATTTGGATGTCGTAGTATTGGACATAGTTGCAGTACTTGATGAGTACTTGAAAATTGGCATATCCTTGTGCATGAAGTCGAAACAAGTTGAACTTTGTATTAATTTAATGATAGCTTGACATCTGGTGATAAACTTTGTATGATTAATAGTTTACCATGTAGGTGTTTTATGCCTTTCTAGCTAGAACCTAATTGTGTTAGGCTATGATTACTGGGGAAATTGGATGAGGATCTTCCTAAATCATCTCTTTCTTGTATTCCTTTGGAGAACATTGATTAGAACTTGCTCAGAATTCAGAAATGAATATTTTGAAAATAAACTTAGAATAACTAATATTGCTACCTAGGTCCTTCTATATTTCAGTATAGAAGATAATACCAGGGGAACTTTTTTTACTATTTTCTATTTTTTTGGGTATTTTGCCATTCGTATAAATACCTAGTATTTGAGCTTGGCAAGGTTTCGATCATGGCAGCCATAGTTCAAGGCTGTAGCATGAGTGTTTCTTGCTTTATAACTGTTCCCACTTCCATCTCTCCTCTCCCATCTGGCTTTCTCTGTGCCATCACAGTACTTGTAGTCGGAGCTCATTATTTCATCATTCAACACCATCCTTGGCTTATACTTAGTGTTGTCTGAATCCAACTTAGTTTATTCAATGTTGCCATATATCGAAACATCTTTTTACCTATGATGCAGATGATTTGATTGCTGATCCCTGCAACTTGGAGTGTATACGAGAAGCAAATTGTCCTGTTGTGAGTTAATTGTCCTATCTTGCTTATTAATTGTAGTAGACTATTCGTGAATAGAAGTGCTGCAAACAATGTTCTGGTTAAAATTTCTGGTTGATGAGTTTTTTATTTCTCATGCTAAGATTTTAATATGTCTTCATAGCTTATTGCTCAGCTAATCCTTATGTATCCCATGGTATGCCTAGCACCAACTTAAACTTCCTTCCATACCGATGTAAAATCAACCATAGATCTTAAATGTCAAAATAAATGATGGATAATAGTGACATAACGGGAAAGGATTGGAGCACGTAGCAGTTATGATAATAACAAAAGATAAAATTTTCTTGCATGGTTTTTAGATAGTATCAAGTGTCAACTAGGAGAAGTTTTTTTAAGTAGGTAAGCAGTTGGAATTGAACACATCAGCTTGGAGATATTTTTTGTAAGACCATGCATTCCACCCATACTGTACACTACTTCTTGTCCACTTTTATAATCATTTGTGTTTCACTTTCTCCATCTGCTGACTCTGTACAAACCATTGTCAGCCTACTAAAATTCGATTTCATATTGGGTATCAAGAAACAAATGAACCTTTAGATAGCGTTCTTTGTTAAATTAGTTCGAATTGGTTACATTCTTGCATTTCATTCCTAATAAACTGAGGGGGGAAGAGTTTATAGTTGTGATAACATTGAACCAAGATACACATACACTCACAGAAACTAAAGTTTGGGATTAATTATATGAAACAGTTTGGAAACACCTTGAAGGATAGCGGTAGGAATTGTTGTAATGTGTTCATACTCTGTGTGAAAAGCAGGAAGTTTCATGCAATGTGTCCCTTACAAATGAACGAGTACAGAAATATATATATTTTGAAGAAAGCACCGACATAGTTTATTAGATTCTAAAAATACCAATCTCTTGCAGTAAAAGCTCAATATGTATAAGTAGATTTTTTTTTTCTCAGTTTATATTATTCTAGGATTAACATCTTTGATTGAATGGGTCAGCCAAAAATACTATCTGATTGAGTTGATTATATATTTGTTAACTCCTCTAAGGTGAACTATTGGAACTTTTACAGTTGCATTTCCATAGTTGTTATTTCCCTTATCTTTATGATTGCTGAAAATAATTTTAACTAATCAAGCTTTAATAAGTGTTAAAATTTTCACTAAATGCAGGTTGCAGATGTTACTCATTCCTTACAGCAACCTACAGGCAAAAAGGTATGACAACCAATGTTATTAAAATTGGGTAAGCTGCTACTGAAGTCTGGTTAGGTGCCTAGATCTCGCCTTCTGGATCTAGGTGAACTGGTGGCACGTGTCTCCTGTCTCTGGTTGACCCGGGACTTGAGATCGCCCTCTCGAAACCTTGCTCGAGGGCAAAGGCAGGTATACCAAACAATGAGAGAAGAATTTTAAGTAGGTTCGGAACTTACTCAGGCTGGCTCGCGTGGGCGCCTCCCAATTGCTTGAGCTGGTTCGTAATCGTATCCCTTGACCTATAATCCTCCTGTTTTTCTGCACAATTCTCGTACGGTTAATTTGTAAGACAAGTGGGTCGAAAGGTCCCACCCTTATCTTAGGGTAATGCACGTTCATGGGAGAAGGCGATGAAGTGCAAGGTTAGGTGAAAGGTAGAAAGGAGAAGAGACTTGATGGAAGGGCGAGACTAGCATGACGGCCAAAAGTTGCCGACTCGAAGCGATAGCAAGACGGGAATGATTCACGGACAAGCACGAAAGCAATACTACTCGAAACCAAGGTCGGCGCTAGGCTAGGCCTACCCCCAACCAAGTGAGAAGAGAAAGAGGTGGAGAGGAAAGAAAGAGACAACGAAGAGAAGGGGAAAGTCGGACGTCGATAGACATCCTGGTGGGCAATGCAAGGAGGCGGTGCATCCCTTGTGGATGGCACTAGCCCCTGACAAGGCACACGGTGATGGTTTCTCCTAGGTCGCACGGCGATAAGTGTGGGACGCAAGGGGACCTACGATAGGCACCGGATGCATGGAGGAATCTTGCAAACGGCGATGGTTATTGCCAAGGCCACTAGCGGGTGATGATAGGCACCGGGTGCATCAAGGAATCTCACGGACAGTGATGGGCATTGCCAAGGCCTCTAACGGGCGGCGATAGATATTGTCGTCTACACTAGATGCACAGCAGAGGAAGACTTCTTCATGCGGCAACACACTTCGCCGTCTAGGTTCTTCATTGAGACATCAAAGCTACGTCTGTAGGTGGCGATGGGCAGCGTCGTCTACAGACTTCACTAAGAGAAAGAGACAGATGAGAAGGAGGGAAAGAAGACTCGTGCATGGTGCTGCCATCGCCATGTGCAACCTGTGAGACCAAGGGAGAGGCATGCATGGCACTACCAATGTCGTGCATTACCTCTGAGAGGGACTCAGAAGAAGAAGAGGGAGAAGGGAGAGAGAAGAAGAAAAGAAAAAGAAGGGAGAGAAGATTTACCTCAACCCTAGGGGTACCGACCGAAAGTTTCTCTCACCTCACCCTCTCTCTCAAGCGTACCACCACAATGGTAAGAAAGAGAAACTTGTATTAAGTGAAAACTCTCTTTTGTATATGTGTATGCCTTCTCCCCTATTTTTGTGTACAATGGTGGTACGTATATATAAAAGTGTGCCCCAAACATTGGTGGATGATCAAAAGTAACCCTAATTGCTAGAAATTAAGATTAAATTGAAGAAATTAGAAAACAGAGTGCCAAATGATAGATTTGCTCCTTCCTAACAAGTTGTGGAATTCCATAACAGTCACTGTGTTACCCTAGGACTTGCTTGTTCTTTCATGGCTGATCCAGGGTCATTTTGATGCTCGGTTGATCGTAAGATGATTGTTTTCTTGTAGGGCTCGGCATGGCTATCGATTTGATACTAACTTCGAGCCATGGATCGCGTTTTTGGTGCACGATCATGTGACTTGAACTTTGAGTAGATCTTGAAACTTAGAATCAATAGTGTGTTCGTTCCTTGACATTTTCATGTGTTTTCTTTGCTGAATCACACTAAACATACCACTACGATCACGGGGCACCAAACGCAGCTCAATTACATGGTCGGACGAAGATTTTGCAAGTTTGGAATTTTGGCAGGAATCAAGGATTCCGGTGATGGAATTTACAGTCTGTTCTTCGGCTTCATGTGTAGAATCCAACCGTTCATCATGTACGGGATTTGGGTCATAAATGGCTCGAGACCTTACGCCTACAATGGAATTAGTCTCGCATTGATCAGGCGAACGGCGTGATTTGGCTGCTCGAGCGAGGAACAACACTGTTGAATTTCCTGCACTTTCTTCACGGATCAACAACTTTTCTGTAGCTTTTCTTGGCGCTCGGGTATCATCACGGGGCGTGCCACATATCGAATCACTCGTCTTGGCTAGACGAACATCCTCACCAAATTTGAGCACAATTCGACGTGGGACGGCCGAGATATGAGCTTTAAAAGTCACTAGTCGTGACTGTCCCTTTAATGGTGTAGTGCTGCTAGGTGGCCGCACGAGAATAGCGTGCGGCTCCTCCTGTTTCACTCTTTCACCTATAACTTCTTCTTGGAATGTCTGCTTGGGCTAACACTTGACCCCATGGGGTTTTCAACCGTGCCAGATGCAATGATGGTGGTCCCATAGCAATTTGAGATACTGAAAAATGTAACTCTAGTTATAGGGGTTCGTTTCAGGGTGCTAGAGGTCGATTCTGCTGGAACTGTTTCTCAATCTGCACTACCTTAGACATGTCGAAATGCAACGAAACTTGACCGGAGACTTTTGAGAGACATCATGAATATCCTAACCAGTTCTGGGGTTGTTCTGAGGCTGTCAAAATTCCCACTACTTGCTAGGCCTTTATTAAGCGGGGGCCTAATGTTGATGAAACATACCTTTCAACAGCATGCCCCGCGGAATGTTGTGCTTCAAGAGAATCAAGAAGTGCAATCATTCATGAATTTTGAGGGATATCTTTGTAGAGTCCACACCTTTAAGAGACTATCTGTGGTTCTGGAGCATGAGGCCTATGTTAGGACCTCCTCATACAAAACCAGGCCTTTTTTGAAGTCCAAATGCTACGAACCTCTGGTCGACACTGTTGCTATCCCAGGTTTGCCTTTGATTTGCAGGGTATCCATGTAGGTCCCATCTAGCAGAGTCCAGTCGAGGGCTTCTGGCCCGTACGAAAGTTTGCTCCCCTGTTGGCTAGTGGGCTTTGGAGAGATGTACCTAGAATCCTGTGGCAACCCTGGCCTTGTCAGTCTCTTGCCTTCATAATGGCCCTTAGTATTTCTGGAGGGATCTTTTCATCATTGTCCTCACCCTCAAGGGACTATCTGTGGTTTTGGAGCATGAGGCTTTTGTCAGGACCTCATCATACAGAACCAGGCCTTTTTTTAAATGCCAAATACTACGAACCTCTGGTCGGCACTGCTGCAACACCAGGTTTGCCTTTGATGTGCAAGTTATCCCTATAGATCCCGTCTAACGGAGTCCAGATGGGGGCTTCTGGCCTGCCTGAAAGTCTGGTCCCTTGTTGGCTAGAGGCTTTGGCGAGACGTACCTTGAATCCTGTGGCAACCCTGGCCTTGTCAGTCTCTTGCCTTTGTAATGATCCTTAGCATTGCTGGAGGGATCTTTTCATCATCGTCCTCACCCTCAAGGGGCTATCTGTGGTTCTGGAGCATGAAGCCTTTATCAGGACCTCCTCGTACAGAACCAGGCCTTTTTTAAATGTCAAATGCTACGAACCTCTAGTCGGCACTACTGCCACACCAGGTTTTCCTTTGATGTGCAGGGTATCCCTGTAGGTCCTGTCTAGTGGAGTTCAGTCGAGGGCTTTTGGCCGACCCGAAAGTCTGGTCCCCTACTGGCTAGACGAGTTTAGCGAGACGTACCATCCTGTGGCAACGTGGCCTTATCAATCTCTTGCCTTCGTAATGACCCTTAGTATTTCTGGAGGGATCTTTTCGTCATCATTCTCACCCTCAAGGACTCTTGTTGCTACTGAACTGGGGAGATCTTATGAGGCTCTCACACCCTAATGAACCGTTGAAACTAGGGAGATCTTGTGAGGCTCTCACTCCCTGACGAACCATGGAAACTAGGGAGATCTTATGAGGTTCTCACTCCCTGACGAGCCGTGGAAACTGGGGAGATCTTGTGAGGCTCTAACTCCCTTGACGAGATGTGGAAACTGAGGAGATCTTGTGAAGCTCTCACTCCCTGACGAGCCATGATTGTTGAGGTGTTGTTTGAGACTGTGGAAGTGCTTCAACCTGCTTTGTGGGTCCAAGCGTCCTTTCACAGGGTTTCACTTGAACAGGGGAAGTGGCATCATGAAGACGGTTTTTACCAACTTTCGTTATTTTCAGGCTCTTTTACCCATGACTTTGTGGTCAAGTCTACCCTTTTCATCCATTTTTTCTTACAGTGCCCATTTGGGGTGTTCACTTTGCCTAGGTTTATTTTTCCACAGAACTCTCTTACTCATGGTTTCGTGACCATGCCCGCCCGTCATTTTTACTCATGGTGTTCCCTTTTTCAGGTGTACACCAATGCCCCTTTTTTTGAGAGAATGCATATTTTAGGGTCGTGCCTTCAAGACCTATGCGACACCTTTTAACGTCATGTGGCTAGGACGTGCACTATAGTTTTAGGGTCATACAGCTAGACCGTAGCAATGAGGAATGGCAATCTGTAGAGGTCATAGAGTGAGTCTGGGGATGGCATGAAGTTGCCTGTAGAGAGTTGATTGGATGGTAGGTGAAAAGTGGAGGCCTACTAGCTGGCGACGATATGTCTTGCCGTTTGGTGAGCATGGGTAAGACTTACTGGGGAATGAAATGAAAGAGGTGAAGGTGGCCCGTGCACACAAATGGGCCGACTAAGGAAGGTGTGTGTGGCAATGCACGTAAAGGGTGTATGCACATACGTAGACTCACTGGGGAGGCAATGGAAGTGGTGTAGGTGGCTTGCACACATGAAGGGGCCAGCTGGGGAAGACGTGCGTGGTGATGCACGTAAAGGGCATGTGGGCCTAGGTAGGCTTACTGGAGAGAAGAAAAAGAGGGTATGCGCACACCGATGGGAAAGTTAGAGAAGACATGCGTGAAGAAGCTTGCAAAAAGGGAGGTGTGGGCACACATGAGGCGCCTTTGAGGTCATGCCTCCTGGACTTGGGCGAAGCAGTTTAACATCATACGGCCAAGACGGTTGCTATGATTTAAGGTCATAGAGCTTGGACCGTGGTTACGCAGTTTAAAGTCATGCAACTGGGACCGTGCAGCTTAAGATCGTGCAACTAGACCTCCGCTACAATTTATGGTCATATATTTTGGACCGCAACTATGCAGTTTAAGGTCATGCAGCATGGACCGTGTACGAGTCGCCATGTCAGTATGGTTGCATGGGGGTAGGTATGTGGATAACAATCTGACTCATAGGGGATAAAGATAGTTAAAGCTATCCACATGTTAAGAGATGTAGATGAAGGTGGTGACCTTACGAGGGGTAGTTAACGGGAAAGGCTTCACTGGGGATTAGGATGGCCAGTCTAACTCCACGAGGATAGTGAATATTGGTGTGCATGAAACTCTGAGAGGCCAGGGCTCGGCAGAACACCACCGTGGGTTGAAGGAAGGATGCCTCTAACTCTCTGGAGATGATGGATGAGTACGACCCTTTCATGCATCTAACTTCATTGGGGGTCTAGTTGGAGTTATGCGTATGGATCACTCGGTGCGTTGTGCGTTATACTTGTATGCTCTTGTAGCTCAGACTATGGCTGTGCAGTTTAAAGTCATACAGCTAGGTCCATGCAGTTTGTGATTGTACAACTAGAACTCCGCTATAGTTTAAGCTCATATAGTTTGGACCATGGTGCTAAGCCTTTTAACATCATGCGGCCAAGATGTGCACTATGGTTTAAGGTCACATAGCTAGATCATGGTCGTAAGTTTAAAGTCATGTGACAAGGACTTTATAGTTTGAGGTCATACAACTAGACCTCTGTTATAGTTTAAGGCCATACAATTTGGATCGTGGTCATACAGTTTTGAATCGTGAGACAAGGACTATGGCTATGTAATTTAGGGTCATGCAGCTTGGACCACGGCTGTGCAGTTTAAAGTCATACAGCTAGTACCATGGCAATACAATTTAAGGTTATGCAGTGCAGACCATGGCTGTGCAGTTTAAAGTCATACAACTAGGACCATGGTGATGCAGTTTAAGGTCATGCAACGTGGACCATGGTGATGCAGTTTAAGGTCATGCAGCGCGGACCATGGCGATTCAGTTTAAGGTCATGCAGCACGGACCATGGCTGTGCAGTTTAAAGTCATGCAGTGCGGACTATGGCTGTGCAATTTAAAGTTATGCAGCGCAGACCATGGCAATGCAGTTTAAGGTCATGCAGCACAGACCATGGTTGTGTAGCTTATAGTCATACAGCTATGACCACGATGATGCAGTTAAGATCATTCAGCATGGACCATGGCGATGTAGTTTAAGGTTATGCAGTGTGGACCATAGCGATGCAGTTTAAGGTCATGCAGTGCGGACCATGGCGATGCGACTCCATGGGGAATAGAGCCATTACTGAAAATTGGGGTCGTAGAGGGAAGAGGTTGTGGTGTAGGGATTGAACTTCCTAAGGATATGGGCCGATGGTCTTGAGGGGAGCGTCAAGGCCAGCGTATGACGCTAAGTGCAGCATTGGACCTGGATGATGGCGTCAGGTCCCTTAGTGAAGAGCGTGACAGTAGCCCTTAGCCAGACGTAGGGTGGTAACTCCTTGATGGGGTGCGCGGTAATAGCCTCTGATGAAGCGCTCAGTGGTGGTCCCTGGACGAGATGCTCGGCGACAACCTTCTGAACAGAGCGCACGGCGTTAGTCCCTTGGACGAAGTCTTAACAAGGCATGCGGCACTGTTGCTTCGGGTGTCGAGCTTGGCTGCCCCAGCCTGGCCTTATTGCCATCAAGAGCTGGGAACTGGAGCATCATTCTGAGTTTGTCGAGGGCAGTCTCCGGTACTGCGGGGTATAAAAGGGGGAGAAAACCCACATTACTATTTTACTGAAGGGTAAAACAATAGAAGCGCTTTTTAGAGAGAGACAGTCAAAGCTCCTAGCGAGGGTTTTCCGGCGACCACTTCCCGACCAGAACTTGCAAAGGAAGGTCTTTCAGAATTTGTCTGGTGAACTTCAGGAGGTGTGAAGCTTCGCAGCATGCTTGCGAATAGTTTTCAGCCAGCATCGAAGCTTTTTGAGCAAGGACGATGATCTTTTGGGACCTTGGCAGAATTTGCAGAGGTGTCCTATCAGAGTTCGAGTACTTCTCCGGTCGTTTTGCTACTGAAGGGGAGGTCATAGAGAGCTCAGAGGGCTTTGTCAGCTCTCTGGTTGTCTGAGGAGAAGGAGAAGGGGCTGCATTGAGTTCACCAAAATTTTAGCGAAATTCCAGTGAGCTTTGGTGGACTGTTGAAGTGGGAAACCAGGGAGAAGGGCAATCCGCAAGGTCGCAGGGAAGCTTTCGAGGATATTCGATGGTTTTTGCCAACTCCGATAACAAGCAGGAGGTGGGCGAGGGTTTTTTGGGTGTCTTTCGCAATATTTTCAGCCAACGGAAAAGGGGAAAAACAAGGTCAGATGGGAGGTTCCTGTTGACTGGAAAGGTGTTTTGATAGGGGGAAGCCATGCCGGTAGGGGCAAGAGCAGGGCAGTCATGGGATCCTGGCGGTCGGAGGTGTGTTTCTGACGAAGCCCAAAGGATTGTGGGGAAGGCGATGGGTCGTACGAAGGTGGACCATTGGCGTGGGCAGCAGTTGGGGGAACCAAAGAGGCATGGGAGTCAATGTCCCTCGGTAATTGGGAACATTGGGAACCAAAGTACTTTGTGTGACATTAAGTCGCATGCGACGCCGCCTTCGTGCGTCCCTAAGACACACATGATGATTGCCATGCTTGGGGGTATGAGGCTCACGGCGATAGTCCCACACGGCATTAGCCTGCCCGTGGTGATGATAGGACCTGGCCGTGGTGATGATAGGACCTGGCATTGTGTTGTGCACAATGATGATCTCAGACAGCGATGCCTCGCGAGATTCAAGAGTGATGGCAAACGGGGAGGCCTTGCCACTGCAGTGTATTGGAAGCAAAGTCCTTCGACACAACCGTGAAGTCCATGTTGTTCTGTGGAAGGGCGTTCATTGTGAACACGGTATGCCCTCCCTCATAGGCCAGTTCCTTGCCCGAGAAGTCTACCTTGTATATTTGATATACTTGTCAGATGAATTGAAGCTGACTCGGAAGTGGTTGGCTTGTTCATTTGGCCTATAACCGTTTTCCTTGGCGGGACCGAGGCTAACTTCTCCAAGTGGTTTTTCCACTTCTTCATGGGGTAGGAATTTCTTTGGTGGGTTTGCTTCTTGAGGAGGGCATGTTTCTTGTAACTATCCTCCTATCCTCATACGCAAGATCTTTGTAACTTCCCTAATAATGGGCCTTCGATTGTAACTTGCAACTTTTTCTAATTCAATGAAAGAAATGAATTTCCTTTGAGTTGGCTTGATATTTCTTGTCTTCATTTCTATCGTTTTGTTGCACACACCATGCTTTATTGCCATTTTAGGGATAGTACTTCTTTAAATATCGCTCATTGATAGGGGCATAACCTCTTCCCCATCAGAGTTCGTCAGTACATAGGCCCCGCTTGGTGTAACCTTCTTGATTACGAATGGACCCTCCCACTTGGGCTCGAACTTTCCTTTGCGGCGCCCGTGCATGACGATCGGTCTCTTGAATGCTAGGAATAGGTCCCCACAAGAGAATGAGCGAACCTTGACGGACTTGTCAAAGGCTCTTTTCATTCTTTCTTGATTGAGCTCGATGTTCTGTTGGGCCTCTAATATCTTTTCATCAAGGGCATCCAGCTCTTGGTAACAGAGCCTGACCCTCTCATCTTCAGCTAGTCCCTGATGTATGGCAACACAGAGTGACAGTATTTGAATTTCAAGGGGTATGACCTCCTCATCGCCATAGAACAAGGAATAAGGGGTGGAGTTCGTAGCACTACGAGTGGTAGTGTGATAGGCGCACGAGCCTTAGGCTGCTTCTCGTGCCAGTTCTTCTTTGACTGTGACACTGACTTTCGAAGCACCCCTCACAAAGTGTTGTTGAACACCTCGTCTAACTTGTTGGCTCAAGGGTAGTACATAGTCGAGTACTTCCACTCAAAACTGAACTGGTTGACTAGGCGGTCAACATGCCGGCTCTTGAACTGGGGCCATTGTAAGAAATAATTCGATCTGGGACCCCGAACCGATATGTGATGTGGTGCCACACGAAGTTAGCCACAACGGTCCCCATAACCTGTCTGAGAAGGATTGCCTCAGCCCATTTGAAAAAGATGCTTATCGCCGTCAGGATGAAGGCATGACCCAAGGCAGAAGGAGGGTCAATGGGTACTACGATGTCCATACCCCATTGGGAAAAGGGCTATGATGTCACCATAGGATGGAGAGGCTCTGGGGGCTGATGAATGTGGCTTGAGTGGATTTGCCACACCTGGCATCTTTTGGGGTAGTTTTGGGCATCAGCTACCATGGAAGGTCAGTAATAGCCGAGTCTGCGTATGCACTCGTAGAGCTTGGGGCAGACTGATGCAGCTCACAGAGGCCCTAGTGTATTTCTTCGAGTACTTGCTTGCCTCTTATGCGTCGACGCACCTGAGGAGGATTATGTCAAATGACCGACGAAAGAGGACATCCCCATCAAGAAGGGTGTACTTGGTGGACATCCATCCACCGTATGCCGTTGTGCTCCGCTCGATCTTGTGGTAGCCTTTCATGCTTTACGAAGTCCACAATGGGCCCCCTCCAATCTTCTATTTGTTCAACCTCTGCACACATCGGGTTAAAGAATTCGGGCTCCTGCTCCCTGGCCTTGGCTTCTTTTCCTTGGGAAACTTCCTGTTCTGCCTTGAGGACATCACTAACCGTGAGGAGTGCCCCGAATGGGTAAGGCGAGCACTCAGGGAAGACATCCCTCTCATCAGCTGCATCAACTTCGGTTCTCAAGTCAACATGTCTCCATTCTGTTACCCAAACAGGAGTGGGCCCTGATGAAGACAATTGGATGGTGGCGCCGAGATTTGAGAGCGCATCAGTGTACGAGTTTAGCCTTCTAAGGATATGACTTAGGGAGAAGTCATCGAACTGGGCCATGTAAGTTTTGGTCGTGTCATGGTAAGGCTTGAGAGTATCATTCCTTACGTCATAGGTCCCCTTTAGCTGCCAGATGACCAGCTCAGAGTCGTTGAAGACGTTTAAATGTTCCAGATCTAGCTCCTGAGCGATCTCCCGTCTAATTATGAGGGCTTGATACTCAGCTTCATTATGAGAAAACGCCACCGTAAGTGAGAAGGATAGAGGAATCATTCCTCTATCGGGAGTCAGGAAGACAACTCTGACGCCCCCTCTATCAGACTGGAACGCTTCATCAAAGTACATCTCCCACGATCGAGTTAGTGCCGTACAGAAAACTTCCTCATCCGAGACATCGCTTGACAGGGGAGATTTTGAGGGGACTAGGTGAGCAGCAAGGAAGTCAGCTAGGGCTTGACCTTTAACTGCCTTTTGTGGTACATACGTGATGTTGAACTCCATTAGCAATAATGCCTACTTGGCTAAATCTCCTAACAAACATGGCTGGGTCATAAGGAACTTGACCGGGTCCGCCTTGGAGATTAACTCGACCTTGGGGTTGAGCAAGTAGTGGCGTAGCTTCTGCACCCCAAAGATCAAGGCTAGGCACATCTTTTCAATGGGAGGGTAGTTCTTCTCGGCCCCTTGCATTCTGTGGCTGAGATAATAGAGTGTCGTCTCTTTCCCTCCATCGTTGTTCTCCACTAGGAATGCCTCGAGTGACTCGTCAAGGGCGGTCACATATAGGATGAGGGGCCCTCCTAACATTGGCGTAGAGAGTATTGGTGGATTCAACAAATACTGCTTGATGTCCTCGAGCGCAGCTTGGCACGCTTCATCCCATATGAAGGGAGTATCCTTCTTTAGGAGGTGTGAAAAAGGTCTGCATCGCCCTGAGAGGTTTGAAATGAACCTTCGAATGTAGGCGAGCAGTCCTTGGAGGGACTGCAGTTCATGGAGGGTTGTAGGCGGCGGCATGTCCTGAATTGCCTTGATTTTGACTGGCTCGATCTCCAGCCCACGGTATCTCACGATAAACCCTAAGAATTTTCTTGAGCGTACGCCGAAGGCACATTTCAAGGTCATCTTGAGCTATGATGCCGCAACTTTTTAAGGTCTTGCACGTGAGTGGCTTTTGTTTCAAACTTTACCATCAAGTCATCCACATAGCACTCTACCTCCTTGTGAATCATGTCCCTAAAGATGGTTGTCATGGCTCGCTGGTACATGGCATCGGCATTCTTTAGCCAAAAAGGCATCACAATGTAGCAAAATGAACCTTTTGAAGTCAAGAATGCAGTGGCCTCCTTGTTTTCTGATGCCATCCTGATTTGGTTATAACCAGAATAACCATCCATAAAGGAGAAGATTTGGCAATGGGCTGTGGATTCAACCAACATCTCGGTGAATGACAGGGGAAATCTCCTTGAGACAAGTAGTGTTCCTTGATTTGGTCATTCTTCTTCTTAACTGGGATGGCATTCGCCAGCCATCTTGGGTATTTGACTTCATGTATGAATCCAGCTTGCCTGAGCTTGTTCACCTCAGCATCGATCTGAATCTCAAGGTTAGGCCTAAACCTTCTTAATTTCCACTTCATGGGTTTGATGGTTGGATCAATGCTGAGGCGATGGACAACAATCTGAGGGTCTAGACCGCGCATCGCATGATAATGTCAGGCAAAGACGTCCCAATTTGCTCGAAGGAGGGAGATATAGCTTTCTTTCTCTTCCGGGGACATCTTTGCTGAGATGAAGGTTGGCCTTAGGTCGGCCTCATCCCCCAGGTTGATATCTTCCAGTTCATCAACCGTGGCCCGACTGCCCTCTTCCCACTCTTCAAGAGCCTCCTGAAGTTCCTCGTCAAGGGACTCACAAGGGTTTTCTTCGATCTCGAGTGTAGCCAGCCATGACCCTGACATCTCAACCTATATGAGGGGCACACTGTGCGGGAGGGTTGATCTTTGGTTAGTCTAGGCGATAGAAGGGTCAGCTTCAAGTGGGGGATCCATAGCCTTATGATGGGGCTCACTCAGTGCTTGCCCCGAACTGGGCGATGCCTCGTGCACCTGGATCATGTGGCAGGCTTCGTGAAGGGAGGAGCCCGAAGATGGCTTGGCTTTAACTCAGGTTGCCAGGGAGTCGGCGGCTATCAAGAATCCTGTCGCTTGGGTCAGCATTTCTCTGAGGTGTTCTTGCTGTGGCATGGTGAGGCTGATGTCTCCGAACTCCTTGTTTAAAGAGTCGATGTATGAGCATCACCGAGCGGTACCTATAGAAGAAATAGAGGAGAGGGAAGGAGAAGAAGGGTTAGGACGTTTCGGACATCTTTTTACGTCATTGCCAAAGTTGGACGTTTGCAGGGGGTATTTAAGGTCTTGCCCCTGCTTTGACCGTTGTGCGGTGCTTTTAACGTCGTCACCCGTTTTGGCCGACTCTTGAGATATTGATGACTCAGGGCCGTCTGCTTGATTGGATGATAAGATGAGGTGCGTTGTGCCTAGAATGAAGTCCTGCAAGGTCGGCAGCGGAGGCAGGGGTCTAAGGAATTCTTCCTCGACTGGTGGCTGGGGAAGATGACTTCTTCGACGGGCCGACCTAGGTGTTTGTCGTCTCCTTCGAGATCCCCGAGGGGGTGTTTGGACCGCCCTATCAGGCCGGCGAGAGGTGGTAGCCTGGCGGATCGCCTCGCGTCTTAAGGACTTGAGCTTGCTTCGCTCATGGTAGACTTCCCAAGGCTGAGAGGTCAAAGGCCCTGAGGAGTCCAGTGCATACTTATGAGGGGTCTGTAGCGCGGCTTCTCCTTGAATGAGAGCTAGGGCTTGGATGTGTTCTGGAAGAATCGCACAGTCGATGCGACCTTGCTGGTCTTTCTCCGCAACTATGGCCTCGAACTCAGAGCAGTCTTTGAGTTTGTGGCCCCACACTTGGTGATAGGGGCACCAAAGTTTTTTAGTGCCTCGGGCAAGGCATCTCGACTGCCTGGCGAGCTTGGGAGTGATGAGACCTTGTTAGAGCATTGCCTCAAAGAAAGCTTGCAGAGGGTCTGGCTTAGCGTTTCCTTGGGCTTGCGTCGGGAGGTCTTCTTGTGCAGGCGGGAGAGGGACTATAGGGTGTCTCATCGGGTCGCCCTAAAATTCTCAGCACTGCTGCACATTTTCGACCAAGAGCTTATGCAAGCCAGTGCACTCGCTGATGTCATGGCCTCATATCCAGTGATATGCGCACCAAAGGTTCTCGGTTCCTGAAGGCAGGAACTTAGGCTGCCTCGTCAGCTTTGGAGTGGCGATTCCTTCTTCGAGCATTATGGAGAAGAATGCATGAAGGATAGCGGGTGCCGCGTCATCTTCTTGGATCGTGATTATGTGAGATGCCTCAGCTGCCTCGAACGCCTTTCTCAATTGTTCGAGCTTTATCTGACCCTTGTTGATAAGGGCTTCGATACTGTCGTTGAGCTTATAGTAGTTGTGAGTGGGGTGGAAAACCCTCCTGTGATAAGCGCAGTACTTCTCGTTTGCCTCCTGTCCAACCAACTCCGTAGTATTGGCCTCCAGCAACTGTATCATGTTTTATTCTAGCAGCACTCGAAGTAATGTAGGTGTCCGCTCCATGTTGAAGGGGTAAACCTTATTCTGGTGTTAGGCCAAGTAGTCGCTTCACCCAGAGTTTTTAAGAGGCGGTACGCTGTTATAGGACTGCTGCTTGCCCCTAGCTGGAGACGCTTGTGCCTTGGAGAGATCCAAGGTTCGAGAAATCGGGCCTTTGGTGTTAGCCACGCTGACGGCCGCACTGATTACTACCTTTTGGCTGCCTTGACTGCTGGGCATGAGTTTGAGCCGACAGGTTGCTGACGGTGTTGTTGTGCTTGAACAATCCCTCAATACGGACTGCTTTAGAGATGAGCTCTGACTTGGAGGGTGGATTGGATGCCTCAACATGTAGGGTGATCTCAGGAAGAATGTTTTGTATGCATGTCTGGACTGCTTCCTTCTAGGTCATGGGAGTGGCATGAAAGGTCGCCAACTCTCTCCATCGGGTGATGAATTTATCAACCGGCTCACCAGGGTCTTGCATCAAGGTGAGGAACTCAATGGTTTCCATGTTCTTTTGGACTTCGCAGGAGCGTTGGTAGAACAACTGCTCCATTTCTTGCTAAGTGTTCGTCGAGTTCAGCGACAACCGAGCATACCATTGGAAGGCTGGTACTTCGAGAGTTTTAACGAACTGGCGGAGGAGAAGACGTCTGTCAATTGCTGTCTCTCGGAAGGTCGTTTGAAAGTGGGCCATATGCTGGTGAGGAGACGTGGTATCATTGAACAGGGGAAGTTTCCCTTTTTGGTAGTTCTGGAGAAATGGTACCTGGTCAATGTACGAAGGATACAGCTTTAGATACAGTGGCGTCTCCTGCATGCCCGGAACCTTGTTCTTGAGGTTATGGGCCACCATAGCATCTATGTCGGTTTAGGAGACCCCGCGAGAAGAGGAGTTGTCTTGCGAGACCGGTGGGGGAGCCTGCCTAGGAGCTGTGTCCTCACCGGGGCAAATATTTCAAGAAAGTCGACACCTTCCTTTTGTGCAAACCCCTTTGCAACTAGCCTTTCCCTATACCTTTCCAAACTTCCATCAATCCCTTTCTTGATTTTGAATACCCACTTGCAACCAACCGATTTTCTACCCTTTGGCAACTCTACCAAATCCCAAGTCTTGTTATTACAAAGAGCCAACATTTCATCGTCCATAGCCTTCTTCCAAGATATGGAATCATCCCCTTCCATAGTTTCTTGATAAGTGCTCGGTTCTTCATTCATAACAACCAAACCATACAGTACTTCAGGATCCACATAGTCCCTAAACCGCTCAAGTGAAAGAATTACCCTTATAGATGTTCTTGTCATAGATGGTGCAACTTCTTCATAGGAATCACTTGGTTCACCAACTTATTCTTCTTCATCAATGTCTTCTTCATTGATACTTGTGGGTGTTTCATCCGGCATATGGCCTTCACTAGAAGATGGGATATAAGGTTGAAAATCAATTTTTTAGGTGTCATTATGAGATTCTTTCATTTCTTTAATCTCATTTCCTACACCTCTTGTTAATACGAATGACTCATCAAAATGTATATCTCGGCTTGTAACTATCTTTCGAGCACTTAGATCCCATAACCGATATCTTTTCACATATTTGCTATATAAAAAAAAAATGCAGTTCTTTGACTTTGGTTCAAGCTTATTTCTTTGGTAACTAGGAATTAAAATATAAGCATCACAACCAAATATCTTTAAATCGAAATAATCACAAGGAGTCCGAACCATACCTCTTTGGGTGTTTTCTCCCTCAAAGCCACCGAAGGTGATCGATTGATGACATAGCAAGCCGTCATCATGGCTTCAGCCGCCCATAGCTCTTGCTCCAATTCGATATTGCTCAACATGCTTCTTGTTTGCTCCATTAATGTGTGATTTATCATTTTCACAGTACCATTTTGTTAAGGAGTGTAAACCGTGATGAAATGTCTCTTGATTCTTTCATCTTTACAAAATTTTGTAAAACTCATCAGAATTGTATTATTTCCCATTGTCGGTGTGAAGTGTTTTGATGTAGCGCCCTGTACTCTTCTCAACTTCGGCCTTAAAATGCTTAAAGGCCAAAAATGCATCACTTTTTTATTTAAGAGTGAACACCCATACCTTCCTTGAGAAGTCATCTATAAAAGAAATAAAATATAATGCACCACCCGAGTGAACATAATCAAGTATTCCCTTGCTTGTATCCAGCTTTGAAAATTCGTCTATGTTGTTTCTCATAGACACAATGCTCACAAAATTCGAATTCCCCAAATTTTAGAGTGGGAATTAGCGTTCTCTTCATCAAAATCTCCATAACTTTTTCACTCAAGTGGCCCAACCTCCTATGCCAAAAGCGTAGTGGAAGATCATTACTCTCCACTATCGAATTTGCATAATCAACAATGGAGCTTCCCAATAGCTTATACAAGTTCCCAACTCTAATACACTTGATTACAACAAGAGCACCTTTAGATACTTTGAGAACTCCCCTTTGTCCGGTGAATTTATAGCCATGGGAATCCAATAAAGAAATAGATTAAACTTTTCTTCAAATCCAGTACATGTCGAACATACTTCCATCATATATCCTTAATTTCATCGTGTCAATCTCAACCATTCTACTACTTGAATTATTTCACATCAACACTGAACCATTATCACATAGTTCATATGAACTAAACCATGTCTTGTGTAGACACATATGATGTGTAGCACCACTATCCAAAATTCAACTTTGATGGAATTCGGGATTATTACCCACGGCATAAACCTCTTCTTTAATAAAACCGGATGTAGATTCCTCTACTTGATTTACCTCATTTTTGGACTCATTGGTTTCCTTTCTTTTTCGAACTTTTGTTCTTTTCTGTTTATACAATTTTTCTTCATATGTCCTGCTTCACCACATCCCCAACAAACAAACTTGTTTTTTTGGCCTTTAGACTTAGATCGACCTTTCGACTTAGATCTAGAAAAATTTCGAGAGGAATTACCTCTCTCACTTAAACGACCCCTTGAAAAGTGCACTTCCAATTCCGGTTCTCCAATAGATGCCTTTTTTTAGAGTTCATGAGCAAGCAAAGTACTAGTCACCGTACTTAAGTCAAGTGGACCTTTTTTAGTGCAACTTAATGTTGTCACTAAATTATCATAAGATTTCGATAAAGTATATAACAAACTTATCCTCATCTTTCATTTTTTCACCAACACTATGAAGTTCATAAATAATATTATTGAAATTATTCAAATGATTGGAAACTTTTGTCCCCTCTTTCATCCTTAAAGTAAACAATTTTCTGTTTAATAGAATACGATTCGTAAGATATTTGTTTTGCGAAACACTTTCCAATTTCTCCCACAAGCCCTTTGCCGTCTTCTCTCCCACTATATTGAATAAAACCTTATTTGTTAAGCACAATCGAATTGTAGCTATATCCTTAAGGTCAATTTTCTCCCAATCCTCATTACTTATGCTCTGGTTTCTTTTCGTTTCCAAGTAATGTTTTGTATAATCCTTGTTGGACCAAAAGATCATGAACATGAATTTTTCATATCTCAAAATCATTTTGTCCATCAAATTTCTCCACCTCAAACCGATTACTCGCCATTTTCCAAAATGTAATGCACAAAACCTAATGCTCTGATACCACTTGTTGAATATCCAAATACCCGAAACCCTAATTTAACCGATCGCCCAATATCACACACTCAATACCAAATATGTAAAATCGATGATTCAATAATAAGCTCAAGGATCGTGTGCAACAACTTAAGAAAATAAATTAGAGATGGAAAATATAGTCATGAGAAAAAATTAGAGAGACAAACCACAACACCAAATTTAACATGGTTCACCACGTAGGGCTACGTCCGCCGGCAAACCGGCAAGTATTTCATTATCAAAAGAGAAATTTACAAGGGATACAGTGTTACCTCAAAAGCAGAAAAATTGATAAAAAACACATCACCAAGAATACCTTCCTTGTGATCACCCAAAAACACGATTTACCCTGCTTCATTTTGAATGACCCAAGAACATGAACAACACAGGCCCATACCATTTCTCCCAAAAATAGGACAATAAAATTGTTCCTCACCATCTTCCCTTTCTCAATATAACCCAAGAAACCCTAGCCCCTTTTCTAGAGAGAGAGTGAGGAGTTTAAAACCAAGAAGAATTGTGTCATTCAAAAAAACCCCTTTGTTTTGACTTTTATACAAACCACCTAACTGCAGTGACCAAAAAGCCTCCAAACAAATGATAAAAGGCAAAAACATCTAACATGTGATTTTTCTATTACCATTCATCAAGATCTTTTAATAAAAACAACATGTTTCATTTTTGGAACCCATAACAAGTGGAGTATACTAGAGTTGATCAAGGTGATACAAATATCTCTATTTGTTTAGGGTTTCAAATCCAAAGCAAGATATTTTGATGAAAAATAAGTTCCGAGTTTGGAAATGAAATAAAGAAGAGTATTTACATCATTTAGCTTAAGCCCAAAACTGTCTTGGTGATATTTTGGCAAATATATTTATAGCATAATGCATAGATTTATTTGGATATGAATTTACTTGAGTATAGTGTACCAATTTGAACTGGATGGCAGATCTTTCAAATAAAAAATAAATTAAAGTAAAAAAATTTACATCACAAAGAGTAGAAAATACCATTGTGTGGCTAGCTGAAATTGAATACGTTGGTAACTAAATTAAATTGACACTGAGTATATTTTAACACTAAAAAAAGGGAAAACAAATTGAGTATATTTAGTAATATACCTTGAGTATGCATCCATCACCCACGACACTGTCTGATATTTGAGCACATGTAATCCTAGAAGGTGGAAGGATTTGAGCAAGGTGTAGACCGGTGTCTCACCATTACAAAAACTGAAATAAAAAATTGAAAAACTTAAGTGTATTTATCTTCTCCTATTGCTTGAGAAACTTCCTCTCCTTTTTTTTTTTTTTTCTTTTAAGAGATCCAATTGTTTTTGTTGCTTTTTGCATGAGAATGCATGCATAGGAACTAAGGTGGGGTCTACTAAGGTGTCCACTAAGGTTCTTCATGATGCTGCAAAAACCGGGATCGGCCATGGCTCACCAGGCATGTGAATCTAATTATCCCTGATTCGAGTGGTTCTCGAGCCAAAACAGGTTAAATAAAGAAGTTAAAAACCAGATAATCGAGGCAATTATGGGGCTCTTCGAGCCAAAATTGGTAATTTGACAATCCTGACCTGACACATGCGCTTTCATAGAAGTTTTCGTGATCATAAATCTTGTTCCATCGATATAGAAGTGTGTGTTTGGTGTCATATTTTTCCAATTTCATACAAAAGAATAGTTCTTGGTATATTTACTTCTTGTTTTTTTTGTTATTTCCATGTTGGCTTGGTAGAAAGCTTCCATATTTCCAATATCCTCCCAACAACCACCGTGCATATAAGTTTCCACCTAAAAAAGAAATATTAAATAATAAGAAATAAGAATCCTGAGCCCAACTGATGTTTAGGGTTGAGAATTTTTCGGATAAAGTTCAGATCCCCCATATCTATATTGAATATGAAAGGTATACATAGGATGTGGATCCGGATCTAATCGGATCCAAAATGTTTGGATCTGAATTTTAAATTTTGATTCGAAATTCGGATCTAAATCTTGGATCCATACCGGGATTTGAATAGGATCCAAAATTCAGGTTGTGGATTCGAACCTGGTAAATTCTCAGCCCTAGTGGTGTAGAATCAAAAATTATCATGAAGGATTAATCATACACAAAACTGAATTACCCCTCCGATGGCCTATCTAAAAAATTACTAGGAAAATTATGGCAAATATACTTTAATTTGAGCTTAATTGTAAAAAAAAAAAACCCCAAACTTTTGTTTATCTCGTCTGCACTTTTTTTTGTTTTTTTTGTTTTTTAACCAAAATAACCTTCATGGTAGACGTATTATCGTAATAGTTAGTGTATATTATACGGTACTTTAAGCACCGTAATAGTTAGGAAATTTTATACGGTACTTTTAGTACCATAATACTGAGGGCATTTTATACGGTACTTTAAGTACCGTAAACTTACACTAACCCTTATACGGCATTTTAAGTACCGTAAATACTAACATATGTTATACGATACTTAAAATATTGCAAACCCTTTTCTCATTATGTTTATCTCTTTCATCTCTAATTCTTTTTATGTTTATCTATTCTTTCTCTATTTAATTTTTTTTAATATTTATCTCTTCTTTCTCTCTCTAATTCTTTTTTATCTTTTCTTTCTCTCTCTACAATCTCGTCATCGTTTCCTTAGAGACAGTAATCAAACGCTGACTTCGGCTATGTAAAACAAAGGATATGATCTATCTAAGAAAACAAATGATGAGATTGTAGAGAGAGAAAGAGGAGATAAAAAAAAGTAGAGAAGAAATAAGAGATAAATATTAAAAAGAATTAGAAAGAGAAAGAAGAGATAATTAGAGATGAAAGAGATAAATATAAACAAGATGAGAAGAGGATTTACGGCATTTTAAGTGCCGTATAAGATGGGTTAGTTTTTACGGTACTTAAAATGTCATATAATGGGGTTTAGATTTTACGGTACTTAAAGTACCGTAATTGGCTTCACGGTATGGCCAGAGTTTTATGGTACTTAAAGTACTGTAATATTATTTGAAGTTACTACGGTATTTTAAATACCTTATAAAATGATATGTATTACGGTAGTAAGACTACCATGAAAGTCATTTTGGTCCAAAAAAGGCCAAATATGAGAAAAAAGAGTATAGAAGAGATAAATGACAGTTTGGATTTTTTTTCCAATTAACCTTAAATTAAGATATATTTGTGATAATTTTCAGTAGTTGTTATTTGAAGAAAATGTGCATACCAAATTCTCGTAGGAGCACACTACACACCTATACTCTCTTTCAAAAAAAGTTAGGACGGTTTTTTATGGGAAATTTAGAAATTCCGGATCAACTTTAGGATCATCATATTTCAAAGAAAGTAGATCGGATTTTCAGTTTCTAAATAGCTGTCCAAATCTTAAAGATATTTGGACAATCAACTTAAAAACAATATTGTACGATTGAATAAAAGCCATCCAATTAGGAACTCAAAACTAAGGGCTTAGGAGTTCAAAATCTTTCTTTTTGTTATTGTTAAGTATGAAAAATATTTTACACCAATTGATCGTTAGCTACTAATTGGTGTAAAAATATTTCAACACCTAACAACATAAAAATGAGTGTTTTCTCGTGAAAATGTTTCATACCAACCAAAGTTGCCCTCCAAGAAATCCAGCATAGGCCTTTTGCCCAAGCGTATAATGTCCTCTCACTAGATTTGCACTCTAACTTTTCTGAAACATACACAGATTTCCTATGGTTTATTTTTTATTTATTACTTTTAAGATTGTTCACTAGTTTGAGGAGATTTGCCCTAGAGTGTAAACGTATACTTTGCTCCCTCAGAAGCATATAATATCCTCCCTGAGGAAAGAACAAATGCAAACAATCCAAATAGCTAGCCTTCGTTCCTAGGGAAATTGCACCTGGTGTTACTTCACTGGAGAAATCATTTGCCTTGGGGAAGTAGTCTAATAAAAGCTTCCTCATTAAATCCTTATCAAATACATAAATACCCATGCTCTACACCTGCCCTTTGCCGTTTATTTGTTTTCAATTTCCCACCTGCATTTACAAGCTCCAATAATAATGATTATAATGCTGATATTAAGCATAATAATGGTAGTGATTCTATTTTCTCTCTTCAGGCACCTGCACATGATGGAGCATTTAGAGAGAGAAAGAGAGTGAGTGATGAATGCAATGAGAAAGAGAGAGGGTAATGCATTAAGAGATAGAAAGAGCAAATGTGCTGGGAGAGAAAAATGTAGAGAGAGTGAGAGAGGAACTAATTACCTTGAGAGAGAGAGTGTGTGAGGGCTCAATACACTTATTTTTTTGGAAAAATTTTATATAAGGTTGCAGCAATCCACACCATTTGTTTTATTTGGATGGTATCAGTTGGATACTATCTTAAAAGGAAAAATTTTATATAAGGATGCTACCTTATAGTGTAGAACTACGGATGCCCCTCAAAAATGTATCGGAAAAGGTCATTTTAATGTTAAAGAACCTTTTGATTGATCATCTCGACATCGAGATGTATGGCTATGAAAAATAAAAGATTTTAAGTCTCAGAAATAGTGCATTTTACAACATATTATGTACACCATCCATTTTCAAGATTTTGATATGTTTATAGATCTACTTGATTTTGACCATTTTTTAAATTTAAAATTTTATAATTAAATATAAAAATAGATTTGAGATAATCCTAAGAACATTTTACATCAAAATTATATACCATGATAAAATTTGAAGGTACACCTTACCTCTACACTTATGGATGCATCCGTATGCCAACTGCACCCATCTTAAAAATTGTGCTATGTATTGAAATTATATTAAAAGATGTGTTAAATCTACACCATCTAAGTGAAATAGACAGTTTAAAGCAGTGTTTTAAAAAACACCGAGTCGAATCGGACTCACCCGGTTCAACTCGGAAATCGCAAAAAGTGGATCGTATCGGCTAAAAAATCGTAAATCCTCCGGTTTTAGAGAAAACCGGATGATTCTGTATAGTGACTCGCCGATTCACTGTACGGAATCGGCGAGTCTGAACAGTGAATCGGCGAGTCCCGTACGGAATTTTTTTTTTTTTTTTGTAATCCATGATAGATTTTTTTGTTTTTTTGTAACCCATGAAAGAATTTTTTCTAATCCATGATCGAATTTTTTGTAATCCATGATCGAAATGTTTGTTTTTTTTTCTTGTAATCCATGATCGAATTTTTTGTTTTTTTTGTTTTTTTTTTGTAACCCATGATAGAATTTTTTGTAATCCATGATCGAATGTTTTGTAATACATGATTGAAATGTTTGTTCTTTTTTTGTAATCCATGATTGAAATGTTTGTTTTTTTTTTTGTAAATGTTCGTTTTTTTTTTTTTTTGTTGTAATCCATGATAGATTTTTTTGTAATACTTGATCGATTTTTTTGTAATCCATGATCGAATTGTTTTTGTTTTTTTGTAATCCATGATCGAATTTTTTGTTTTTTTGTAACCCATGATAGAATTTTTTGTAATCCATGATCGATTTTTTTGTTTTTTTGTAACCCATGATAGAATTTTTTGTAATCCATGATCGAATTTTTTGTAATCCATGATCGAAATGTTTGTTTTTTTTTCTTGTAATCCATGATCAAATTTTTTGTTTTTTTTGTTTTTTTTTGTAACCCATGATAGAATTTTTTGTAATCCATGATCGAATGTTTTGTAATACATGATCGAAATGTTTGTTCTTTTTTTGTAATCCATGATCGAAATGTTTGTTTTTTTTTTTGTAATCCATGATTGAATTTTTTGTTTTTTGCTTTTTTTGTAACCCATGATAGAGTTTTTTGTAATCCATGATTGAATTTTTTGTAATCCATGATCGAATTGTTTTTTTCTTTTTTTGTAATCCACGATTGAATTTTTTGTTTTTTTTTGTTTGTTTTTTTTTGTTTGTTTTTTTTTGTAATCCATGATCGAATTTTATGTAATCCATGATCGAATTTTATGTAATCCAAGATCGAATTTTATGTAATCCATGATCGAATTTTATGTAATCCATGATCGAATTTTTTGTAATTCATGATTGAATTTTTTGAAAATTTGTGATTTTTTTTTTTTAATCCATGATCGAATTTTTTTTTGTAATCCATGATAGAATTTTTGGAAAATTTGTGATTTTTTTTTTTTAATCCATGATCAAATTTTTTTTTGTAATCCATGATAGAATTTTTTGAAAATTTGTGATTTTTTTTTTTAATCCATGATCGACTTTTTTGAAAATTTGTTATTTTTTTTTTTAATCCATATTATTCAAAGAGAAAATGAGAGAGATGATGATTCTGAGGCCACCCTATCCCAGCCATATTATTCACATATCGAGTCCCAACAGCAACAGTGTAGGGATGAGCACGACAGTGCAGGTGAGCATGAAGGATGGACAATCTTCGGGGATTTTAGATTGGGAACACAACAAAACACTAACACTCAGGGATTTGAGAATAGTCAGACGCCTGCTAATATCGATGATTCGTTTTTAGATCGAATCAATGAATTGTTAAACGAATTCAATCAATGGCACCAGCGTCACCAAGAAGAACAATAACGTCGTCTATCATTTTATTTTTAGATCATATGTTACTAATTTTATACTTTATTGTAGTCCATGTATGTTGATATACTTATTCCATGATAATTATATGTTTATCCTTTTGTGTGATGTAAATTAAATGCTGAATGGCGGTTCATGCAGGGAAAGAACATATCAATATTCGCATATTCATTCAAAAACATGAAAATTCTTAATGGAGTACCCTCATTTCTTATTGAATTCTTAAAAAACAATATTTATAATGAATTTTTATAATTTTTTTGGATTTTTTTTAAGTTTTATTCTGACCGATTCACCCGATTCCCGATCCGGATCGCCGATTCGCCGATCCGGATCGATTTTTTGGAAGCTCGATCCGGGTCACCGATCCGTTTTTTAAACCATTGGTTTAAAGTATCGCAACCTTATTTTTACAAAAAAAGTTACAACCTTATACAAACTACATCCATTTGATTAAAACTATAAGATGGTATACTTTTAGTATATGGAGGTCAGTCACAATCACCTTTAACGATTCTATGTTAAACCCAACAGCTTGAGGTGTGTAAAAAATTTCGAGAAATTTTCTTTTGAACTTTGAGCTTAATTAGTGGCATATTGCCACCAGTCGAACCACTCAATTTTAAATCTAATAGTTAAAAGTGATTATAATTTCTTTATACCAAAATGAATAACCTTACTGTATTAATACACGATAAGGAAAAATATTAGTAGTATGAACTCATTGCCTGGGTTGAATTTGCTGATGTAGCCATGGTGATGTGAGCATTGTTGTTACTGTGAGCTTGTATAAGTCTACGGTAATCCATCAGATAGAGATGGTAAAGTATGATAAACTCTTTTACAGGGTCCAGAGCCATTGCCTAATAGCATCAGCATTGCCCTAAAAATTTACACGAACATCTTCACTATGCTAAAACAAACTTGTGGGCATTTTTTATGAGGGCACATAAGGGAAATGGGTTGGGTTGATCGGACTGGCTTGGCAAACCCAGGTTGGGTCCTTGTCTAGGCCTCAGATTAGGACCCAAGGGGTCGAGTCTAGGTCCAAGAGATTTGGACCTGACCGGGTCTGGTTCTAGCTCCAAGCCCTGCTCCAGATTAGGTCAACGCAAGTCGTTTGCACCTCTACTATCATATCTGGCACATTAAAAAATGTCAAAATAAAAAATTGCCATGGAGATATACACATTAATGCATCATCCAGAAGGGGTGAGACGAAGGATTCTAAATAATGTTAAAAGGTTTTATAGTTAAGTTCCAATAAAAATAATTTATTAGAAGCATCTCAAATTTTGTCAAACATGAGTGTCATGTCCTTAAATATCTATCCAAAAACCTTGGCTATATTTAATGTGAGGCTTCCAATAGTTCTGATTTGTTAGGCAACAAACTCATGCTTTTACTTTTTAACCTGTTTGGACTTTGGATGTCTAAGGCCTTATATGGCCCCATCACCCTCTCACACAAGCCCATCTTGATCATTCTAGAGACGCATAATTGATGCTACCATCCAGTGTTTGGAAAATCGAACCGGCTTTGGAAACCGGTCAAGTGCTTGTTCTGAGTAACCGATAAACCTACTAGTTCAACTGGCCTAATTGGAAGACTTCCAACCAGTGAAAAAAGTGTTAAAAAAATTATGAGAAGTATATTGAAATTATGATTAAACAAAGCAGTTGAAAATCAGCGAAAAAAATGAATTTTAAAAAACAATCAATTTGTGCCCAGTTTAAAAAATATTTCAAAAAAAATGGAAAAGTATTAAAATAAATATTCATAGCCAAAACAGTTTCTGATTTTTGCCAAAATGATAAAAAAAACATTCAAAACACATTGCAAACGAATCCCCTATTTTTTGTGATTTTATATAATGTTTTTTGAATTTTTTTAAAATATCCGACCAGGTCACCAAAACTGGAACTGCCCAGCTCCTGATTACGATCTAACCAGCCAGTTCCAAGTTGAACCAGCTGATATTGCGAACATTGCTACCATTTCATAGTAGAAATCCTTATTTGAGCTATTTAAAAAACTTAAGCAGATCATAATGAAATTCCCATTTTTAGAGTTCCCATTTTTAGAGGAAACCAGTCTAGTCAATTTGTTCACACCCCAATCGTAGATTCAAAGCCTCATGGACTTTAACCTTGCAAGGAAACCAAGAGAGGGAACAAATTAACAAACTTAGGTCCACATGTGGGTATATTATCATTTGTTAGTTTTACCCCATCATGAACATCTTTTACATTTTTCCTTTCATACTACCATAAATTTTTAACTCTATAAAAGTGAACAAATCATATAGTACCTGAAACTAGCCATGGAAGTTTTTGGCACTCTGACATGGTGATAAGACCTCCACACATACTCTTCTCCTAACACAGAAGCCATGGTAGAATAGGCTCTTGAGACATGGAAACTAAGGGAGGTTGAGTTGAACTGAGTAAGAACATAAATCCTTCTTAAATTGCTATTGATGCGGTTACTAAAAACTACATCAATCATTCTGTAATTTGTAGCAAAGGGAATTTGCCCCTTTTGCCCTCCTTTTTGATAGGGGATAGAGTTGTTATTCTATATTGTCTCCGAGAACAATCGGCAACACTCCCTGCATCACAAATCATGCTCTATAAACCATTCCAAAAGGGGATTGTACACATGGAGATTGTTACATTTCTAATGCAGGGAGAGAATAAAACTAGAAAATTGACAATAAAAAAAAAAAAAAAAAGGTTAAGAGAAAAATACCCTCTCTCAAAGGTCTGCAAGGGAATCCACCTCCAAAACAATATCTTTCAAGAGACCAATTTTTATTTAATTCATAGAGTGATTTACAATAAAAGGAGATATCCCTTTAAATAGGCTAAAATAAGATAACTAATAACAAGCTTATCTCTATACGTATCCATATTTTTTCTCTCTCATATTCATGAGCTTCTAGATAGCCCCATTTTTTCTCTCATGTTTTACCCAAAAAAATCCTCCCAAATTGTTTATTGTTGATAAAGGTAAACTCTCTTATAAATTTACCCTTATCCTAATTATATCTCTCAAACTAACACAATCGATACAAGATAAACACAATATAAACTCTAAAGTCAATTGGTATCAGAGCGGGTTTCGATGGCTTCACAAGAGACACCCCTTGATGGATTAAAAGTGTTAATTGGATTAGTTCAAGTCCTAACAAAGAGAGTAGACCAATTCATGCATGTAGCTGCGAAAGTCGATGAGCTTGCGCAAAGGTTCGCTCAGCTTCAAGAAAGAAGGAATCCGGAGACCGATGTTAGAACTCAAGGCAACAGAGATGAAATAGGTAAGCATCTTGTTCCTAACCAACCTCGGGTGGCCCCGGCTAAGAATGAATTCAATGAAAGAATTCTTCGGTTGTTGGAAAGAGAAAGAGAACCTAGAATAAAATTGATATTCCAGAGTTCCATAGTCGATTGCATGCAGATGATTTTCTTGATTGGCTAAGTAAAGTACAGAAATTTTCTGGCCATGCATTGGTTTTGTGGGATGATTTGCAACAGGATCATCTTCGACAAGGTAAAGAATAGATTAATTCGTGGGAAAAGATGAAGACGAAGATGCGCCAAAAATTTTTACCAGTCAATTATGCCCTGAACTTTGTACCAAAGATATCAAAACCTCAAGCAAGGTGAAAAGTCGGTAAGTAACTATACTAAAGAGTTATAGATTTTGAAATCTAGGGTAAATTTATAACAGTATGAAGATCAAAAAAATAAATCGTTACTTGAAAGGGCTAAATCAAGGCATTCAAAATGAATTGGCCTTCAAAGATGTCTATAAGATATCTGATGCCTATACTCTGGCCCTCAAAGCAGAGGAAATAGTCAATCTGAGTCTTGGGAGAAATAGCTCAGTGACAAGAGGCTCTACTTCAATACAGGGACAACAAACTTAAACTTTATAGATTTTGAAATCTAGGGTAAATTTATAACAGTATGAAGATCAAAAAAATAAATCGTTACTTGAATGGGCTAAATCAAGGCATTCAAAATGAATTGGCCTTCAAAGATGTCTATAAGATATCTGATGCCTATACTCTGGCCCTCAAAGCAGAGGAAATAGTCAATCTGAGTCTTGGGAGAAATAGCTCAGTGACAAGAGGCTCTACTTCAATACAGGGACAACAAACTTTAACCTTTAGAAGACCACCTATAGGGCGTGGAAACCAAACTTCTCAGAATTTCCCAACTAAGCCAAACCCTAATATGGGGAGATGTGGTGTTGGGAACATCTAAAACACTTCGTGATAATACAAAAAGTGTGTTTCAAGTGCCAACAGCCTAAATATATGGCATTCAATTGCCCCTCACGTCAACCCTTTATCAAAGTTAATTTGGCTGAAGAAGTTAATTTGGCTGAAGAAAATTATGATGAAGAAGTTGATGAAGGATACACCTATGAAGGCCAAGGTGATATTGGGATGAGCCAGTCTTATGAAGGGACTGAGCCTTTCAAAAGTGAAGTTGAGGATTTGTATGGAGATGAAGATGGTAAAGTCTTAGTTATCCAGCGAACTATATTATCAACCCCAATATCTAACGAGGATGAGAAGTGGCTGCGACATAATATTTTTCGAACAATTTACACATCATGAGGCAAGTTATGCACAATATTAATTGATGGTGGAAGTAGTGAAAACATTGTGTCTAAAGAGATAGTGGCTAAACTTCAATTGAAGGAACATAAGCGCTCACGCTCATATCACATCCAGTAGTTCAAGAAAGGAGATGTCCCTTTAAATAGACTAAAATAAGATAACTAATAAAAAGCTTCTCTCTACACCTATCCCTATTTTCTCTCTCTCATACTCATGGGCTTCTAGATAGCCATGTTTTCCCTATCATGTTTACCCAAAAAAAAAAAAAACCTTCCAAGTTGGTTGTTGTTAATAAAGATAAACTCTCTTCTAAATTTACCCTTATCCTAATTATATCCCTTAAACTAACCTAATCGATACAAGATAAACACAATATAAACTCTAAAGTCGCCTTCCTAATTATCCCTACGTACTCCCTAAACAAAAGAATAATTAAAATAATATTAATAAATAACTCTAATAATTTCTCTTTATTACGTCATTGCCCTTTCTTTTTCTCTTGGGTTCTGCAACCCTTTTTTGGCCCAGTCACAATGGTTGTATCAATTTCCTACACAAAGGTCACAAACACCCCATGTCATCAAATGTGAGACAGTTGCAATGTTATTTCTCTGTAAATTTTCTTGGACTATAAGCACAGTTAATGGTAAGCCCTCAACTGCCCCATTCACATTAGATGACTAAGGGTTATTGTGACATTTTTGTACCAGAAAAGTAAACAATTATATCATTTGAAAACCAATCTCAAAACGCGATTTACGGAAATGTCACCCAAAATAAGTAAATTAGAAAAACTGGAGAAAAGTCTACAAACCTGGTCCTCAGAGGTGAACAGGAAAGGAGTTGATTGTTCCGAATGATGATTTATAGATGCGAGAGGACTGGTTGAAGAGAGATGAAGAGAAGGCTTATGAAGGGAGGAAGGAGGAGGGAGGAGCCAAGCTGAAGTATTTGGGAGTGGATGAGAGAGAAAACTGGACAGCCATGATCACTTGTTAAAGTTGATGAGTGAGAAGAAGAACAGGAAGAAGAAAGTCTCTCTATCTACTCTTATAATTCTGAGTGGTTGAAAGGATCAGGTGGACTAAGTAGGTCATGCAAGTTATGAAGAAAGGAATCATATGAGAGAGAGAATATGTGGCTTTCTCTTAAGAGCTTTCAGCTTCATTGTTCATGGCTTCTCACAGGCAACAAAAATTGTACCGGCCACTTGTTCTCAACAAAGAGGAGGGGGCATTTTCCAGGCCATGCAAGTTTTAGGGTATTTTAGTAATTTTAGTTTGGATTTTTTAGGGGTGGCAACAGGTCGGGTTGGATCGGGGATATAATGTGGGACCTAAACTTGATTGGACCCGACCCAAACATTATAATATCGATGTATTTAAATACATTTTAATGTATTTTTATAAATTAATAAATATGGGACCCAGACCCGATCTGCCTGGTCGACCCATTCCCGAACCCTGGTAGGGTCTAGCCATCAAGATCTGGCCCGGGTCCAGGTCTATTGCCAACCCTAAGAATCATCTAATTGATCATCTTGACATCAAGATTTAAGAATATGGAAAAAAAAAAAAAAAAAAATTTTGAGTTCCAGAAATAGTGCATCTCACAACACAATCATCTAGATGATCCATTTTTAAGATTCTCATATGTTTATAGATCTACTTGATTTTAACCATTTTTGAAATTGAAAATTTTTTAATTAGATATACAAATACATTTTTAGATAATCCTAAGAATTTGAGAAAATTACATAAATATCTGTTATAGCTTCCGTTATTACCAAAATACCAAATAGTTTATGTTATTATTGGAATGTCTGTCTTTTCGCTTCATAACAAAAAAAATTTAAAAATACTAGTGTACCCTATTTCGGTTTTTGTAGAATCGAAATGGCTAAAATCTCGATTTTTCAAAAATCGAAATGTGCCTCATTTCTGTTCTTTCTTGACATTGGCTTCGAAGGATCAGCCTTGCTCATGGTTTTGGCTTGGCGCGGAATTTTTAAAGAGAGAGAGCAAATACATGGTATACTTTGCTGTCTTTTTAGTGAGAAAATAATACATGGCTTCAAGTCTCATGTTTTTAAGGAGACAAATCAGTCATGGCTTAGTTTTGGAAATAAGATACTGGGTAGATGGACGCACCACTCCTTTTAGAAAGAGAAAGAAGTGCAAAAGCCATGTCTTGGGTAAGTAAATTACGAATTGCACAATAGGGTTTTTTTTATTTTTTTGGGGTATTTTATTTGCTATAAATATTTAATGGTTAAGAGAGGAATGTGATGGAACGGGTTTTGGAGTTCTTTTTTATGTATGGAATCAGTGGTTTACATCTAGCTTGATTTGCAGTGAGATGAGCAATTTATCTAGCTTGATTTATGAGATGAATGAATTTAGAGAAAGGCCAAGCATTGTAAGAAAGGGTAGCTGCAGCGTTGCCAGCTGCCTGAATTTGGAGCGCATCACCAAAGCTATGCCAGAGAGGCTGCAGTGTGGCCAGGAATAGAGTCGACAGTCTGTGCTGCATTCGAAAGCAATAGAAACAGCCGTATCTGTGGCGGATCCCTATTTACAAGTGGAGGGGTAGAGTAGCTCTTGGGTAGATTCTGGTGCTCAGCTGATGGTGTGTTTGCTTTAGATAGACTCTAGGGATTGATTGGGTAACCACAAAAGATATTGTTGTCCTCTACAAAGCCCTAATAGTTGTTCAGTATTTTAAGCTGTTGGGGCTATTTTTTGGTTTCTCAATAATCGAAATGAGGCACATTTCGGTTTTTTAAAAATCGAAATGAGGTACATTTCGGTTTTTGAAAAGCCGAAATTCTAGCCATTTCGGTTCTATAAAAATCGAAAAAAGGTAAAACATTCTTTTTTAAAAAAATCGTTATGAAGTGAAAAAAATGGGCATTCCAATAATGACAGAAATTATTTGATATTTTAGTAATAACAGAAACTACAAGAGAAATTTATGTAATTTTTCCTAAGAATTTTTTTCACCAAAATTACATATCATTATAAAATTTGGAAGTACATCTTAATTGGATTGTTTAAGGTTGCAACGTGATAGAAACCACATCCTTTCAATAATAAAGGTTTTATTTTGGTAATTCAACCAATTTCGATACAAGGGAGGGGTATTTTAGTAAACATGCCTAATCAAAGAGAAAAGGGTGCACAAAGCCTTGCTTGCAGGAATAGAGTGGTCGGGAGGCCAAGAACATTTTCACGTGCCTTTAACATGGTAAATAAATATAATGATAAAAATCAAACAAAAAATAAAAGACATGGTTTTCATGAGTCCTAGGACTCACATGTAGACATGTGTCCTCTCTTCATGATCCATTTTTGAGATGGAATTTGGACCTAATATTTTAGGTATACATAATCTCTAGAATCAACATCATGAATCTGTAAAAAAATAAAGATAAACATCAGAACTAAAAAAGATAGTTTTTAAAGGAAATTTTTACTTTCTTAGAACGTTTAAATTTGTCCTTTTTTGGATGGATGTGGGATGCCTTGGGAGATGCAAATGTAGTTATGCGCCCCATGTACCAATTTTCTAAAAATAAAATCAAGAAAAACAATAATTTTTTTTTAATACTGGTGAAAAAAAAGAAAAAAAAAAAAGTCTTTGCTTAAGAAAGGAAAAGTATTTTGTAAAGCCGCATATTTATATAACTGCACTTAAGAGTAGAAGAAAAACAAGGACCCAGTTTCTATGGGGCCAAGCCCACATGTTAAAAATGTGGGCCGATTAATAAATATATTTTTGAGATGCAATTTTCAACTTAATTTTTAAAGATATGTAATCTCTAATATGGAAATCATGAATATGAAAAAGTAAGTAAAATTTAAAAACTAGAAATAATAATTCTAGTAAGAAAACATTTGGACTAATAGTTTCCATTGTTTTAGATGGAACACCTACTTGTATCCATCTTTAAGGTGGATGTTTTACACTTTTTGGACTGCGATCCAGCCCGCATGAAACAATTTTTGGAAAGCAATTCTGATGCCAGGAAACTACAAAATGGCCATCTCCACCATGACAATCATGGATCCAAAAACAAGAACTGTATCTCAAGGCCCTACTTATGCCCCGGCTGATCATGCAACACCTTTTTTGGATTGTCTATTTTAGACTTCACTGGTCTGCCAAATCTATACTAAATTTTAAAGCTTCAACGTCTGTAGCTAGGGCCATAAATAGACTTGTTGGCCATCACAAATTTTTTTGGCACTGATATGATTTTTGCAGCAGAACTTCAATGTCCACAGCTAGGGCCACGAATGGAGTCGCTGGTCATCACAAAGTTTTCCGACACTGATGATTTCTGTGGCAAGGTTTTGATGTACGACCGTACCAAGAGTATTTGGGGTCCGAACAGTCAGCTACATAGCCACAACCATTCGATGGAAATAACCAATATTTATTTACCACTATACCTGCCAATTTATACCATTCTTTGCCGGAGCATCAGCCTCCTCATTAGATTATCTATAGATATGTATAAAATTGGCATCTTCGCTTTCGCAAAGTTCTTTTATCTCACTAGTACACCAAATTCTGAGGCACCGTCATATATCCGGGACACCATCTTATTGTATTAACTGAATCCCCTTCTATAATCACTTTCGCTTGATCTTCTGAGATTAATTTCAGTCCTTGAAGTAGTGTCTGCATCTCAGCTCCATTAGATGTAAAGGTCCCCACATATCCTGAACGTCAAACCAGGAATTTGTTGCACGACACAAAGCCAGCCTACATCAAGAGAGCAGTATATTCCCTCTATGATCTCTCACTAACCCCCCTATTCCAACTCTTCCAGGATTCTCAGTTCACTCCCATAAAATTCAGTTTCATTCTCTCTTTAGGTGGTGCTTTTTATTTACCTACTCTCTGCATTCTTATTTCTTTCATCTTAGCCACCCCTCTGCAATATATTATATTAGGTCTTGTTGGTTGCCGCTTCATCGATGATACCCATTCTGCAGCTGATGCAATGATCTTGGATCTCATGATACCCAATCTTCTGGAATCCCCTCAAAGCTCCTTTGATTTCTTTCATTCCTTACCTGCCTCAAAAATGCAGTAATCATATCCTTCAATATGTGTTCTACCTACCTTTGGCAGGACATCATAGATCTGAGATGCTAATCGTGGCAGGACCATATGTACACCCATTTTCGCAAAGCTCAAAGTCATAAGGCTCTAGTGAACTCACAATGCATGAACATATGGCCCCTCATTTCTTCATTGTTCTTGTACATTATACGCATATTAGTAAACACTTTTCCCCTCTTTCTAAGCACATCTATTGCCAGCATTTTTCTTAACAGTAAACTATCACGATCTCCCCCCCTGACCTCGCCCCCTGACCCCTACCGTACTTGCCGAAGGGCAATAGAGTGCAGGACCGCGAATGTCAGTCAGGTGAGAGTGAGCTCAACGCTTTTAAAAAGATGAAATCAAAGCAAACTACGAAAGAAAACAAAAACTCAGCACAAGGGTACAAAGAACTGGACAAAAATAAAACCAATTTATATATACAAGCTCCAAAAATTTATTATAATCAAGTCTAAGGCACTACAGGCCCAACAACATAATGCAAGACTTCAAACAAAATAACTATATGGCCACTGCCATTAGACATCTACTATCAGAATGAAGCTTTTCTTGCCAAGCCCGAATCTTCAACCGCCAGCCACGATTTACCTAGCTGCTCGCTTTAACAAACTGCAGGCTATTGCTCTGCACAGAGAAAATTAAAGCAATGAGCTATAGAACCCAGTAAGCAAATCAAACATCATGTATTCCGGCCTATACAATGCCATTTATAACCATCCCCCAAGATTTATGTAGGTGTCATAACATGGAGTCATGTAGCACAATTCTTTAGCAAATACATCGCATAAGCTAACAGTCTACCATATCTTTTCATCAAAGTAACATAATTTACAATATCCTATTTTGATATAAGGTTACACATGTTTATTGTTTCTTATGAGTTTGTTACTCGTTTCCCAAAAATAAGTGTGAAAGCCCTACCAAAAACTTCTTCTAATCATATCCCTCTTCTCCTTAACACTAACGGTTTTTTGTCTAGATCATCCCCATTTAGATTTGAATTGGCTCGGCTATCAGAGAGATCTTTACTCAACCTAATTGAAGATTTTTGGAAAAATACTACTATTGATGGTTGGAAAGGTTTTTGCAAATTTCAAATAAGCTCAAACTATTGAGCCAAATGATTATTACATAGAAGATGAATGTTTGGGGAAATTTACAATCTAAAATCGGGCTAACAAAGTCTCATATATAGGAGTTAGATAATGTTCAGTTATGAGAGGTGCTCTAACACATGATCAATTCAGAGACAGAAGCTTATGGGTGGCTATGTATAAATAGTTGCTTAAATTGGAGGAAATTCGTTAAAGACAAAGATCTCGTGTGAAATGGCTCAAGGAGGGCGATAAAAACACGAGATTCTTCCATGCCATTGCTAATGCAAGAAAAATGGGTAACTCAATTCAAAACCTCTGTATTGAAAAAATAGACTATGACAACATGTCAGAGATTGAAAGGGCCCTGGTTGATCATTTCAAGAAGTCTCATGGACCGATAATGAGATTCAACTATCCATTCAAGATCTACATTTTAATAGGTTACCGTTAGAACAAGCTAAGTGGTTGGAGAGAAATTTTGAAAAGCAATAAATTAGAGATGCAGTCTTTAGCCTAGGCAGAGATAAGGCTTTTGGCCCAAATGGATACCCAATGGCGTTTTTTCAATCTTTTTGAGATATTTTGAAAGATGATATTGTTCAGTTATTGAAAAAATTTTATTGGATGAGTAAAATTAATATTGCCATGAATTCCCCTTTTATTGCTTTAATTCCAAAGAAAAATGTCATTGCAAAGATCAAATACTTTCGACCTATTAATCTTATTGGCGGTCTTTATAAAATCATTGCAAAGATTTTAGCTAATAGACTGCGCAAGGTGATTCACATGATTATTAAAGGATCACAATCATTATTCTTAAAGGATAGGTAAATTATGGATAGTATTTTGGTTGCGCAAGAATGTATCCATTCAAGAATCAAGGATGACAAACCGGACCTTATTTGTAAGCTAGACTTTGAGAAGGCATATGATAAGGTTAATTGAGGGATACTACACAGTATCACGGCTAAAATGGAATTTCGTTCAATATGGAGATTGTGGATTGACGGTTGTCAGTCCTCTACCCATTTTTCAGTTATTGTTAATGGCAAAGCAACTGGTTTTTTCATAGGATCAAGAGGATTGAGACAAGGGGACCCTCTTTCATTTTTTTTATATACTTTGGTAGCTGAGAGTTTCAATGTCATGCTTAATGGATTGACAGTGTAAATGATTATATCAGGTGTTAATATTGGTAATAATGGTCTTATAGTATCATATTTACAGTATGTTGATGATACCATTATATTTTGTGATATCATGGTTAAAGAAATCTCTTGCCTATGGATTTTCTTGAAAAGTGTGGAACTCTCAACTGGACTTAAAGTTAATTTGAGTAAAACCAAGCTCATTGGTATTAGCTATCCACAAATGGTAGCATCAAGAATGACACATTTATTAGGTTGTAGTGTTAAAACCTTACCTTGTACTTATTTAAGAATTCCCCTAGTGGATTCGAGGCTTTCAATATCAATTTGGGATCCGGTGGTGGAGAGATTTGACAAGAAACTGAACACTTGGAAAGCTAAAAGTCTTTCTATGGGAGGAAGATATACGTTGATTAAATCCACTTTATCTCACCTCCCAATCTATTTTATGTCTTTATTTAAGATGCCAAAAGAAGTTGAAAAACAACTGGAGAAAAATATGAGAAATTTCTTGGAAGAGATGACATAAGAAGGAAGAGATTTTATTTAGTGAGTTGGAAAAAAGTTTGTAGACCAATGAAGGATGAGGGATTGAGTGTTAGGAGACTGAAACATATGAACTTAGTGTTTGTAGTAAAATGGTGGTGGATGATCCATACATAACCCGAGTCTTTTTGGGTGCTTGTTCTAAGAGAAAAATATATAATGGATTTGAACTTTGGTCTCATTAAAAGTCCAAAAAACAAGACAAGTTTGTCCCATGTTTAGAGAGGTATTGACTATGAGAGATCTATATATCTACGGTAATTCCGAAAAATAGTTGGAAATAGAGAATCCACTTTTTTGATTTAACAAATGGATTGAAGATGACCCATTGAAATACCTTTTCCCTGAGGTTTTCTTAAAAGCTTTAAACCAACTAGCATCTGTTAATGAGGCTAGTGGAGGTGTTTATACTAATATTGTATAAGTGTTGATCTGTCTACATTAAAAGTCTTTGATAGTATAAGTGGAAGGAAAGAAATAGAAGAGTTTTTTATAGTATAAATGCAGATCTGTCTACATTAAAATCGAATATTTTGTCAGTTGTAGCTGATTGGTTCCTTGCACATAAGGATAGTAGCTTTATTCTAAAAGTCTTACAATTAGCAATCATTTGGCAGTGGCGACTGTGGGTGTTACCACCAACACTCGTGGTAAAGTTGTTTGGATACCACCACCAGTGAATTCCTTCAAACTTAATTTTGATGGAAGTTCACTTAGCAATCCAAGGCCAGTCGGCTATGGTGGACTCATTAGAAATAATTTGGGCCATATTATATTTTCTTACTCGGGTCCTTGTGGTATCACAACAGCAAATGAGGACGAAGCATATGGTTTATTAGAAGGTTTGAAATTGCTATGCACTTTGAATGGGGGCAGTATTATCGAAGGAGACTCGAAAAATGTTATTGTCTGGAGTAGAAGAAAGGCCCAAATTCCTTGGAGATTAAGAACTATTTTTCATCAAATTTGAGATATTTCATCAACCTCTATGGCAACGGTCCAACAATGTTATAGAGAGGCGAATGAAAATGCCGATATTCTTGCCAAAGGAGGAATCTATACTCCCTCTCTATTGGTTACTACATTTATGTAATATTGTGTCTTTGCTTGAGCATCTTGTATTTTATATATAAATTAATGATAAGTTGTACGTTACTGTTAAAAAAAAAGAAAAAAAAATACTTTATATGGAATTCTCGCTGAAAATTAGTTAGTGTTTCTGTCTCTAGTTCTTGTACATTGGAGGGAATGAAATTGGTTTTCTCTCTCACTCATCATCTAAAAACTTGCTCTCTCTCATCAGTCACGAGTTCACTCTACGCACCCACCCATTAGCACCTCTTGACTCAGATTTTGAAGTTAGATGCGGGAACTCTATTTTTTTGTGGGAAGTTTTATGAGAAAGTGAGAGGCCAACTAAACGAGAGATATTTTGAAAGAGAGATTTTAGGGTTAGAGAGAGTCAACGTAGCATTTTTTATCTCGGATAGGGGATGTATGCCGTGAGACCGATGGTTTAAAAAACGGATCGGTGATTCGGATCGGGCTTCCAAAAAACCGATCCGGATCGGCGAATCGGCGATCCGGATCGGCGAATCAGGTGAATCGGTCAGAATAAAACTTAAAAAAAATCCGAAAAAATTATTAAAATTCATTATAAATATTGTTTTTTAGGAATTCAATAAGAAATGAAGGTACTCCATTAAGAATTTTCATGTTTTTGAATGAATATGCGAATATTGATATGTTCTTTCCCTACATGAATCGCCATTCAGCATTTAATTTACATCACACAAAAGGATAAACATATAATTATCATGGAATAAGTATATCAACATATATGGACTACAATAAAGCATAAAATTAGTAACATATGATCTAAAAATAAAATGATAGACGACGTTATTGTTCTTCTTGGTCACGTTGGTGCCATTGATTGAATTCGTTTAACAATTCATTGATTCGATCTAAAAACGAATGATATTAGTAGGCGTCTGACTATTCCCAAATCCCTGAGTGTTAGTGTTTTGTTGTGTTCCCAATCCAAAATCCCCGAAGATTATCCATCCTTCATGCTCACCTGCACTGTCGCGCTCATCCCTACACTGTTGCTGTTGGGACTCGATATGTGAATAATATGGCTGGGATAGGGTGGCCTCAAAATCATCATCTCTGTCATTTTCTCTTTGAATAATATAGATTAAAAAAAAAAAAAACAAATTTTCAAAAAAATCAATCATGGATTAAAAAAAAAAAATCACAAATTTTCAAAAAATTCTATCATGGATTACAAAAAAAAATTCGATCATGGATTAAAAAAAAAAATCACAAATTTTCAAAAAATTCTATCATGGATTACAAAAAAAAATTCGATCATGGATTAAAAAAAATAAATCACAAATTTTCAAAAAATTCAATCATGGATTACAAAAAATTCGATCATGGATTACATAAAATTCGATCATGGATTACAAAAAAAAACAAACAAAAAAAAACAAAAAATTTAATCGTGGATTACAAAAAAAGAAAAAAACAATTCGATCATGGATTACAAAAAATTCAATCATGGATTACAAAACTCTATCATGGGTTACAAAAAAAGCAAAAAACAAAAAATTCGATCATGGATTACAAAAAAAAAAACAAACATTTTGATCATGGATTACAAAAAAAAACAAACATTTCAATCATGGATTACAAAAAAAAACAAACATTTCGATCATGTATTACAAAACATTCGATCATGGATTACAAAAAATTCTATCATGGGTTACAAAAAAAAAACAAAAAACAAAAAATTCGATCATGGATTAGAAGAAATAAAAACAAACATTTCGATCATGGATTACAAAAAATTCGATCATGGATTACAAAAAATTCTATCATGGGTTACAAAAACAAAAAATTCGATCATGGATTACAAAAAAAAAAAAAAAATTCGCTCATGGATTACAAAAAAATCGATCAAGTATTATAAAAAAATCTATCATGGATTACAAAACAAAAAATCCGTACGGGACTCGCCGATTCACTGTATGAAATCGGCGAGTCCGTACAGTGAATCGATGAGTCACTGAACAGAATCGTCCGGTTCTCTCTAGAACCGGACGATTCCCGTTTTTTTCGCCGATTCAATCCGTCTATGGCGATTCCCGAGTCGAACCGGGCGAGTCTGGTTCGACTCGACGTTTTTTTAAACACTGCGTGAGACTATTTATCTTTTAAATAAGGTGGTCACCCTAGATCTTTAGAGATCGTCCAGATTGGTGCCGAAGCAACCGGCTGAAATGGTTCAGGCAGCCGGTTGCTTTCTCTTTTTTTTCTTTTTTTGTTATATTTTTCTGCACATCAGGTCTTATTTTTCATGGCGCCCCTTTTCGAAATCCCCTCCCTCTCTCTCTCTTCTCTTCTCTTCTCTAACCTAAAACATCGTTTCTGTCTCTCCAAAAAACCAACCCCCTCTTCTGCAAACTTAGTCTCTCTCTCTCTCCCCAAACCTCAACCCCCAACCCCTCCTTTGCAAATCTCGTCTCTCTCAGAGCCCAAACCCCTCTTCTGCAAACCTCACACCCCTCTTTGTAACCCACCCAAATAACGATCATATCTCTCTCTCTCTAAAAACCCATACCTCTCCTTCCCCCCGCAAACCTCTCACCTTTCTCTCTCTAACCCACTTGACACTGCTCTCTCACCTGTCTCTCTCTGATATATTCCGGGTAACGTTTTGAGCCTTTATCTGCAATTTTAACTGTTAATTTCTTTTTTTCTACCATTTATTTGTATTTTTATGGCCTTCCAAAACCCTACGTTCTCGTGTTTTACATTCTTGTGGCTTTGGATTTCTAGTATTTTGCAGTTAGAGGGCTTCTTCTTGAGTACACAGAGAAAATGCCGACTTTTTCAGAGACAGCAAGTGCTTTTAGAAATAGGTTCGGGTTTCAGGAAGCGCCTGTGCCCTCATCAGAGGTCAAATGTTCACCTGCTTTGGCGAAATCTGCTTCAAAAGAGTCGCTAGTTCAACCAATTTGTAGCATTAGATAGAGGGAGAGCCATGATGGTGGATCTGAGGTTCAAGAGATCCATCTTTCTGGAAAGGCCACAATGTTCAGGTATTTGTTGAGTTTGATTATTTATTTTTCGTTTTTTTGCTTGTTTTGTATTCTTGGTTTGCAGTGTGTTCAAGTTGATGCAAATTTCTCTTATGTGTTCAACTTTGGCACGATAATGAGAAATCATTGAACCATTTGGAGGCACTGTGAAATTCTTTTATGTTGATTAGTGTTTGAGAATCAATGATAATTTGATTTTGGTTTTCGATTTTTTTATTGATATAATAGTGATTTAACAAACCCAATGGTTTGTCTCAATATTTTTGCCACACCAACAAATTAGCAATGGTTGGCTAGCACTCCCTGAAAGCTTCTCTCTCTCTCTCTCTCTCTCTCTCTCTCTCTCTCTCCTTTTCACTTGGGGTCAAAGCATCGGTTTGATTATCTGAATATCTGAATCTTTTATTTTGGATTCATCTTAATTCTTTTTGCAACACCAACAAATTAGAATTGTTGGTCAGCGTCACTTAATCCATTTTTTCTTTCTTTTATTTTTTATTTTGTAGTTGAAGCATCTTTATGATTGCTTGAATTTCTTCATGGAAAGAAATGCTTTTGAAAATAGTTGGGTGCTACGCTTTTGTTTGTGATTTGTGCAGGTGGTGATTCTTATCAGGTCTTCAAGTAGTTCTGAGATTCCTCTTCACAGCTACAACAGATGTATTGAATAGCACAGTGTCCAATCTCTTATTTGGATTGGACATCCTGAGACTTGTTTTAGTTATAACCTTGTAACCGATGAGTTTGTTAGCCAGGTAACATGCTTACTCTGTTTCCCTTTCTCTAACATTTGCATGCATGTTGGTCTCAGTTGCCACATACATGGAACGAATTCGTTGAATGAAAGGAGAGCCTATTCAAAGTGGCTAGGTTTCCAATGGTGGAGAATTGCATGTGGATACAACAGTTGCATGTTTGCTTATGGCCAAGTGAGTTACTCAACTTTGCTATGAATCATTTTCTCTGTTATTCAGAGAACAAGTTATCTGTAGAATGCTCCCAAGCTCAAACATGTTTTCTTTGTTATAATTAGACAAACATTTGTTGCTGGTTCTCCCTAACATATTCTATCAGTTTTCTTTGTTATAATTAGACAAACATTTGTTGCTTGTTCCCCCCTAGCATATTCTAATGATAGTTTTGTACAGTTAAAATAACATCGATCTGATCCGGATCGAGTATCGTCTACGCTGGCCATGTTTGTGTTATTATATTCTAATGATAGTTTTGTAAGTATCGCGAGCTAGGCTGTTCCGGGGATCCGGTCATGTTTGTGTTATTATGATGTCATCGAGGGTGTGGTATATAGATGTCATCAAGGGGCATTTTGTAATTTTTTTAAATTTGGAACAACTAGGATAAGTGTTCGAGGGAACGTGGGGCAAATGGTAAGGTGCACAATTGTGTTCAAGCCACCACAATTGTGCACAAAAAAACGGCACGATTTTCGTATGAATCCCTGGCGATGAGTGGAGCACGCGCGGTGCGCATGTGCACTTAACTTCGTACGAAGGAAAATTTGGTGGCACTTCTTATGCACGTGTTTGGGGGAACGTGGGGCAAATAGTAGGGTGCATAATTGTGCATAAGGCACCACACTTACGCGCAAAAAAATGGCATGGTTTTCGCGTGAATTGCACGAGTTGAGTTGAGCGCCGTGGTGTGCATATGCACTAAACTTCATACGGAGGGTAATTTGGTGGCATATTTTGCGCACGTGTTTTGGGGAACATGGGCCAAATAGTAGGGTGCACAATGGTGCATAAGCCGCCACAATTGCGAGGAAGAAAGTGGCACGGTTTTCGTGCAAATTGCATACGTTGAGTTGAGCGCACGCGGAGCATATGTGCAGTGAACTTCGTACGGAGAACTATTTGGTGGCACTTCTCGCGCACGTGTTTAGGGAAACATGGTGCCAGTACTAGGTTTTACAATTGGGTACAGACAGCCACAATTGCGCACAAAAAAAGGCACGGTTTTCGCCTGAATCGTACTCATTGAGTTGAGCGCGCGGTGCGCATGTGCACTAAACTTCTTACGAATGGCAATTTAGTGGAACTTATTGCGCACATGTTTGGGGGAACGTGGGGTAAATAGTAGGGTGCAGAATTGTGCTCAAGCCACCAAAATTGCGTGCAAAACAAAAGCGCGGTTTTCGTGCGAATCGAACGAGTTTAGTGGAGCCTGCGTGGTTCGCAAATGCTTTGAACTTCATACGGAGGGCAATTTGGTGGCACATCTTGCGCACGTGTTTAAGGGAACTTTGGGCAAATAGTAGGGTGCACAATTGTGCACAAAGCCGCCACAATTGCGTGCAAAAAAATGGTACAGTTTTCTTGCAAATCGCTTGCGTTGAGTTGAGTGCGCGCGGTGCCCATATGCACTGAACTTTGTACGGAGGGCAATATGGTGTCACGTCTTGCGAACGTATTTGGGGAAACGTAGGACAAATTGTGGGGTGCACTATTGTCTTGAAGCCGCCACAATTGCGCGCAAAAAAACAGCACGGTTTTTGCGCGAATCGCTCGCGATGAGTGGAGAGCACGGGTTGCTCATGTGTACTCAATTTCATACGGAGGGCTATATGGTGGCCCTCTTTGTGCACGTGTTTGGGGGAACGTGGGGCACATAGTGGGATGCACAATTGTGCCAAAGCCACCACAATTCCGTGCAAAAAAACGGCACGGGTTTCATGCCAATCGCACGCATTGAGTTGAGCACGTGGAGTGCGCATGCGCACTAAACCTCTTACGGAGGGCAATTTGATGGCACTTCATGCGCAAGGGTTTGGGGGAGCATTGGACAAATAGTAGGGTGCATAATGGTGCACCAGCCGCTACAATTACGTGGAAAAAAAGGCCACGGTTTTAGCGCAAATCGTACGGTTTGAGTTGAGCCATGCACAGTGAACTTTGTACCGAGGGCTATTTGGTGGCAATTCTTGTGCACGTGTTTGGGGGAATGTAGGGCAAATAGTAGGGTGCACAATTATGCACATGGCGCTACAATTGCGTGCAAAAAAAAAGACATGGTTTTCGCGCGAATTGCATGCGTTGAGTTGAGCGAGTGCGGTGCACATGTGCACTAAACTTCATACGGAGAGAAATTTGGTGGCACTTCTTGTGCATGTATTTGGGGGAACGTGGGACAAATAGTAGGATGCACAATTGTGCTCAAGCCATCATATTTGCGTGTAAAAAAAGGAACGGTTTTCACGTGAATCACGCGTATTGAGTTGAGCGTGCGCGGTACGCATGTGCACTATACTTCGTACGGAGGGTAATTTGGTGGCATCTCTTGCGCACATGTGTGGGGCAAGGTGGGGCAAATAGTACGGTGAACAATGGTGCACAAGTAGCCATAGTTGCGCACAAAAAAAGACATGATTTTCGCGTGACTCGCATGAGTTGAGTTGAGCCCGCGCGGTGCGCAAGTGCACTGAACTTCGTACGGAGGGCAATTTGGTTGAACTTATTACGCACGTGTTTGGGGGAACGTATGGCAAATAGTAGGTGCTCAATTGTGCACAAGCTAACACAATTGTGCATAAAAAAAGAAGACAGTTTTTTTCGAGGATCTGGCCATATTTGTGTTATTATGATGTCATCAAGGGTGTGATATATGGATGTCATCAAGGGCATTTTTGTAATTTTTTAAAATTTGGAATAATTAGGACATTATGCCATGTCATCAAGGGCATTTTTGTAATTTTTTAAAATTTGGAACAATTAGGACATTACGGCCACCCACAATAATTTTTTTAAAATTTTGAACAAATTAGGACATTAAGGCCACCCACAATCTGGTGCTATATAGAGATGTCTTTAAAGGCATTTTTGTAATTTTTTAAAATTTGGGACAATTATGACATTACGGACACCCACATCTCTATAAGGCAATTTTGTAATTTTTTAAAAATTTGGGACAATTATTACATCATGACCACCCACATCTCTATCAAATCACAACTGGCCACGTGTACCTCAAGCCCCTAGCACCACGGCCACCGACATATCTATCAAACCACACTTGGCCACGTGTACCTACGACAGCTGGCTAGGTGTACCTCAAGCCCTAATGCCACGTATGTACTATGATGTCATCTAGGGTGTGGTATATAGATGTCATCAACGGCATTTCCACCCACATCTCTATGAAACCACAGCTGACCACATGTACCGTAAGCCCCTAGCGCATTTCCACCCATATCTCTATCAAACCACAGCTGGCTACGTGTACCTCAAGCCCCTAATGCATTTCCACCCACATGTCTACCAAACCACAGCTAGCCACGTGTACCCCCGGCTGGCCACATGTACACGTGTACCTCTAGCTGCCCACCTGTACCTCAAGCACTTAGCGCCACGTATGTATTATGATGTCATCAAGGGTGTGATATATAGATGTCATTAAAGGCATTTTTGTAATTTTTAAAAAATTGGAACAATTAGGACATTACGGCCGGCCATTACAATTTTCTTAAAATTTGGAACAATTAAGACCACCCACTACAATTTTTTACAATTTAATTTTTCACAATTTTTTTTAAATTTGGAACAATTAGGACATTACGGCTACGCACAACAATTTTTTTTAAATTTGGAACAATTAGGACATTACGAACAATCTGTGATGTCATCAAAGGTATTTTTGTAAATTTTTTTAAATTTGGAACAATTATGACATTACGGCCACCCGCAACAATTTTTTTAAAATTTAAATTTGGAACAATTAGGACATTACGGCCGCCCACAATCTAGTGCTAACAATTTTTTTAAAATTTGGAACAATTAGGACATTTCGACCGGCCACCCACAATCTGTGATGTCATCAACGGCATTTTTGTAATTTTTTTTAAAATTTGGAACAATTATGACATTACGGCCACCCACAACAATTTTTTTTACAATATGTGATGTCATCAAAGGCATTTTTGTAATTTGTTTTTAAATTTGGAACAATTATGACATTATGGCCACCCACAACAATTTTTTTAAAATTTAAATTTGGAACAATTAGAACACTACGGCCACCCACAATCTGGTGCTAACAATTTTTTTAAAATGGAACGATTAGGACATTACGACCACGTACCCATAATTTGTGATGTCATCAAAGGTATTTTTGTAATTTTTTTTTAAATTTGAAACAATTATGATATTACGGCACAATTTGGACATTACGATCAAAGGCATTTTTGTAATTTTTTTAAAATTTGGAACAGGTATTTTTGCAATTTTTTTAAAATGTGGAACGATTATGACATTACGGCCAACCACAATAATTTTTTTAAAATTTAAATTTGGAACAATTAGGACATTATGGCCACCCACAACCTGGTGCTAACAATTTTTTTAAAATTTGGAATATAATTAAGACATTACGGCCACCCACAATCTCGCGCTATATAGAGAGATGTCATGGTGACACATGCATTTTTTGTAATTTTAGAGAGAGATGTCATGGTGACACATGCATTTTTGTAATTTTAAAGAGAGATGTCACGGTGACATATGCATTTTTGTAAATTTTTTTTAAATTTGGGACCTTTTGACATTAAGGCCACGTACATCTGTAGCAAACCATAACTGACCACGTGTACCTCAAGCCCCTAGCAATTTTGAGCACATTGCTCACGTTTATCATGCTTTCTAAGCACCTTTTTGGAGATTGGGTATTGAGGAGGATTTTATTTCCCTCAAACTTATTTTAGTTTTTCAACGTGGGATTTAACCATGGTAATGTAAGCTAATACGAATATATATTTTTATTATCAAAGGTAAAGCAGCAAGTGGTGTTGTGGTGCCAGTTGGTTACCGCTTATGTCTTACACCTTGAAGGTCCTTATTTGTTTTTCTTGTTAAAAAAAATAAAAATAAAACGTTGGTAAAAAATGTTTATAAAAGGTTGGTAAAAAATGTTTTTCTTGTTATGAAAATAAAATGTTGGTAAAAGAAAATAAAAGTAAAAATAAAAAGTAATGCAACAAAAAATTCAAAAAAAAAATAAAAAAGTAATACAAATTTTATTAATTTTTTTGTCAAAAAAAAAAAAGATAATACAACAAGTATTTCATGTCAAAAAAATAAAATAAAAAGTAATACAACAAGTATCATGCTTTTCAAGCACGCATTTAAGCTGCGATTATTGTAAGCTTAAATTAGATTTGTAAAAGTAATACAATATAGGCTTGGAGCATGTCGGTTGTTTTTCTCTCTTTCATATATGAATGCCTATTGTTAGATTTTTTTTCACTTAAGAATAAATGGTTTAATTATATTTTTTATTTTTATAACTTGGTGGCCTTTAACATAAATTTAAGAATATTAATTTAAAGACAGGGTTCATACAATGAGGCCATTTAAAATCTCTTTCTCTCTCTATTTTTTTTATATGAAAGTCTCTCTCTCTATTAACAATCTCTTCGGCTAAATTTATTTTAGAGACCTAAAAAATTAGATTTTTGAAAAATTAAAGTGTTATTTTGAAAATTGGTACGCATTATAATAATTTCTATATTGATAACTAAAATATTTTATTTTATTTATTAATTTATTTGCATTATAAATTATATAATATACTATTTTTTCTTGCAGTTGTTAGTAATATATTTTAAATTAGATGATATTATAAGATATTTTAAATTTGTTATTATTTGTACGGATTATAAAATGTAAACCAACTATTTCAATTTCAGTATAATATTCAACAAGTATTTCTTATCAAAAAATAAAATAAAAGGTAATACAACAAGTATCATGCTTTTCAAACACGCATTTGAGTTGTGATCATCGTAAGCTTAAATTAATTTAGATATATAAAAGTAATAAAATATAGGCTTGGAGCATGTTGGCTCTTTTTTTCTCTCTCATATTTGAATGCCTATTGTTAGATTTTTTTTTTTCACTTAGGAATAAATGGTCTAACTATATTTTTTTATTTTTATAACAGAGTGGCCTTTAACATAAATTTAGGAATATTAATTTAAAGATATGGTTCATACAATGAGACCATTTAAATCTCTCTCTCTCAACAATCTCTTCTACTAAATTTATTCTAGAAACCTAAAAAATTAGATTTTTGAAAAAATAAAGTGTTATTTCAAAAATTGGTACGCATTCTAATAATTTCTACATTGATAATCAAATCTTTTATTTTATTTATTAATTTATTTGTATTATGAATTATATAATATCCTCTTTTTTTTTTTACAATTATCAATAATATATGTTAATTTAGATGATATTATAAGATATTTTAGATTTCTTATTATTTGTAAAATAAAATAATTATAAAATGTAAACCAACAATTTCAATTTCAGTATATAATAATATAATCAATTAGGTTGTAATAATTTTAGATTTTGTTTCAATGGATTAGGGTTTTCTACCAATTCGAGATTTTGGTGGCCATTTTTTCATCGATTTAATCCATGTTGTACTATAGTCCATTCATCCATCATAATCTTATGCTTGATGTAAATTTAATAGTTAACAGTAGTTCTTAGAGAAAAAGAACATCTCAATATTCACATATAGATGCAAAAAAATAAAAGCTCTTCATGGAGTACTCCCATTTCTTATTGAATTCTTAAAAAACAACACTTATAATGAATTTAAATAATCATTTTGGATTTTTTAAAAAGTTGAATCCGACCGATTCTCGATTCGAATCGCCGATTCACAGATCCGAGAGAGTTTTTGAAGTGTCCGATCCGGGTCACCGATTCATTTTTTAAACCCCTGCAACAAACCAAGGAATATCTCAAATGACGATACTTATAAAAAAGACAATCATACACAACAGTTCCTTGATTGTGAAACCTTCTCATTCCTACACTTCACACCACCCAAGCCATGCTTAGTTTACATTAACTCAATTTTTTGGGCCTCTGCAAAAAGGAATCAAATGCCATTGTCTACTGATATGGAGCTCTTTGTCTCGACCCTCTTGTATTTTGGGATCAAATCACAAGCTAAAGAAGAAAGAAGGCCCGTCTCATGAAGTAATGGATAAAGGGGCTCGCTGCATTGCTCGCTGCATTTTAAGACTGGGAGAGACTGAAACAATGGATTTCGGCAAGAGAAAGGTGGGGCACAGAGGGATGAATCAGTGCTTCAGGTGATGCTCAAACAAAGATGCCATCTCAATCTGCAAAACCCGAGCAATGTATTAAGTTAACATCCTGATATTTGTCCACATGTACGTGTATGTCAGCATGCACGGGTTCAGCATATGACAATTTGGACACTCTCTCTCTCACTCACTCACTCACTCACAAACAAACACATACAGGTGCACGACACATGTCGGGGCGCAAAGCCACACAAAGCAATGGCAGGCGCGTTCCAATCTATTTCACTGCTTAGTTCATTTTTCTGCTTAGTTCATTTTTTCTAGTAAGAATTCATTAAAACCAGAATTTTTTAATCGAGTATAGCTTTACAAATCTAGTTTTTTTTTTTTTCCTTCAAAGAAGAAAACTTTAAAATAAGGAAATCAGCTCCCAATGTTTAAAAAAGCGTAGGCAGCGTCCAGGTGGCCATGGGGTTCCAGGCTGCCCAACGCTTAGGTGGGCATCCAAAATTTAGGTGGTCCAGTTGAAAAAAAACAAAATGTTATGACTAATAATGATTAATCCATAAAATTTTTGATAATCCATAAAACCATAATCCATAAGAATTTTAATAATCCATAAGATCATAATCCCAGTTGAAAAAAAAAAAAAAAAAGTTGAGAAGAGAATTTTGATAATCCATAAGACCACAATTCATATTTTCATACAATGTTAAAATAGTAAAATCATGCAAGCATATACTGATAGTCTGATACACTGTAGATTAGACTGTATACATAAAAATTAGATAATAGAACTAGAAACTAAAAAGTAGAAACTATAAATAAAAATATATAAAAATTTAAAAAATATACAGTCAAGGATACAATAGTCAATACCTAACACTAAGAGTCTTTAGTCGTCATCATAAGAAAAAAGAATAAGGTAAGTCTCATCGTATGCATCAGATTTGAGGCCATCATTATCAAAATCATCTCCTTTTTCAATATAAGGCTCGTCCTCCTCTGTTTCTTCTGAATCTGTCTCTTCCTCCTCTTCTTCTACCTCCCTCTTACTATGTGCAAATGAGGTCATAGGATCTTGGCTGCTCTACTATTTTCCATCTTTTTGTACCTCCTTGAACTCAAATATTGTATAATTTCTTCTTTTGTAGCCTCAGGAATATTTCTACACGGGGCAACATCCCTTTTAATACCGACAAGATGTTTTTTAAATAGATAAATGTCTCTATTAGTATCATTTCACAATAATTACATTTAATATGATTTTTACCATTTGGATTTGGGTTATAACCATACTTCCAACTTGGATCACCAATTCTAGAAGAACTTGGAAAAGATATTTCCATAAAACAAAGCTTATTTTCATCATTTTCTGGTTCTTTTAGATTCAAAAATTATTTAATCTCATCCTGAATAGCTTCAAAAATCCATTTATAAAAAGCAATATTCCCTTTAATACTAACAGGATGTTTCTTGAATCGGTTAATATCACTATTAATATCTTTTTCACAAAAATTACACCTTACACAATTTTTATCGTTCGGTTTTGGGTTAACCATACTTCCAATCCGGATCACTTCTTTTAGAAGTAGTAGAAATAGATCTATTCAAATGATAATAATTTTGTTCCAATTTTTGTTTTACAAAATTCATATATTGTTTAATCTCTTTTCTGATAGCTTCAGAAACATTTTTACAAGGGGCAACATCTCTCTTAATAGTGACAAGATGTTTCTTAAACCACTTGTACCAATAAATAAGCATAGAATAATCTACCCCATCAACATTAACTTTAATCTGGCATAAGTCTAACTTACCCAATCAATTTTAACTCCCATATTATCCTCTTAATCAGTAGACTCAACTACTTAATACCCAATCATAAATATCGCACTACAATAGATAAAATATGCATCTTCAAGCTCTAAACCTAGATGAAAGGTAGGTAGTGAAGGTATCAAGCAAGGGCATATGAACACGGTGATAAAATAAGCTTCCAAAGCGTAGGTACATACTTATAAAGCAGAAAGAACAACTAAGCCAAATCCAGTTTTCGTCCATGTTCTAATGATTCAAACCAACATATAAATCTAGCGGGAATGAATTCAATTGAAAAGAAAAAAAAAAATCCATCTACCGCAATCAAAGTAGCCTCAGCACCTTTGTTCCCAGATTTACCCCCTGCTCGATTCAAAGCCTTCCCAACATTGCCAATTATTAATCAATGGCTTCTCTCCTAACTAGTTCTCTCTCTATTACAAATGATAAAATGAAAGATATATTGCCATTATATTCTCTAGAGAAACCAGAGTCCATTTGGATCATCAATGTCCAACAAAAAGATGGATGCTGATACAGAGAGAATTGAACCCATCCTAACAGGACATGAACCCCAAAAGTGGGTCCAACATCTCCCCATCTCATCTGATCATTTCATTTGAAAAAGATGAGCACAATGGAATACAGTCTTTTCATAGGCCACTGAACCATGTTGCACTTTTCATATTCTCTGTTATAATGTTTTTTCATTGGTGAAACATAATTATAGCAATTATGTTTCAATGTTATGCACATGTTGTCAATGAAATTTACGATTTTGGAAATATGGCATGATATGAAACAGTACTCATAAGATCATGTATGCATCAGGATTGAATATTCGAAAAAGACATGCTTTTCTATAGCTGTTATCAATTAAAATCGTCATGTATGACAATTTTACGTGATCCATGTTTTCACATGTCAAGACTCCAAATACACATGGAACTCCTGCAAACACAACAAACACATTATTTCCTATAAATGCATATAAACAAAAATCCGATCTAATGCTTCATGTCAACCCCCAAGAATCAGACAGCATGGAGGAAAAAGAATGTATACTGTAGATTATATGGTCTGTGTAGACCCATAACGTGTTAGGCTCATGACCATAAGATGAAATGTTTGATGGCAATGGAATTAGTGGAATCCCAGGAACAGAACATGACCTTAATGGCTCTTCCCACTCTCTCATCATCTGTCCATCGTTCATCTAACAGTCATAAACCCAAACTATGATTTCCCACCAATGGGCTATAGAATACTTTCCCCAATTGATCACTTTGTACAGTGGAAATGGTAAATAAAAGAGACCCATGAATGTTCACCTTTACAAGATATAGGCTAAAATGACTAAAGAGGAACTGATCCTCAAAGAACAACAAACAACAGTATGAATAACAACTATTTATCTGGCGATACAGCATAACTTTGCTTTTTCGCAAGTGAATAAAACATGGTAACATAGATCGGGTTAGAGCAAAGAAAATATCTATATAAAACCTACTCTTCAAAGGTAAACCTGAATAGTGATTTATAAAAGAAAAAAAAAAAAAAATTAAAAAAGACAAACCTGAATTCAAGCCAGCAGAAAGTATTCCAGATGCAGCTGAATTGGCAAAAACGTCATAGTGTTAGTCTCTCCTCTTACCTGCCATAAAATATCATCAGGCTCATGATTTCATTTAAGCTCAACTAACAAGGAAATCATGACAATAACATGGCAGGAGAAGCTCTATACTTTAGTATGCTTGAAATTTTCATAACGTGCATGAACCCAACCAAAATCGCAGGAAACAAAAAGGAAGGAGAGATAGTACTACGTTTCTGTTATCCAGCATTTCATTGAGATTTAACACAAAAGCACCATGGCCACCATTGCAATACAGGCACTGCTAACACCAACTTTCGGACAATATTGATACACAGATCACATTTTTTTTTTCTTTTAATTTTTTGAGATAACACAAATATCGCAGATATTGTGGCTGAGATTATTGATACTAGGTATTTAATGGCAAGTCTTTTAGCATGTCCCTAAAATGGCTAAGGAGGATAATGATTCCCTTGTAAGAAAGAGAGAGAGAATCTAGGTCTTGGCCACGTGGGATAAGTACCTCTTCTCTTAATATCATGAATTTCTGTCCTATTCCTTGCATGACTCATTGAATATATTTGAGTTTCAATGGAAGTGCACTGTGTGTGTGGTGCATGCGTGTGTGTGAGAGAGAGAGAGAGAAAGAGTAGTTGATCCAACTAGACAACAGATAACTCGACTAAAATTCAGCTACAATGACAATTCAAGGTAGCACATGTAGTGCCTTGGAAAAATGCTCCATAAGAAGCAGATGCATGAGAAGACATGTTATTCACATACTGGTTAGGGAGATGGCACATAAGTTGTTTTCTATGTACGCAAGTAAGAGCATGGACAGAAACAATCAGTTGTTGTATGTCATTTGTGGCGTACTTCCATCGCCCATGCGAATAAGAGGAGAGCCAACGACACCTTGGTCCTATAGGTACACCAGATACCCGTGGACTAATGTTGTGCCGAAAAGTAAAGCCTGGGGCCACGTGACCTGAGTGCGGTGCCATCACACCAAAGAAGGACCCTTCAACTATAGCCCTATGCTAGCGGCTGCAGAGCTGTACTAGGCCATGGCCATTACACTCAGAATGTCGCAAAACCCTGAGGACCAAATTTGGGTTCAATGGGATCTCCCCGAAGTGGTCTACGCCCATGCGGCCTTGCAACTAGCGGGTTTCACACTAGCGTGGTGCGGATTCACCAAACCAGTCCCCGAAAATGGGGATTACGACAACACTTTCTGACAGCAGCTTCCCCAACCCACGATGCCTTCATCTAAAATCGGAGAGAGCTCCAAAGTTGATATATTCTAGATCACGCCAACCCCGTCATTTTGACCAACGACACACACTATGGCGTGACCGAGAACCGCAATGCTCTGAGGAAGAAGGTGTCTATAGAACCAAGGTTTCAAGGAGAAGAAGCCTCGAATTCCGTGAAGTGCAGCTCGACATCCAAACCTTGGATCACCGCAAGGACGAGTTCAATGCAACCACTTCGCGAGGAGCTACACACTGGTACAACTCTTGCATTCAATCCAAGGTCTGATGAATGCAAGTCCCCAAGTCACCAAAGAAGTAAATCCTGTCGGAATCTCTTTTTTCAGTTACCTCCCAAATTAGACAAATGCACGAACCAAGACCAAATCAGCCCAAACTTGGTGTAGACAACCTCCTCTCTAACTTGCAAGTAGAGCCAGGAACCAGAACAAAGCAGCTCGAAGAAGCATTGGCAAACGAAGTTCACAAATCTGGCCGAACTTTCTGCCCGACGGAAAAAGCCATTACAACACAATTCAAGGACATCAAAATGCTCACAATCGAGAGGACATTGAAGATATGCTGCTGAAACAGTTGAACCATTACCACAAGTTCCAGAACTAGCTTCCGGAGCAACCTGCATGCAGGGACGGTTTCATCATTCGTGCAAAAGTTCTCAGAGACATTTTGGTCATTTGTGCCTAATTTCAAGATTTATTTCTAATTTCTTAAATTGTAATTAAGCTTGGCTTTTGAGCATTCACCCCTGTTCGGTGAATCCTTTATATAAGCAAGCTTAACCCATTTGTAAGAGGCAGGAGAAACCACCTCTAGAAAAGCCCCTTTGTGAAGCGCCAATACCCCCAAAGACTAGGAAGAATCAATGCTAGAATGTGCTTGCCTCATTAGTTCGTTGTCCCTTGTGAGTTCTCAATCCCCGCAGGAGAGGAGAGAGGGAGAGAGAAACCTTTGAGAGTGAGAGAGAGAGGATACCCCTGAGTGCACAGTCCCTCGAGCACCTCGGTCGTGCGGGTCATCTTCCATGTGTCCTAATCCGAGCCACCCCTTCTCTCTCCCTCTCACTCTCACCTCCACACGTGACCTCATCCGCTCGGCAGCCTGCTTCTGCTTGCAAGCCCACTGACCCTCGAGTTTCCTCACATCCCCTCTAGCGGCCAGCCAGTCCCCTGAAGAGGGCGACTAAGGATGAGGGACATTCGGATCCCATTCCAATAGCGTAGAGAGAGAGCTTGAAGAGGGCCCCCATCCAAACTGCGCTGACAAGCAGCTGGAGGGCTTCATAATTGCTCTAAGAGGGCTATCCGTCCCCGAAGCCCTCAAATAGTGTAAAGAGCATCCGCGCACCAGTCACAAATCTCTCTCACCGTCGGCACCTATCCGCAAGTAGGAGGGCCCACGCGCGCTACGCATCAGACCCCTGTGGTTGTTCAAGAGAGGGTTTCTGCCTTCTAACCCCAGGGAAACCAGGACCCCATCGGCATCAACTGGCGACGTGTCACCCTACCATTGGCTCAAACCATCTTCAAGTACCAACCTCTCTTTCTCCTTTCTCTACTATTGCTATAGGATCCCTTTGTCCCTCCTTCATCCGGGTTGGGGATTTCTACATCCCCATACCTGCGGCCTCACTCGGGATGAGCAGACCATTAGGCCCTGTCTCCCCCACATGTTCCTTGTGTGGCCTAGCTGGTCCTATCCACCCGCGCCATGCATGCTAACTCTGCAGCTCGGGGTAGCTCAAAGGCTGACCCTCGATAGGCACACGACTTTCTAGACTATCGAAAGTCCTATAAACTAATGCACTTGGATGCAGAAGGCCCGAGGGCCTCATCAACTAAATGGGTGGGTACCACATGTACTCCGCCCCTAACCCCACTAGAGGGTGACCCCGCGGCCACCCCAAACACCACTCTGAATCTCACACACACCTGCAGGTCCAAGGAGACTGCTGGCCATGGAGAAGGACAGACATCCGTTGCTCCGCCCACTACTTCCGTGCCATCTACCACATGGCACTCGAAGAAATTCCCTTCAAGTACCATCCGCTCCACATCTCGCTCCATGCGCGCACAAGCCAGTCATTCGAGCCATTGCGTGACCTAAAGGGGGCCGAATCAACAACGCCGCCCACTGCTTCACTATCAGGACATAGAGCGTGGTGCCTTGCCCATCCGACCCATGGCCCCAAGGCTGTCTCGAGCCCAACCGACCCAGGACACGCCCCAGAGACCCCCAAGCATCGAGATCGACAGTGGTACAGGGCCAGCAACTCCTCAAGTCTACCCGGGGCAAGGCAATGGGAAAGTTTGACGCCCCCCCCCCCCCCCCAACCGCGAGGCATGTCACATGTTGATCTTTCACCTGGGATGTGCAACAACTTAGGTGGATCGGATGCACCTACAGTCGGCAAGGAAGCTCAAGTTGGATCAGAAACCTCCTTCGCCCAAAACCTTGGACCACTGCCGATCCCTTACTCTAAGTCAACTCACTCCCTGAGCAAATCCCGCTATCACTTCAAACGACCACATGCTTCACCGGCGCCTCAAACTGATGCCAGTGCTATCCCTGTCCAAGCATCCACGCCTGCGCAACCTCTGTTCTGCCCCATTGCCGCTGCACCTTCTCCAGCCATGCAATGCCAACGAACTCCCCCACCTAAGCCTATTGAGGAGACTGTCGCTCCCTCGAGGATCAGAACTCCTCAAACAAGGGCAACCCCAGCGTCGTCTGCTCCTCAAGGCAAAGGAGCATCGGGGGACCATCCCGCCCGAAGCTAACAAGGTCAAATACGACGTAGTTGGGCATCTGAGGAACCTTCCTGCTCTCCTGAGCATCTACATTGCCCTCATCCTATCCGAGGACCTCTGAATGACATTAGTTCAAGCACTCTCCACTCTCGAGGTCTATGAGACAAAAGGCGAGCGAGTTGAGGTGGACCCCACCATACTCAACAATTGCATGACTATTACATTCTCAGACGATGACTTACAACTCAGGGAAAGATCGCACAACTGCCCTCTCTTTGTGTCAGGCGAGCTGCATGCCTCTCCAATCAATTGCATCATGCTAGATGGAGTGTCCGTGGTGAACCTAATGCCCAAGAGGATCCTTTCCCGGATCGGATTGAGTACAGATCAGCTCGAACCCATTAGCTTAACGGTTCAAGGATACAATCAAGCCAATGAGAAATCGGCAGACACGATCTGGCTCAAACTCAAGATCGAGGATCTAAGTGCCACCACCCTCTTCCATGTCATCCACCAACCACCAGAGCCTCTCCACCCAATGGTGGCATCCTGGCCCTTTGCTCATTGGGGTATGAACATTGTAGGTCCCATCGACTTGCCCTCCTCTTTGAGGCATGTGATTATATTCGCTGCGACCGATTATTTTTCCAAGTGGGTCGAAGCAATCCCTCTCAAAAAGGTCCCTGACGCCGTGATGGCTAACTTTGTCCGCCACCACATCATATAGCGATTTGGTGTCCCTGACCGGATCACTTCAAACAATGGCCCTCAATTTCACAGTGGCCAAATTTGGTTTCACATGGAAATACTCGACCATGTATCACCCAAGGGCTAATGGCCTCGCCAAAGCTTTCAACAAAACTCTATGTGGTGCCTTGAGGAAGTCTGTCTCCACCACCAAGAGGAATTGGCATGAGAAGCTCTCTGAAATTCTTTGGGCCTACCGCATCACGACTCGAGGTCCGATGCAGTCCACTCCCTACTTGCTAGTGTATGGGGGCGAGGCCGTGGTGCTGCTAGAAATCTAATTGTCGTCCCTATGGGTGGCCCCCATTATAAGATGACAGATGAAGAACGGGCTGCTCTTCGCTGCCACGAGCTGGATGCCCTCGATGAAAAGAGACGGCGAGTGCAGCTGAGCCTCGAGGTCCATAAGAAACGCATACAAAGAGATTTCGACCAATTTGCCATAATAAAGACGTTCACGAAGAGTGAACTCGTTTTGGCAGTGAGGAGGGCTATCGTTACCCATGGCCAAAGAAAAGGGAAATTCGAGCCAAGATGGGAAGAGGCCCGTTTGTCATAAGGAAAGTTTTCCCCAATGGTGCTTATTTGCTAGTAAACACCGAAGGAGAGGAAGTTATGCCCCCGATTAACGGGGGGTACTTGAAAAAGTACTATCCCTTAACGATGGTCCAAGTTATATGACCTAAAATTATAGCGCGCGTCCTATGTTAAACTGCTTCACGAAGCAACCCGCGCTACGCGGTGCCCCACTACTACACGCCCACACACCGGTGCCTCAAAAAACAAAAAAAAAGAAGAAGAGAGAAGCAACGGTCGAGCTCACAGGCAAAGGCATAAAGCAAAGGAGGAGAATGCAGCACAAAGGGGGATTCCATTTCATGAACAAAAAGGATTACAACTTTGTTGTTACAATCTGTACTGACAATGTAAAATGTACATCCTTTCTGAAGAAAATCCCTCTAGGAGCTCCACCACCTCCTCACGGCGGTGGCCTCCCCCAAGAGGCGGCATCACTCTTTTCTAGTAAGACTTGAAAAAGGCCGTGAGCTCCGCCTCCTCTTGCTCCCAACCTTATGAAAATGAAGAGCCGGACGCTAGTCGGTGGGGGCAATACACGCGTTGAGCCTAAGCCAAGCGCCCCCACCAATAACGACAACAGGCTCTTCGTGCCTTACACACGACTACGGGCCTCACGCCATGGGTCTCGCACAAACAGAGAGGCCCTGGAGTTACAAGCCTGCCCTCTGACACGGATCCATCGTCGCTTCTGCACGGCCAAATGCCTTCACCCAGACGCTTAATGCTCAGACGCACCCCAGAAGCCGACATCAAGTAGCCAGCCCCTGCAGTGGACATGGCTCTCCGGTTAAGTTCTCCTAAGAAAACAAAGTCTCCGCGCTACCTCCACCCCAAGGAGTATCAAGCAAGGAACTTTGCCAGAACATAGGGAAAAGCTACCCTTGCGCTCTCCTTCCTAGCCCCTTTTTTATAGTGGCCATAGGCTCATCAAAGCTCACTGCTTCCCGAGCACCACGTCGCCCAACCATCCGGCCACATGTCAACGCGACGGCGCCTCCATTTTTAAACCGTCTCACGCTTTGCCTTCCAATGTTACTCACGAAGCATCATGGTCAAATCCCGCACCGCCTTACTGTCAACCTAACGTCATCTACAAATCACTCAAATAGATCTTGCACCAGGCTCTGCCTCCTAAGTGGCACTCGTTCTCTGTCCTTGTGTCGGACTACAGACACTTCATTAATTGTGCGTCGTCTTCATAAAGACACGTCACCCCCCGCGGGTGCCTTCAACACTTCACCCCCCGCTGGTGCCATCAACATTCCACCCCCCGCTGGTGCTCTCAATACTCCACCCCTCCGTGGGTGCCTTCAACATTCCACCCCCCGCGGGTGCCTTCAACATCCACCCCCTATGGGTACCTTCAACATTCTACCCCCCTTGGTTGCCTTCAACACTTCATCCCCCGTGGGTACCATCAACACTCCACCCCCACTAGTGCCTTCAACATTTCACCTCCCGCAGGTACCATCAACACTCCACCCCCACTAGTGCCTTCAACATTTCACCTCCCACAGGTACCATCAACACTCCACCCCCACTAGTGCCTTCAACATTTCACCTCCCGCAGGTACCATCAACACTTCACCCCCCCGCCAGCGCCCTCAATGCTTCACCCCCCGCGGGTGCCATCAACACTTCACCCCCCGTGGGTGCCATCATTACTCCACCCCCTGCAAGTGCCATCAATACTCCACCTCCTATGGGTGCCATCAACATTCCTCCCCCTCCCCCCCCCCCCTGCGGGTGCTCTCAATACTTTACCCCCTGTAGGTGCCTTCAACATTCCACCCAGCAGATGCATTCAACACCCCACCCCCGCGGGTGCCTTCAACACTTCACCCCTACGGGTGCCTTCAATATCCTCCCTCCCCCCCGGGTGCCTTCAACATTCCACCCCCCGTGGGTGCCTTCAACACTTCAACCCCCTCGCGGGTGCAATCAACATTCCACCCCCTGCGGGTGCTCTCAATACTCCACCCCTACGGGTACCTACAACACTTCACCCCCCACAGGTGCCATCAACACTCCAACCCCCCGTAGGTGCCTTCAACACTGCACCCCCCGCGGGTGCCTTCAACATTTCACCCCCTGCGAGGACCATCAACACTCCACCCCCTGCGAATGCCCTCAATGCTTCACCCCCGTTTAGTACCATCAACACTTCACCCCCGCGGGTGCCGTCAATAAAACATTTCCTGCAGACTCTACCATCATCAGCCTTGCGTGGGCACATCTTGCCCCAGCCGCAACAAAGCTACCCTCTTTGGGACAACACCCCACCCTGTGCGGGCTCACTCTGCCTCGACCACCTGCTGTTACATCAACCTAAAATAGAGCCACATCAATCAGACTCCACTGTCAAGGCTCACTATGCTAGTGGCCTCCCTCTCCTCTTAAAAAAAAAGAAGCCGAGCGTGGTGGTAACCATCGCGAGTAAAAAAAAAAAAGCATCAGGCCGACATAGCCAACAAGGCTATGGGTAAAGACGCTAAAAAAGGAACGGGGCATTGTGAAAACCCACAAGGGCACCATGATTAAAAATGATAGGCGAGCATGACGAAGCCATGAGTAAAAGAGTTATGAGAAAAAATCTGGGCATGGCGAAAACCAACAAGGGCGCCATGAGTAAAAGCAAAAACCAAAAGGGTGGACGTGACCTCGAAGTCAATGGTAAAAATGCCTCCGTAAAAGGATTTGGTGAAAACCACTATTCTGGCACCATTTCCACTTGATTCAAGTGAAAACCTGCAAGGGTGCTTAAATCAACTTCAATCCCTGGCCCCAGTGCCACAAAAAAATCACCGGCCCCAGTGCCACAAAAAAATCTTTACGGCCCTAGAGCCAACTTCAATCTCTGACCCCAGAGCCAACTTCAATCTCCGGCCCTAGTGCCACTCAAAAAAATCTCAAGCCCCTGTGCCATTCAAAAAAAAAAACCTCAGGCCCCAATGCCACTCAAAAAATCTCAGGCTCTAGTGCCAATCAAAAAATCTCAGGCCCCAGTGCCACACAAAAAAATCTCAGGCCTCAGTGCAACATCCAATCCCGAGCCTTAGTGCGTGACAAAAATGCCAACTTCCTCTCCTCCAAAACAAACACCAGCATCCAAGGTGAAGTCTCCTGAAATGAGACCACCTCAGAGGCCACTTCCCTATCACGTCTGGGTAATTCGAGAGACCCCCAACTAGACTAGTAGGGCGTGAACTGAAGAGGCAACCTGCCTACCCTTCTCTCCTTCTCAAAACAAACACCAGCATTCAGGGTGAAGTCTCCTGAAATGAGACCACCTCAAAGGCCACCATCCTATCACGTCCGGGTAATTCGGGAGGTCCCCAACTGGACCAATAGGATGTGGTCCGAAGAGGTATCCTGCTTGCTCACCACAACCTGGTGTTTCTGTTTGGATAGGGATAAAGTCCACAAAAAAAGTCCCCACCAACTAGAACACCAGGACTTCCCCAGCCAGGATGGGATAAAGCCCTAAAAAAAAAGGGGCCCCCACTGGTTGGGACATTAGGAGTTCTCATTGATACAAAAGTCATAAGCCTGCCTAAGGCAGACCATCAGCGCAATCTCCCAAAAAACGGATTCTGGCAGAACCCAGAGAATGCCCCTCAACAAGGCACCGGACCACTAGAAGCCATTTTAGTCACCCCCTAGTCAAGGGAAAAGCTTTGCAAGGTCTACCCCTCAAGGATTGCGTCGATGCTGCTGATCAAGAACAAAAATATATTTGAGAGACAATAAACATTTCTTAGCAAGGATTCGCCAGAGGAGCTACAACATTAAAGTTTTTCGAATGTTGCACTTCTCGCCTCTCTCGAAGCGCAACATCTGTCAGGGGAAGTTGTTGTATGTCATTTTTGACATACTTCCATCGCCCATGCGAATAAGGGTAGAGCCGGCGACAGCTTGGTCATGCAGGTACACCAGACACCCACAGATTAATGTTGTGCCAAAATGTAAAGCCTTGGGCCACGTGACCTGGGTGCGGTGCCATCGTACCAAAGAAGGATCCTTCACCTGTAGCCCTATGGTAGTGGCTGCAGAGCTATACCTAGCCACAACCATTGCACTCAGAATGTCAAAAAACCCTCGACGACCAAATTTGGGTTCAATCGGACCTCCCCGAAGGGGTCTACACCTATGCGGCCTTACAACTGGCGGGTTTCACACTAGCGCGAAGCGGCTTCACCAAATCAGTCCTTGAAAACGGGGACTGCAACAACGCTTTTCGACAGCAGCTTCGCCAACCCACGGTGCCTTCCTTTGAAACCGGAGAAAGCTCCAAAGTTGATATAATCTAGATCACACCAACCCCGTCATGTTGACCTACGGCATATACTGCAGCATGATCGAGAACCACCGAGCTCCGAGGAAGAAGGTGTCCACAGAGCCAGAGGTAGAACCAGGGTTCAAGGAGAAGAAGCCTAGGATTCCGTGAAGCGTAGCTCGAAATCCAAACCTTGCATCACCGCGATGACGAGTTCAATGCAACCACTTCACGAGGAGCTACACACTGGTACAACTCTTGCATTCAATCCAAGGTCTGATGAATGCAAGTCCCCAGGTCACTAGAGAAGTAAATCCTGTCGGTTGCCAGAATCCCTTCTTCCTGTACCTCCCAAATTAGTCAAATGCATGAATCAATACCAAATTAGCCCAAACTTGGTGCAAAACAACTGTGACAGCCTTCTATCTAACTTGCAAGCAGAGCCAGGAACCAGAACAACACAGCTCGAAGAAGCATTGGCAAAAGAAGTTCACAAATCTGATCGGACTTTCACCCTGACGGAAAAGGCCATCACATCACGATCCAAGGGCATCAAAATGCTCACAATTGAGAGGACCTTGAAGATATGCTGCTGAAACAACTGAACCATTACCATAAGTTGCAGAACAAGCTTCCAAGGTCTCACCATGGTGGAGCAACCTGCATGCAGGGACGGTTTTGTCATTCGTACAAAAGATCACAAGGACATTTTAGTCATTTGCCCCTAATTTCAAGCTTTATTTCTAATTTCTTAAATTGTAATTAAGCTTGGATTTTGAGTGTTCACCCTTGTTCGGGGAATCCATAAGCAAGCTTAACCCATTTATAAGAGGAAGGAGAAACCACCTCTAGAAAGGCCCATTTTTGAAGCTCCAATACCCCCAAAGGTTAGGAAGAATCAAGGCTAGATTGTGCTTGCCTCATTAGTTCGTTTTCCCTTGTGAGTTCTCAATCCTTGGGGGAGAGGAGAGAGGGAGAGAGAAAACTTTGAGAGAGAGAGAGAGGATACCCTTGAGTGCGCGGTCCCACGAGCACCCTTGTTGCACGGGTCATCTTCCCTTTGTCCTAATCTGAGCCACCCCTTCTCTCTCCCTCTCACTCTCACCTCCACGCATGACCTCATCCGCGCAGCAGCCCATGTCTGCATGTAAGCCCTTGGACATGAGTAAACCCATGGGTCTCAACCCTCGGGTTTTTTCACGCCCCCTTTAGTGGCCAGCCAGTCCCCTCAGGAGGGCGACCAAGGAGGAGGGACATTCAGATCCCTTTCCAATAGCATAGAGAGAGTAGAGAGAGTTTGCGAGCTTGAAGAGGCCCCCGTCCAAACCGCGCTGACAAGCAGCCAGAGGGTTGCGTAATTGCTCTAAGAGGGCTATCCACCTGGACGTGTCCCCGACCCCCCCAAGCGGTGTAAAGAGCATTTGTGCTCTAGTCGCAAAATCTCTCTCACCGTTGGCACCTATCCGCAAGTAGGATGGTACGTGCGCGCCACACGCCGAACCTCCACGGTTGTTCAAGAGAGGGTTTCTGCCTTCTTGCCTAAGGGAAACCAGGACCCCACTGGCATCATCAGAATGAAGGATTACTCATTATTCATTGACCTATCACTCAACAACTTATTTAGACATACTAGAATGAGGGGATCATAAAGCTATGATTAGGATGAGATGAATAGTAAAAATTTCTGCATTCAATAAAAAAAAAAGAAAAAAGAAGGAAATTCCAAAATAATTAAAGATACTCTAATAAGATTGACTGAGATTTCCTCATGCCCAGTTCAGCCTAATGTGATGCCCAGATCCCTACCAGTTGTCCCACCACTTGATCACTGAGCTTACCTCTGGCCTGACCCTTAATAGACATGACAATTTCCTCTTCATCTCTTGCACAAGCTGTCAAGGCATTTCATTCTCCTTATTCTTCGCCTAATCAGACATATATGTTGTCTTCAACTAAAAGCTATTAAACTTGGCTTTCAAATACTAACCATAGAAATATGGATGATTTCGAAAATTTATGTTCTCTTGTGTCTTTGTTATTATAATTGCTCTTATTATCAGTAAAACATAAGCAATAATAAGAAATACTAATAACAATTCTGTCATACCCACCAAATCCACTGGTCACCCACCACATAGAGGCCATCCTTTCCCATAAAAATAACCAAGGTCCCCAATTTCTTCATGTTCTTTGCTAAATCAGCCGCCTCCACAAAAAGTTCTTCATAATCATCCTTATATTCAGAGCATTTCAAATCCTTATCAAAATGTTCTCTACCAGGACACAAGACAAATCCATCGCCATTTCTTCTACCAAAAGTAACATATTTGGCATTAGGTCCACGCTTCCTATCCTCTAAACCCATTTGTTTTGTGACTTCCACATCCACCCTTAACTCAAGGAATTAAGGGGACATACCAAGCAAAGGTTGCTCAAGACAAAGGTACTCTAAGCTCAAGCACACAAGCATACAATTTCACATGCATATATACGTAGATGTGCACATGTCCATCGAAATCCAATTCATGATAGGAGGGGGAGAAGCGAAATGATGCAAATTTTGAATACGAATCTGTTATTGAACTTTTCTAATCTTTATGATTGGGAAGGAGATGGCATTGTGAAGAAGAATCTAGCATCTATGGTGCACATCGTGTAACTATTGGCCACACCTAGATCCATTCTCCTTGAGACTTTCAAAAGAAAATGTTAGAGCATGTTACTAGCATATTCTAGTCGGGGACTTTGAGTTCCGAATCAAATATACATTGATAGCTTAAAATATAAAGTGCATCCATTAGAAGTAAGCATGATACAATATTCACTAAGATTAATATACGCACTATAAAAGAATCTTGTTTATAATGAGGCTCAACTTCGAGAGTTATAGACTATGTACATGCACATAAGACCCACACACACGCACACCTAGATACCTACATACATACCACGGTGCCAATGCAGAGAATTGCATGATAATTTCCTGATTTTCCAAGTTTCTGAGCAACATAAGGAATTTCAAAGCTGCCTGGCACCCATACAACATGTAGATAGATATGAACCAAGCCAAGTTTATTCCACAACTACAATAGGCAGTAGGATGATTGAACACCATCATCGTCATTATCATCAAAGCCTTCTCTCAATTAGTAGGATGATTGAACATGCAGCAATAAAATCTGCAAATGTATTGACTGTGGGCATGGAGACAATTAACTCCAGCAAATTCCATGTACAATCAATTTATCGCAATATTTTAATGTTTCTAGTTATTTCCATGGTAAAATACTCACCCAGCAATTACATTTGTTTGATCTTGAAGCAAAATCAGTAATTTGAATTTGAAAAGAAACATGTCACTGACCTAAGAAATGGCATAAAAATATCAGTAAGACAACTAGGATCAATTTGCAAGAAATTGATAATAAATATGTAAGTTAAAGCTGGTAAGACAGAGAGTGACTTTAGATATTTTAATTTTGTCTTTAGGAACTATTGTCAACTTTATCATAAATGTTTTAATGTAATTATGTTTTAAATTGTGATAAATTTGAATTCGCTTTTACAGTTGTAATAAAAGTTTACTCCATACTAAACAGTATATTAATTTAATATATTATAATCCTGGTAGTCATTCGATATATTCCTAATAAAAGAGACAATCATGATAATATCCTGATAAAACACCCAATCAATAATGTCCTGATAAGGATAATTGTCACTAAGCTTGTGTTAAAGCAGGCTCTACCCAATGGGTCGTGGCATACATAGGGTCTACTGGGGTCATCATCGGAGCGTGGATCTTACCCGTAACACGATAAGAAGCCAGCGGTACCACCATCATCTCCTCATCATCGTCCATCATCTCAATGGATGGTGTGACCCAATACACTATGCTAATACCATATTCCATTGGCTTATAGTACACTATGTTGACCTATTGATCCCTTCTCTTTTTTTTTTTTCCTTTTTCTTAGGATTCACGAATAGAGCAATTTTAGAAGCTTACATCGATGTCTTGATCTTTAACAAAGTATCTTTTGAAAGTACCAAGAGCCCTCTCCAATAACTTCCTGGTCACTATCTCATTGAACCTTGCAACATCCTGAAAGTGGAAGCAACACCCATGCATGACTTTAGCTAATGAAGCCTGTACATAAATTGCACTCCACTAAGCGGAAAGTGTACAAATGAAAACACTCAAACAATCCATCTAAATCACTTTCTCGATTGTTGTAGATGATTGTTGTTGTGGTGTTTATACAAATTCGCATGTAATTAAAATAGCATTGGTGATTCTAAGTTTTTAACATTCAAATAATCCATCTAAGCCACTTTTCCATTGTTGCAGATGATCATCGTTCTGGTGTTAATGCAAATATATATGAATTGATCATTGGTGATTGGTGATTGGTGATTCTCTCTCTCTCTCTCTCTCTCTCTCTCTCTCTCTCTCTCTCTCTCTCTCTCTCTCTCTCTCGCATACACACAAAATTGACATTCAATTTGCATGTATACGATTTGTTTTTGGCTTATTTGTATGCTCATTTTTATGCTACCTCAGTTCGAGAGTTCAAACTGAAATTCGCATTTTAATGACCCTTTGATGATCAAACATGCCACCTCAAATTTAAACGTACCCATCTATTCAGTTTTTCAAATGAATTGAACTTTTCAGAGTAAATTAATAGTAGTAGTTAAAATTCAGCTAAGACACTATCAAAATCCCAATAGTCTCATTAAAAACTAATAATTATGATAAACCATCAATAAAATAAACTAGGGAAATACTTACAATTGCAAATCGAAGACCTTCAGTTTTAACAAGGAAACCTATCAAATGTTTCACCTCTGCTGAAACTACGAAGGGGTTTGACCTATTCCTCTTCTCCTCTGCAATTTTACAAGATGCCAGTCTAACTGGACACCCTGCATACAATGTGTGTGCGTGTGTGTGTGAGAGAGAGAGACAGAGAGAGAGAGAGAGCTCAATATTGTTAGTAAAGAGAATTGTAACAAATAGAATTCAAACAATGGGTTACATAAAACTATCGATCCAACAAAAAAAAAAAAAGGGTTACGGGAAGAACTGAATAGTTCTCCAACTTAAATAAAAAATGCACAAATTTTGAAGGAAATTTAGTTGGGTTCCATAAAACCATGAAACAATTTCAAAAAAGATCTCTCTTTTTTTTTTTTTTTTTGGCTCATTGATCAGGGCGTTTAAGCTTAGTTTGAGTCTGCAATCATGACTGTGACAACAGCTGTTTCCCAGTAGAAAAAAATGAGAGGAAGGAGAGAGATAGTAAGAGAAATATTTATGGGGATCAAAGATTGAAGAAGGTGGCAACTTTTTATGCAAAAATCCCCTGCATGACTAAATAAAACACACACACACATACACACAGAGACGGGTACATTGAATCGAAGAAGAAAAGGACAGCTTCCCTTTGATGGGGCACCCTACAAGGTGAGGAGCCTTAGGGGAAAATGACTTATAGCAGGATACTCCATTTACAGTGGCAATATAGCTCAGATCGCCCATGCTGCAAAGAGAGAGAGAGAGAGAGTACTCAGCTAATAATCCCCACCCATCTGAGCAAGATGAGAGAGAAAAACGTGTCTTATAAACAAGTGACGAAGAGAGAAAAAATGGGTCCTATTAGATTAAGCTATATGGAATGTATCTCTCTCTCTTTATTAAGATAGCTAACAAATGTTCATCTCTCTCTCTCTTGGATGCTGAAAATCCTCTCTCTCTCTTTCCCTCTCCTCTTGTCCGGTAGAACTAAGGTGCACCTCAAAAATCTTGTAGAAAATAATATTTTAGAGTTGGAAAGCCGATTGATCATCTCGATCCCGACATACATAAATATAAAGGAAAACAAGAATTTCAATTCTTAAAAAAGTGCTCTAATAACGACTTTATCTAAACCGTCTATTTTTAGATTTTCAAAATTTTATAGATCTCTGTTGTTTTTAAATATTTAAATTTTATAACTAAAGTTCAACATAAAATTTCAAGCCTCTTACGTTTCTAATGTGGAAACTACATATTCTAGCAAAATTTAGAGGTGTGATTACTTATACACAATAAAATGGCACCTTATACTAACCTCACCTCACCCTACATTTATTTGAGAAAAATATATTTACATCTAGATTTATTGTATATAGGATATGAATCACCATATAAGAAAAACATATTTAAATTTTGAGTTATTTAAATTTAGAACTTTTCATCTAAAAATTGAACAGCCTTGTTCTAGAAACAATTTTTCTTTTTCTTTTTCTTTTTCTCAGCCAGGCAATATAGATAGATTGCAAACTTTGATTTGTTCATGTACAATATTGAGAAATTAATTTTTAGGCAATGCAGATAAAGATTGCAAATTTTGATTTGTTCATGTATAATTTTGGGAAATTATTGTTTAGGCAAATAAAAAAAGTGTGATTTCAGTTCCTTGGCTATTTTAGACTAGCAGCTACGTTCAAGAAATTACATTTCCAAAATTTAGGGTCCCATAGGTTAGGTTTGCCATAAGGAGTAAGAAGACAATATATTTCCTCACATGAGCATAAAATCTTTTCACTTTATATACATGACAAATACAAATTCTCTCTCTCCTTGTAACAATCATCTCTCCAAAGTTCTCTATAAAACAACAAAATCTCTCTCTCTCTCTTTCTCTATATATATATAAAACAACAAACTCTCTCTTCCCTCTCTGTATTATTAAACAACAAACTCTCTCTATATATATTATAAGACTAATGATCTTATGAGGCCCTCACCCATAAGGGCTACTATTTTTGTGTGCATCTGTATCTCGAGAAAAAAATGCCACTCCAGCTGACAGGTAAACGGTGTCAAAGTTTAAAAAACCAGAAAGAAAATGTGATCTCATGCAAAGAGTAGAAACATTCTCCCTTCCCCGATGAAGCTCTCTCTCTCTCTCACTCAGGTCGATTAAAAACTAAAGAATTGAGAGCACAGGCTCCTGCATATTCCGCGATCAGAGAAGCCACACGTAACACAATCAAGCTTCGAGACCCCTTTGGCCTTTTCTTTCTCTTTATTGATTTTAGGTAGAGGCTTCTAGCAAGATTGGGTGGCCAGAAAGGGGATACGGTGGGCTTTCAGGTCAATTCTTGCTAGAATCTGATCAAATTTAATGACGGAAGGTGAGTCTTCAGTTGATGGAAGAGGGCTCGGATTCTACTCTATAAACTTTGTTGTAACGACTCTTCCAAGCCTTGGCTGTTTTTGCTCCTTGTAAATTATGGCAACCCAACAAGCTTTTCTTCTCTTTGGAGTCGCCCAATGTTTTTTCCCATCAAGAGGTACAATATTTTTATAGATGAATTTTAGAGATAGTTTTCCACGACGAGAACCAATATGTTTGCTACAACATATATTTGCTCAAAATTCACCCAATCACTATTGTAGCAATGGATTTTAGAGAGAGGATTAAAAGAGGAGCAGAGGCCTTTTATTTATTTTTGTTATGGAGAGAGAGAGAGGATTTACTTGCAGTTATGAGCACATATATGGGGTGCAGGAAGAGGCAACTGGTGCATGTACTTGCAATATTGAGATGGGTTCGCTCTTGTGGAACCTGAGCTTGAAATTGGCTTCGATGAGAGAGTGGGGCAGAGTGGCAATTAACAGCGAATAGAGCATGAGGGAGGCAGAAAGTAGGGAACCAATTTCCTCTTTTTCCTTATTTTAACTTGATCATTTTTGTCCTTTGACTAGTGAGCTGGCGCTCTTAACTTTCTTCGAGATTTGGAATTTGGATGCATAAGAGCGGGGTTATGGCACCAATTTTCTCTTTTTCCTAATTTTAACTTGATCTTTTTAGAGAGTCGATGCTCTCATCTTTTTTCGAGATTTGTAATTTTGATGCATATCTGATGGCATAATAGTGAAGTCTTATATGACCCGTATGTATAAGGGTCTCATAATTACTCACATTATAAACAACAAACTCTCTATCTCCCTCTCTTTCTCTCTCTCCAAAGTCCAAACTTGTTTTAGTTACCATATCACAATCTCTATTAGTTCCCCAACTCAAATGAAGCACAATGGCGAGGCTCAAAACAAGGGTTTTCAAATTTTGAAGGAACAGGGAAAAAATTACGTGGTATGATTAATTTTCAATAATATCATGTCCTATATTTTATCTCTCTCTCTTTCTTTTTTTTTTTTTTTTGCCCCTCCTTCAAAACTACTAACTTAGAATCAATGAAATTTTTTGAAAATTTTAAATGGAAAAAGTTTATATAAGGTTGACAACTTTAGAATTAAGGTGCACTTCCAAAAAAGACAATTTAAATATTAAAAATAATACATCTTGCAACACATCCATTTTCAAGATTTTCAATGTTTATATATCTGTCTAATTTAAACCTATTTTGGAGTTTGAACCCCCTCCTCCCTTTTTTTTCTTCTTTACTCTTTTTTGTACGTGTATTTTATGCCGCTCGAAAATACTTGTTTTCTATCTAAAACCGTGGTTTTTCTCTGATTTATTGCGCTCAAAACCCTTGTGTTTCTTTATTTTTGATGGAGTAGATATCTTGAACCATGGATATTTTAGTACACCACAACAAAATTCAAATTATTTTTTATGCAAAATATGTTCAAAAACCTATCTGTACCTAATTTTTCAAAAGCCTCATCTCTATCTATTCAAAAGCCTATTTTTTCTCATATTTTTTATGCCATAGTTGGCTAAAACTGTTATGTTTCAAACTTTCAATGCATGGTGTAGACATGAAGGGGCCATTCGGGTCCTTGAAAATCTATTACACGAAACATATTACAAGGAAATATGAGATTTATCATGTTTGGTACACTCTGTAAGAAAATTTAAATAAATTACATCAGATTTCCCCGAAAACGTGAAATCTATTACGACTATGAAATCCATTACGCGCTTAATAAAATATATTACGCGCTTAATCGCTAATCTATGTATACGCGTTTCTCACCCTAAAAAAGTCCTTTATCTTCAGCCATTCACCTTCTCTCATGTAGCCATCCATTCTCCTGCCGTTCTCCCTTTCTCTCCGAAGCACATCCATATATACTTTTTCTCTAAACTCCACTTCTAAGTCTTTGCACATACTACGCATATCCATTTCTACACTCTCCTGTACACATCCATTTCTATACCCCTCTATCCCCAATTTGGGCTGTAGCCTAAAGCCATACGCTCTCATATAAAAACAAAAATAATAAAAATAAAAATCAGTAATCAATGATAAATAATAAATTACATAACACAATCATAATAAAAAATTTCACGCAACATAATCCTTTTAAGAGATTAATAAAAGCTCAATTGAAATAAGATACATCTTAGTCTCTTCTAATGCCTCAAAATTTTCAACTGCAATCACCACACCTTCTAGTTTACTAATCAAACTTCTTCTAATTTTTTAACTTGTACCATAAAGATTTTGAATTTTGTATAATTAATTTATTGTTTATTTGAAATTATATAGAGAGACATTTGAAAGACTTCTATAATAAATAAATAATAAGGCTTATCACAATAAAATCATGTTATTCCAATCATATTATTCTAATGGTTTATCATGTTGAAACCAAAGTCTACTCATGTTAGATGGCATGTGATTCCATGTAAGTGCCAAAGGCATGTAAAATAAGTAGGAAATGGTTTCATGATGACTTTAGAATGGTACAAGTTATTATTAGAAAAACAATTTGGAATAATGATGATGTTATATTAAAAAATATTTTTGAAATAGTGTGATGATGACTTTAATTCTACATTTCAGTGAAATTTTGTGATAAAAAAGAAAGAAATTATAGTTCATAGGCAAGTACAAGTAAAATGGTGGTAATGCACCTCCCATATTTCTCCAAGACATAGCCAAACACTAGCAATGTATTTCCCACGTTGCATCTAAATACTACCCAAATAGTAACAATCCATTTGCAGGTAATGTATTACGTAGGAATGTATTACGCCAGTAATATATTTCACAGACAATATATTTTCAGGTATTCAAACGACCCCAAAGAGTGGATGTGAGTTTTTGGGCAAAAGTTGCTCCAAAATTCTAAATTTTTATTTTTTTTTTGTAAACAAAATTGGGTTGTCACCTTTTAAATATGAGATGAACCTTGAAGTGCTTTGATGTTACAAATAAAATAAAAAATGGCTAAAAGGAGGAATTTTTTGGAAAAGAAACATGCTAAAATTTATATTTTGAAATTTTTTATTTTGATTTTTTCTCCAATATAAATTGGCTAGGGAATTCCAAGTACCTGAATATTATTTATCAGAAGTGTACTAGAGGTTATGTGTGTGTTTATGTGTTTATCATGTACCATATGCATAGTTAGCAAGTCGGGGACTATCAATAAATCGACTCAACATAAAATCGGAAACAAATCATTTTTATTTTAAAAAATCGGATGAAAAAATTGGGTAAAAAATATGGTTCGGCAAAAATACTTCATATTAAAATATTGCTAATATGTCGGATTAGGCTAAAAAATCGAAGTGAAAAAATTGGATAAATTTATAATATTAGAAATTTTGAAATTTAAAAAAAAAAAATTACGTCAAAGCCATCAATAACTAATCATCCATTAAAACTTTATTAGACTAATATAATTAAGTTAATTAATTTAGATGCCTCATGACTCTCATCCAATCATCCAATATTAAAATACATAATTAACAAATATATACAAAAAAAATATGTACCATATAAATCTACCTATTAAATACTTTAAAAAACATCACACGAACTTATTACATACCAAAAACAAATATACTATATAAATTTATTCATTAAATACTTTATCTATGATATGGTGACAAATATACTATATAAATTTATTCCTTAAATATTTAAGGGAAAAGTTTATAAACAATCAAATTTGAGCCTACCTCAAAAATTTTACTAGAATAGGTTGTTTCGATGTTCAAATATCTTAAAATTGATCATCTCGACATCAAGATGTATGGACATGAGAAAAAACTAGTATATTTTATAATGCATTTTTAAACTGTCAATTTTCAAAATTTTCAAGTTTTCATAGATATGTTGATCTACCCTATTTTTGAAACTTTGAACTTTATAAATAAATATGAAAATATATTTTAAGACTATCACAAAAATTTTCAGTAATAAACTCACATTTCTCGATATTATTTGAAGGTAGACTCTAATTTGATTGTTTAGAGAATAGGCTCTATACAAACCGCACCCGTTACTTAAAGAGCAATGATCTAATGCAGGTTTAGCATAACCAAAAAAAAATACACAATATTTGTTTGCTCATTATAATGATACGGTGACTATTGTCATTCCATAAATTTCTTTAATTGAAAAGAGGCTCGTAGAAATTTGGTTTCACATCTTTCTATTTACGGTTCAGAGAGAAGAAGGAAGAAGGAAGAGAAAGAAGAGAAGAAAATAGTCCTTGGGCTTATGGCCATTAGGGTTTATAGAAAGAAGAAAGAAGAAGGAAGAGAAAGAAGAGAAGAAAATAGTCCTTGGGCTTATAGCCATTAGGGTTTATAGAGAGAAGAAAGAAGACGTCATCGGATTTACAAACCTTAATGGAAGAGGCCCTAACTGATTTTCCTAATTTTAAGAGAGAAAAGTAAGATGAGTGAGAAAAGGAAGAGGGGATGGTGATTTGGGATATTTTGAAGATTTCTCTCAAGGAAGATGGGATGGTGATTTGGGATATTTTGAAGAGGGTTTCTCTCTGATGATGTTTGAGAGAAAGCCCTAACTATACTGATTTATGAAGAGGTTCTAACTGATTTTTTAGAGAGAGAAAAGGAAGAGGGTTTTTCATTTTTTTGGAAAACACCTTGCAGAGGTGAAGGATTAGGTTAAGGGAACTAATCCTATATGTACAATTGCTTGCAGTTTATTCTATATTGTTTATCTTTGTTATCACATAATTAGGATTAGGGTTAGGGAACCAATCCTATATGTACAATTGCTTGTAGTTTATTCTATATTGTTGTCTTTGTTATCACATAATAAAAAACAAAATATTGATTACTTGGTCCTGTAATCACACTCTCTGCTTCTCATTCATCTGTATGTGTTTCGAGCTCTAACTTATGCTATAAACAGTATTGTCATAAGAACAATTATCAGAAATATTCACAGAAAATCTGCATGTTTATGATTCTCTTTACACAATGATTTACTTTACAAAATGATATACTATAAACAGTATTTCATTTACACAATGATTTTCCATAATAACAACTGAAATCTGCATCTATTTGTTTAAGTTTTTTTAAAAAAAGGGAAATAAAAAATGCGTACCTTCATTCTGCAACTGTGGCTTTGAATAACACAGTGTGGATAAAAATTTCTATTTTAGGTTTTTTTTTCTTAAATGATATTTTTTTTCAAAAGCATGAAAGTAGCAATGGCTACAATACACAAAACAAGAAAAGAAAAATATATTTCAAAAAACAATTATAGGTAAAAAAAGATACACGATTTTTTGGCCTGATTTAAATCGTATTATAAAAAAGGCGCGTTTTAAACGTTTTTATGAAAACTACGTGATTCCTGACCTTTTCAAAAAGTTGCCGTTTAAAATTGTTTCGATAAAAACGTCGATTTTTTGAAAAAATCGCCGATTAAACAGCGATTTGCTAACTATGACCATATGCAGGTTGTGCATTGTGTACATTACACGTGTTGTCTATGGCTTACTTATGGCATTGTTATCCTTTGTTCCCAAGAATCCATCTCTTGGTTATTTTCCTTGTCTATTGCCTACTGCTCTCAGTCTATTAGCTCAAATCGTGTATTTTGTTTTTCTGTTCAAATTTTGCAAAAAAAATGATGATTGTTGCTGTGAATTTTCCATGATGTTATGTATTCTTTTCACTTTATGTAATAATTAAATTTTATGTTTATACATTTTTTTTATTGTTAGGGTGATGAAAACTACATTGCACCATAATTTCTTTTAAGTTTTTTTGTCACATGTCATATAATAATATTGTGCTTGGCTTTGTCATCTTCCATCCTTTACTTCATGATGTTGCACAATTGCCCTATCAAAGGGTTGTAAATTTGTGAGTTATGTTTTTTTTTATTATTATTTAATGAAAAATGGGTAGGGGGCTTTCTCCCCCATTGAATTACCCAGAAAAGAAAAAGAAAATTGTCATCTTGCTTCGTTGTACTGTCCTACTTAGACACAATTTGAGTGTCTTGCGTTGGTTACCCATTTAAGCCTCATTGCATGAGCTGCTTTCATGACCTTGGATTTTCTTGATATATTTATCTGGTTTTTCTATAGGGATTGTATATTATGAGACCATTTATTTTTTGTACGAGGAGGTCACAATCACTTCTGACCAATGGATGTAAAATCCAATAGATGAAATTGTATCACAACATTCAAGAAGTTTTGTTTTGGACAAACAATGACGCACCCCTAATCACCCAATCTCAAATCTAACCATCGATGATAATTTTGACCTCCTTTTATCAAAAGTAAATGGTCTCAATGTGCGCAAAAATATGTCTGCCATCTATAATATGATGAAGGATGGAAAATGGGTTATGGATGCATGTAGCTATGCATCTTTATGTTTGTTAGCAAAAATATGCATTATGAAAACAACATGCCTCATTGTTATTTTTAGATTTCTTGAGGAATTGAGGCTAATTGTTGCCAATTATGAGTTTGGCATTGATTGGAACTACAAAGATTTTTGGGTTATCAGGGTGTTAAAATTGATGAGGGTTCTGTTCGATAAATATACTTTTTGAGGAGTTTTATTGCGTGTGGACTGATCATCCCTTCGTTGAGTGAGCCTTTGCATCGCATGGTGTGGGACATCATGATTGATTGGTGATTTACGTAAATAAATATAATATTGTTTGGTAATTACGGTTTGCTGCAGCATTTGAATTTTGGAACCCCCTGTTATGGTTATTAAAAGAATCTCTTATTAATTTAGTCACTGACTTACTATAAATAATTGCTTTCATTTTCTTGTTTTATCCAGTAAGTGATGGGGTCAACTATTCGTATTCCTATAGGAATTTATGGAATTGAATGAACAAAAAATGTTCTATGTATCCGAAATTATGAGAACAGAGGCTGGAAACGTGTTAAAAGAAATGCTCCCTCAAGGTGGGTGCCACTATATATCTCCAATTGTGTTGCAGTAGCAGAGACACTTGCAAAGTCGTCCATGGGATCACATAGTGTCTCCTTCCCTATTATGGTAAAGCTTCTCCCATTGATTTGTTTTTCATATTTCTTATTGGTGGATTAGATTCTTTTTGAAAAATCCATTTCATATACTTATGTTGAAAGTTATATACCATAGGGTCCATAACCCTAAAATTATGTTTACATGAGTTGGGATAGCTAGTCAATGGTATAATTTCTCATTGATCTATTTAGTTTTGGCTCTTGATTATGGTTGGTCTTTTAGAGGCATTGTGTTTTCTCAGCTTAGGAAGTTCTACGTCTATCAATTTATTTCTATAAAATCTTACGTAATTATTTTACAGTCATGCCTTAAATTTAGACTTGATGGGTGTTTGGGTTCCACTCTTGGCAACTATTGTGAAGATAAACATCAATGGGATCTTCAGACGGAAATCCTCAGATGTTGAGGTTTAGAAACTATCTGGGTACCAGGGGCCTTGGTTTCTGTTGTGCTGTATTGTACACAAGTGTTGTAATGTGGCAATCTTTTCAGACTGCTTTGCTGAAAAGATAAATAAAGCAGTACCGTAGTGACGTCTAGGAAAACTTACAAAAGATGTATCAGATAACTCTAGCTTGTGGTTGTTGCTTCTACCGAAGATAGTGTAGCTTGCCATTAAGTTCGAGCTACAATGACCCAAGCTTGTGCACATGAGGATTTAGGAAAGAAACAACCACTCTAGAGTCTTCTAAGACCCCAATCACCATATTACAATTTCAAAATTCTTCTCATACAGTTATTTCCATATGGTGGTGAGAAACGGCTCTGTATCATAACAAATTCCTCGGTGAAACAAGCCAAATGAGACCCTTGACCTTCCCTTTATCTTACTTGCTAATAGAAAGGAAGTGAGAGGTTGAGCTTTAGTTGCTGAAATATGGCAAAAGTGAGAAGGGGCCGCATTTCTGAGAATTGGGTACTTCAAAACCCTAAGGCGAATGGATAATATAACACTAGTGGAAAATCTTTACTCCACTCAAAACGATTATGGACTTCTACCTCTTCCTTTGTGTATACAAGGATATTTCTTCAACCTTGTAGAGTTGACATTCTCCCTTAGATGTTAAGTACACTTCTATTGAAAATTTTAGAACCATACTCCATTTAATGTCAAGTGTAAAACCTAGAGAGAATCACTATAAAAAAATAAAAATAAAAAGACTCGTCGGTCCATAGCAGAGAGTATGTGGGGGTTACTTGGGATGGTCCTGGTTCTAGCAATATTGGATTATTGAAGTTTCTTTGTTTGCCCTATTTATTCTTATTCAATGAGATTTTTAGTATTTATTGAAGAAAATGCTGATTTGAAATTGTCAGAAAAAGAGACAATTATTCGAATTATCTAAAAATAAGAAAAATGCTTATTCAATTTAGATTGTATTGTGAACATACAACATCTCTATTGTATCTTTTAATGCACAGGTAAATGGATGTACTGGCAAAATGGGCAGGGCTGTAGCAGAAGCAGCATTCTCTGCTGGACTTGAGTTAGTCCCTCATCGTTTAGTAATCCTGAGAGATCTGGAGAAAAGTTACAAATTGGGAGCGTGGAGATTTGCATACATGGTCCATCAGATCAAGAAAGCATCTTTCAATCGGTTCTTGAGAAATTCCCAGACGTTATTGTGGTGGACTATACAGTGCCTGCTGCAGTCAATGGTAAAGAGTTGCCTATAATTCATTCGGCATGCATCCCATTGTGAACGTATAATTGTCAGCTAGTAGGTCCACTGTTAGGATCATTGAGGGAGTATCTATTTCACAGGAGAGCTAAATGAGAATTAACAAATAATACCACAAAAGGCTCTGATTTGGAATAATTAGAAAACTAATGTTGTTCAGTAGTGCAACATGCTCTAGCACTCAATATTGTTTTTCTTTCTTTTCTAGTTTTTTCTTTCTGTATTACCCACTAGCTCTTTAGCAATTTTAATTATTATATGGCATTTTAGAGGAGAAAACTCAATCAGTTTTAATAAATAATACCTGGATGACTCCTGGTTTAAACTATTATTGCTTCTGTAGTTTCTGCATAATGTAGAACTCAATATTCTTTTTTCTGTACTAATTTTGGTTTTTGTATTATCTGTTGATACTTTTTTAAATAATGACATGTTATGTACGAAAATACCTGAAACAGATCGGACTAATGGTGACGTTGGTTATATAACCTATCTTATTTTGTAATTATTTTGCAGAGAATGCTGAACTTTATTGTAAAGTAGCACTACAGGAGGTGATAGACAAAGGCTTTTACAAACAGTTCAAGATGCTAACATATATGCAGTGATTGCACCTCAGATGGGGAAACAGGTTCTTGTGCCATATTCATGAGTTATTTTCTCATTGTATGTGTTCTTGATTTGATTTGCTTTACGTTCAGTGGTGGAATGCTCATTTAGATTGTTCTTCCTTCTTCAGGTTGTCGCCTTTCAGGCTGCAATGGAAATTATGGCTGAACAGTTTCCAGGTGCCTTTGCAGGATATACACTTCAGGTCGGAGCTTCTTCCTCACTTTGTATTGTGGGACATGAACGTGGTCTTATAGTTTAATATTCTTTCTTGGATTTTCTCTTAAAAAAGAGAAGAAATTTCTTTCCTGGATTTTATATAATTGAGGGTAGATTTACTTTGCATACCACCTAGCTATGAGTAAAAGTAGTAATATCTTTCTATCTCAGTCTCTATCCATCTCAACTCCGGTCATCCATCCCAAAGCTTCCGTCCTTCGACAAAGAAAAAGAAGAATAATAGAATTTGTGAAGAAGGGATAGGTTTTCTTCTTGATATTAGTACTGCAAACTCTGAAACCTTGTGCTTGGCTGAGATATTCTTTGATTCAAGAAAAAATGGGATCCCTCCTCAGATCTCTAGTTATTTGTAACTTGTCTCTGATCAATTGTCGTAAGTTCTGGGGTTCATTTTACTTTAACTTTTGGCTGTGAATAGCAGTTTTTCGGAGATTGTTGGCCTTGAGAAATACAATCCTATTAAGGAAACATATTTAGGTAAGGAGATATCTTGAGATCTGAAGTTGTTGAATGTCGATGTTGTTCACATTCCCTTAGATGCATATGTCATAGTAACATTAGATAATCAACTAATAATTATGGGTTTGGGGCGTAGGAACCCTTTAACGTTTGTTGCATAGATAGCTCTTTTAAAAATATCGATTCCCAAGTTTGAGGAGGGTGTCTCTTCCAATGAAATCTTAACAAATTTTGTAATGGTTTATGCATCACTTTTGTATGTAGAAGGAGCTACCTCAGGTTTAAAAGTCATATCTTCTCATGAATTTTCTGGTCATATTGGATTCCTTTTCCTTCATTGACTGTTTTTTTCCTGTTTGCCTTGAACTTAGGTGATGGAGTCACATCAGGCAAGCAAGCAGGATACTTCGGGCACAGCTAAAGCCATCATCTCATCATTTCAAAAGCTTGGGGTGTCATTTGAGATGGATCAGGTACCTAAGGCCTAGACTGTGGCCAAATTTGTAAATGCATGTTGAATACAGTGATATCCTTGTAAACATGGAATAGGATATTAATTACCTAAAATAGAAGCTGTGTCATTGTAGACATGGAATAGAACATCAATGAATTGAAAGAGAAGCTCTTATCGTTTTCGTGGTTCATTTTGCCATTGTTATGCATCTACTCGTTTAAGAATCAATAAAACAAAGATCCAACTCATTTGAGCTATTGCAATTTGCAATTTTTCTTGTGGACAGGGTTGTTGATATTGGCTTTATGAACTCCTTGAGCTATGAGCCAATATTTAGTTATCTGTTAATGAAAGAAGAGAAATGTTATTTACTGTTCTTTACAGATTTAGTTAATTAGAGATCCCAAGATGCAAATGGAGATGGTGGGTGTCCCTGAGGAGTATTTGAGTGGCCATGCATTCCATATGTATCACCTTACTTCACCAGACGGAACGTCGTTAACATTGCCTTTCACTTGTTTTTTATTTGGAATAAATTATGGTTTCCAGCTAATGTATTTTTTTTGTCATATGCCAAGACGTGCTTTTTTTCTCTCTCCCCTTTTACCAATTAAGATTTCTTTGCTAATATATGCTATCTTTCAAATAGATAAGGTGATGCTTCTTTCTTTGCTAATAAGGTCATTTGTTGCAATGTGGTTTTGCAGAGTGTCTTTTGAGTTTCAACACAATGTTTGTGGTCGGTCAATATACGCAGAGGGCTCTGTTGATGCTGCTATTTTTTTATCTAAAAAGGTATCAGAATTTATTGGCACTGTAATTGCTCATGATATTTATTTTAGGGAAGCCTCTCTCCTCCCATTTTTCCCCGCCATACCAATCTGTCTAATGGCATGTCGGCTTTACCCATCCTGAATATTAAATACTTTATAAGAAATGCTTGTTAAACTTTTCTATTTAATACTTGTCCCTAGAATTTACTTATTGTTTTTCTCTCTGTTGTAATTTAATTTGTTAATTTTTCTCTTAGACATTTTTATCCAGTTACTTGAATCCTGGGTAAGTTAGTCTTGTAAACCCTCCTTCCCTCCCTTTGAAGTATGGACCTCTTTTCTTTCTCTTATTTTTTTTTTTTTGGTTTGTATTAGTTTGTTTGGTTTTGGGTTTGGCTCTTTCCATGACTCGCCAATGCTGGCTGGTTTATCATTTTTAGTGGCCCGTTACCCAAAAGCTTGATCAACAAGTGAATTACATGGTTCTCTTTGAGTGAGTATTTTGTAGGGCCACGATTTTATAAAGCTGCTCCTCATATTTCAGGCGAAAAACACAATTCATGTGCTAAAAACTTGTAGATCAATCATGCACACAATTCTTAAGTGATTTGCACCTTGATAATTGACAACCAAGTCCGTGTTTTCACACTAATGCAGGTACAATCCAAGGCAGAGAAGAAGCTCTACAATATGATTGATGTTTTGTGCGAGGGTAATATGCGTCAACCTTTGTCCTCTGCTGCATATAAGGGGTCACCTCTTAATCAGAGAAAAAAAAAGACAACAAAAAAGAAAGAAAGGAACCCTAATGCCCTTTACATGAAAGGTGCAAATTTGGTATTGTGATTCTATGGACTTGTGAGGCTCGTCGGCATCTCAAATGGTTGTTTAATTCACCATTGCATGAAGGTTTCGTGCGGTAACTTAGGGCGGATTTCATAAAGAGGAAAATTTTGTAATATTTATGGAATATTGTGGCTGTAGGGATATGGAATTTTTTTTTTTGAATCTTGCATTTTTGTTCACTTTGTTTTAATAGTGATCCAGACAAACTTATGTTATATATATTCAAAGTAAGTGGTAATTATTAAAGCTGTGACTATGATAAATAAACATAAATTATCTTCTCTGTGTCCTTCTTTCTCCCTCTCAAAGAAAGACTATGATCCGCCTGAAAGGTTGCTAGGGTAAATAATAGAAAGATTTCTATACTTTCCCTACTATATGAAAGATATATACTTCCTCTCTACTCCAACTATTCAATTTTGATCAAGTGGATTATTTAGCGTCAGAGTTTTTTATTTTTTATTTTTAATATTTATTTACAAATTATATGATTTATTTTTAATATTTATTAACAAATTATATGAAGGACAAGGTTTTATGAGTTATGTAGAAATGAGTCCATTTTTAAAAATCGAGTTTTTGAGATGGATTTTCATGCCTAATTTTTTAATGACATGTAATCTCTAACATGAAGATCATGAAGACCGTTTGTTTTAATTGTTTTTAAATGAATTACCCATTTGTACCCATTTGCATCCACCTTTAAGATGTAGATGAGCAGAAGTAAAAATGTGGGACAACGCATGAACCAATTTTCCATATATGAATATGAAATTTGGTACACTTAAAAATAATATTAAAAAATATATATTTTTTTTATATTTTTTTTTATAGATGCAAGTTCAAGGAGTAGTGGACATCCAAATTTTGATGGAAATATGTCTTGTCAATAAATTTATGTCAAAAAATTTAAAAATAAAATAGTACAGAAGCATGACATTGTAATTGGGATCATCTCATTTGTCCATTCAAAATACACAGTCTATTTAGAGTTTAATGTAGTAGAGGTCATCTTATTCGTCCATTTAAAATACAGTCTATTCAAAGTTTAAGCGGGTAGTGGACACCCAAAATTTGATGTAAAAATGTTTTGTCAACAAAATTTAAAATAAGAAAGTACAAAAACATAACATTGTGATTGGGGCCATCTCATCCATCTATTCAAAATAAACAGTCTATTCAGAATGGATAGTTAGATAAAAAGGAGTATTCAGAATGGGCAGTTAGATAAAAAGGAGTATATAAGTTTTATACACGGGGAAAGTATAGAAAGCTTGCCCGGTAAATAAATATTATTTATTTTTAGTGAGGGTCAAATTCAAAATCTCTCTCTCTCTCTCACTCAATCTTTCAACCATTTTTCCACTCGTCATCGGCGGCTTTTTCAAAATTTAACTATTGAGGCTCATTTGGCCACTACCTTTTTCTTCTCATAATTTCTTTAGTGCTGCCAAAAAGAATTTTCTTCTTTCTTTAAAGTAAGTGACATATTTCTTTTCAAATTCAAGTTCTTAATTTTCCTTTAGAATTAAACACTTGTTGCTATAAGAAAAAAATCTATCGATAAATTGATTTTACCGGGATATTATTGGAGTTACAGTAGGCATCTGAACTAATCAAGATTAAAAAAAGAAGAATAGATACATCAGAGATGAATATAACAAATATTTCAAATTTAAAGAAAACATACTTTCTCTTGAAGGAACAAGAATTTAGCTACTCAAGTAATGTACAGCCTCTTCTGTTTGATAATAGTCAATATATTACATTTCAGTTGTAATAACCTCTCAGTCTTGTTGGTTCTCAGATTCTGCATCCATTCTGAAGTCATACTCGACCACAAGTCCGAGATTGTCCACAAATTTGTGATACTGCTCACATCCTGAACACTGATAAACAAAAGTATGAGAGAGAGAGAGAGAGAAAGGGGGGGGGAGGGGAGTACTGTATATTGACACTAGAGCCAAAAAACAAGACATACGAATCAGGAAGAATATGATATATACTGCAAACACTCAAGAGAGAGTCCACATTAAGTAATTGCATATTGACACGAGCAAAAAAAAAGAAACAAGAAGCATAGGATACATACTGGAAACGTTTGAGAGGTCATACCAAGATTTTGCTTCTAAGAACATAGAGCATACTCCTGCATTAGTGCACTGCACGCTCCTCCAAGCAAATGAGCTACTTGGGAAGATTTTTAGATTTGAAAGCCTACGAAATTAGGATCACTTTAGAATCTCGTATTTAAAAAACAAAAAAGAAATAATAGTTCGAGTTTCTAAACACTCAAATTAGACTGTCCAAAAATTGGATGGCCTCTGTTCAATCTTACAACTACTTTTTGCAGGCATACATTGAGTACATATGATTCCTTTTTTTTAATACGTTGGCTGCTAGGTTGAGGAGGTTATATCCCCAAATTGGAGTCCTAAAAACACTCCTAGATAGGACTTGCAGAGTTAGTGACCGGATGACATGCCCCAGCAGGAGCTTATAATCTTTTGGCTTCGCTTTCAATTAATAGAGCCTAATTCTTATGCATGTGTTCTGATTCCAAACCATTAGATAACCTGAAGTACATTTTAGCTCCTCCAAGCCTTCTTCCCTCCATGCTCATTGATGTTCAAATGCTCAGAATAATACCAAACTAAACTCAGAAGAGAAGTCAACTTAAAAATTTTCAATGAAAGAGTAACAATCTCCTATCTCGGTTTACTATTTAAATACACAAAAACCATATCAAAACTAAATCCAAAGATAACTCAAACCAATGATTCTTAGCAAGAGTTAATCATTGGGAATAAAAGAAAAAAAGTCAATCAAGGTTGAAGAAATGAATAGATAGCTAAGTACACTAGGCCAAGGAGCACATTCTTCCTCTATTCCTGGTTTACTTATCACGCAACTCATTTCTTTTTGCTTACCTCATTGGATACTAGAGCAAAAATTAAAATATGAATAAGAAAGTTATTAATTTCAGGTATGAAAAATAAATAGAACTGAATCCTTAGGACCTGTTTGGGTGCACAAAATCTGGGCAAGACTACCATTGTTTTCATACAGCCATTGAAGAGTGATTAGGCCTAGCTTGGCTGGACACAGCAACTGCCCCCACACCCAGCTCTCCCTCTCTCTTCTTTTTCTTCCTAGCCAAAGCATCCTTAATACCACCAAAAGAATCCAGTCCAGTTTCTACTCTACGTCAAACATACTATGACAACTCAAGACTATAGTTTTTGTCATTAAGGTAAGCAGAGCTATTTCAATATAATGACCATTAGTATGTCCAAACAGAGCCTTAGCATGGAAGTAAGGTTGATGCTACACCGTCTATATTACTTAGACGGTGTAGATTTGGCACGTTTCTTAAGACAATGTCAATACATGACACGTCTTTTAAGATAGTGTCCAATCTACACCATCCAAATAAAATGGACGGTGTAGATTATTGTAACGTTACTTCTACAAGTAAGGTTACAATCTTATACAAACTTTTTACATTAAATAATTGTGTTACATAACATACTCTTTTTTCTTTCCTTCTTTTTGGGTAGGATTTTAACTTATGTAATCTACAGTCTAAACATAATAAAATCAAGGGTTGGGTACAATGAGAACATAACTTTTGGCACAAAAAGGTAACAAACACCTAAGCCATCTGACGTGAAATCTAACAAGCTGGTGAGTCTGCAGAAAGTATTGAGGATAATATTGGCAGACTTTGAGCAAGATCAATAACGGCTCCTTGTCATTAGATTTCACATTTGACATATTAGGATATTTGTTACCTTTTTGCACCAAACGCAATAGTCTCATTGAATATTTTCATAATATTCATCATAATAGTTTTTCCCTATGCACAATAAATCAAACTAACAAAGGCTGCAACACAAGAGTTCAAGAAAATGGAATATCTCTTTCTTTTCTGGTGGTCAACAATATGCCAGTAACATGTATAAGATATAAATGTGTAAGGCTCTTGACAAACTATAGGTACAAAAGTAACACCAAGAAGGCATGAGAGAGAGAGAGAGAGAAAAAAGAAGGGGGAAGTAGGTGTGAACTACTAAACCCCAAACCCCTCCTCTGCTAAGATCAGCAAGCTTATTATCCATGCGAAAATGAAACCTCCAAATGTGTACATCTTTCGAAAATTTCATTGCACAGGTGGGGTAGCCTCCAAGGCATTATCTAATTAGGATGTAACATTTTATATATCTCCTAAAACATTGGGCTTCATTTTGATTGTTACAGTTTAATGCCAAAAGTCTCTACATTATTGGAATCGCATGGCCCTGCAAGAACTGAGTGAGTATGGTGGAGCATGTGTGTGACGTGAAAATACCACCAATTCTTGCCGGCTCTGGATTTCACCTTGGGCTACCGTTGAAATTTAGCTCATGGTTGCCAAGAGAGTTGGGGAGCCAAATTTAGGGGTTTCTAGGATGTAATACACACCTACTAGCTATAGTTCCCCATTGTCTATCAAAGTTAGCTACTTAAATCCCCCAAAATCCTTTACTTGACATTGCCCACCCCCCACCACCTCACCACCCCACCACCTCCCCCCCGTCTCTCCTTTTTTTCTCTAAATTTAAGAGCCTCTATGGACCTCACCCCGAAATCTCCTAGATTGAGCCTCCATCCAAAGTGGCCATATAATGGCCACCAAACCGATTCTCCACAGGATGAGACTATTTGGTGGCATCGGTGGGGAATACCATTGCTTCAATAGCTCTTCAATGGAAAACTAGCTTAGACTGATGGATTAGAATTGTGACCCATACTTAATATAGATGAACATATAGTGTTTTAAAAAAGGCTTTGGAACTAGATAGTATCCCGACAGAGGTTCGGAAGTACATGGGAGAGATTGCATATTTTAGCAAACCAAGCTATTCAACACGATGGTTGAAAACAAAGGAAATTCCAGATGAATGGAGAACAAGTATTATGGTAACCATTTACAAGAATAAAAGAGACATACGAAATTGAACAAACTATCAAGGGATCAAAATTATAAGTCACACTATGAAGTTGTGGGAGAGAATGATTAAGCAACAATTAAGATATGAAACGAGTGTATCAAAAAGTCAATTCGGCTTTATACCAGGGGGATCAACAAGTGAGGTTATTTTTGTACTTAGGATACTGATTAAGAAGTTTAGGGAGAAGAGATGAGACATCACATGGTCTCTTTTGATTTAAAGGAAGCATAAGATAGGGTAGCTAGAGAGTGTTAGAAAAGAAAGGAGTCTCTAGAGAATATATTGACATGGTAAGAGATTGGTACAAGGGAGCTCTAACCAGTGTTAGGATAACTATGGAGAGACAAGTGAGTTTTCAGCGACAATAGGCCTACATCAGGGGTTAACATTGAACTCATATCTCTTTGCTTTGGTTATGGACGAGTTAACAAGGCCTACAAGATGAGATACCATAGTGTTCATGGATGACATAGTTTTGATTGATGAGAATAGAGGCAACATCAATGCAAAGTTAGAACTTTGAAAGGATACTCCAGAATTTAAAAGTTTTAAAATTAGCCAAACTAAGATAAAATATATGGAATCCAGGAGAATTGAGAGATTAAAAAGACATACACATAGAATTAGAGCTGGGTGGGCGACTTGGAGATGTGCATCTGAAGTTTTCAGTGATTGCCTCATAATAATGAAACTAAAAGGAAAGCTGCATAGGACAGCCATAAAATCAGTCATGTTTTATGGGGCAGAACGTTTGGCAGTAAAGAACAACATATCTATAGAATGTGTATAGCTGAGATGAGGATGTTGAGATTGATGAGTAGCATGACAAGAAATGATAGAATTCGGAGTGAATACATACAAGGGAACTTATGTGTGGCTCCAATAAGTGATACGATGAGGGAAAGTACACTTAGATGGGCTTGTCATGTGCAGCATAGACCTAATACAGCTCTTGTTTTGAATGGGTGATTTAGTTCAACTGGAAAACTCTAAAAGAGCAAGGAAAAAGCCCAAGGGGATATAGATGGAAGTAGTAAGAAGAGATGTGGTGACTTATGGTCTGATTCATGTAGGCGACCTCAAGTAGTTCGGATAAGGCTTGGATGATGATGATCAATAAGAGAAGTTCCCAGATACTTCAGTTCCCTTGCTTACATCTCTCTACTCAATTATAGATTAATGTAATATTTGTATGAATATGATGGCTTAAACTTCATATAATGTCAAACCCCAACTATCAATATATAAAGGGCCCTCTTTCAAGGAAAGTAGTTATGCCAAAGTTACGTCCTCTAATTAAATCTTACTATTTTTTATTTTTTATTTTTTAATACGGGGATAATGTCTCATGATAGTGGATAAGTAAACAACTACATATTATAATCTCTAAAAAGAAAGAAAAATTGCATTTACTTATCTCATACCTTCATTAAGGGACCATCATCTAACGACACATGTAGAGCATATTAATAACACTAATCAAGATTACTCCCACTAGAAACCATATTTGAAAATAGTGGGTAGTATTAATCACTCATAAAACCAGAAAACATGCTAAACTAGTGAGAGATAAATAATGCCAGGATTTTGTTTCCAATTAATAGAACCCTATTATCTAAGTACGCAATCCATCCACAATCGCCACTTAGTTGGGAGAATATTTTAGTTCCTTTGAGACCTTTGATCCCTAAACTTTGATTTTTGTCCAATGCTCAAAACACAACAATATTAAACTTCTAATACAGCCACTATATATTTTCAGTGAAAGATTAACATCAATCCAATCTTGATATACTAAACCAATTCTAAACTAAGGAGAGCTGCTAATATAATTCAACGAGTAATTCTTGATGAAAGTTAATCATGGAGAGAATAATCGATCTAGTTTGAAGAAGTAATAGAACAACAAGAACAAATTTCAATAGGCCATGACCCGCATTCTTTTATTGTCTTCAGTCCATCAAGTATTCAACTCATCGATTTCTAGTTCCCTTGAGATTTTGTTTGAATAATGACATCCTTACATTGGTTATTTTTAAACGGTAACCTATTATGATAAAGAAGAAAATCCAAATGCTTCACCTGTGTCCAATTTTATTCAAACATTTTTCCACCATCTTTTATGCATTTCCCTCAACTTATACGCAAAGAAATTTCATGCCTTCCACCAAAACCTCTTTGAAGCAATAAAGACAAAAGTTCAAAAGATAATTGCACCTAAGTGGTTCATGAATTTGATAATTACAATTGAAGAGTGCAGAAATAAGCTCATGAAAATAAAAACGTGCAGCGGTGCGCAAATTCTGACGATGGGAACTTGAAATAGACAATTATGGAAAATGTAATGGCAAGGTAAGATGACGGGAACTTGAAAATAAGAACACTAGGGGAAGAAGGTCTTTATTGAGAAAAAGTGAATTCAGTTCTCATGGAGAATAATTTAAAGAAAAACAATTGAAGTAATATAACCTAGTATTTAGGGCAACTGTATGCACAAAGAATACACAAAGTAAAACTGAAATCAAGGATTCAATATACAATACAAGCACAAATCAACTTTGAGGGCATCAAGGCAAAATCTTGGATTCTTTCTTCTTCTTTTTTATGCAAGATAGGAAAGGAACGACCGAGTACTTGAATATAGCACGTCTCCCTCAAACACAACTACTAAACAAATAAGCAAACAATCAAAACTCTCAGTGAGGCCATAAAAAACACGTCAATTTGGCTATTAATTCTATAAAAAGCTACAGCACTACTTGCTTAACTTTTATCAAGTCAAACTATATCTCGTGCATTATCTACAATGAAGCGCATAACAGCAGACACACTTCAATATTTTTTTCCTTATTTGTTGATAATCGACTATGTATTAAAAAAATCAAAGAGAGGTACAACCTGAACCTTTTCTTCATTAAATAATTTGATGAGGTAAGAGCTAAATATAGCTTTATCAGGGTTCAGACCACATTCCACGATCTCATCTATCATTCGATCTGCTTCCTTCATGTCTCCATCTTCACAAAGCTTGCTAATTACCAAAGAGTAAGTAGCGGCATCAGGCGAACATCTATCTCTCACCATATCTTCCCATAGTTTTAATGCCTCTTGTAATCTATTCCCGCTACAAAGAGACCCTATCAAATAATTATAAGTGTGGATATCAGGGCCAACCCCTCTGTCTTCTACTCAGAGCTTCTGCAAAATTATTCATCTGACAAAACCCCTCAATCACTGGATGATAAGCAGGTTTAATGGGATTAGTTCCCCTTATTTTCATTTCATCCAAGAGACTAGTGACTTGATCCATAGAACCCAATTTGCAAAGGTGCTCAACCAAAACACAATACACTTCATAATCAATATCTGAAACCCCATCATTTCATTCTTCAACTGTAATGCCTTATCAACCATTCCCTCAATGAAAAGAACTTGGATCAAGACCTTGAATGACTATTTATCAGGCTTCCAGCCCAGTTTTTGAATCTTCTCTAACCAGCCTAAAGCTTCTAATATGTTTCTCTTTAGACAATGCCCTCTAAGGATTATGTTCAGGGTGCATAGATCAGGCTTGCAACCAATATCCACCATTTATCTAAAGTGCTTCTCAACCATTTCCATTTTACCAGCCCTATATATATATATATACTACAAAATATGGAGGATACTACAAAACGTCTATAGGTGAAAATGAACAGTGATTTCGCCTAAAGCATCCATCTTAAATATGGATGCAAGTAGGTGTTCCATCTAAAAACAATGAAAACTAACGGTCCAAATGTTTTCTTACTAGAATTATCATTTCTAGTTTTTTAAATTTATTTATTTTGTCATATTCATAATCTCCATGTTAAAGATTACATATCCTTAAAAATTAAGTCTTTAAATCCATCCCAAAAATACATTTATTAAGAGGTTCACCTGATAGAAACCGAGTCCATTTCAGATAAAACAAAATCTTCCTAAGCTAGTCTTTTGCCCGAGGGTGTAAGTGTGTAGTACATTGCCTCACGAGCATAATGTGTAAAACCTATTTTTATCCTTACCCTCTCTCACACCTGGTAGAATAGTAGCAGAAGTAATAAAAGAGAAAATGATTGTGATAGATAAAGAAATTGTGTTCACTATAGAGCGAGGGGAATATTTTTGGGCACTTTTGGTGGGGCAAAATCTTGTGTGCACATCAATTTCCCTATATTGTCACTATATATTAATATAAGTTGAGAAAATTACGATGGGCGATGGGCAATATTGGGGGGTGGGGGTGGGGGTGGAGGGGGGGGGGTGTCAATTACAAAGTGGGAACATGCTGTTCCCAAATTACGAACAGCACCCCCCCTCCGACGTTTATTTTTTTCGAATTTACCCCCTTTTCCAGTAAACAGAACATCAAAAAGGTATTTTTGTGCATTTAAATAAAAAGAAGTTGTCCGATAGACCAAATACCGGACAAGGCATTTTGGGCAACAAAAAGATGTCCGATAGACCAAATACCGGACAACCACAAGGCATTTTAGGCAACTGAACGATGTCCGGTAGACCAAATACCAGACAGCCACAAGGCATTTTGGGAACAGAACATTGTTTGGTAAACCAAATACCAGACAACCACAACGCTTGGGGAATAGAACACTGTCCAGTAGATCAAATACCGGACAACCACAAGGCGTTTTGGAACATAAAGCTATCCGGTAGACCAAATACCGAACAACAACAAGGCGTTTTGGAACACTGTCCGTAGACGAAATACCGGACAGCCACATTAGCATTGTTTTTACATTTCAATTTGTTCTAGTTTCAAAATTTTTGGAACCCCTGTTCTAACTCGGAGATTATTCACTCCGAGATAAGTTTTTGAAACCATTGACATGGATTATTCACTCATAACAAAATTATCATCCAAACAATTACATTTTGGATTATTCACTCACTAACTTCCAAACAGTTACATTCTGGATTAACGTGGATTATTCACTCAGTAACTTGCAAACAGTTACATCAATCACATTCGCATCAAAAGTATAGATTGCAAATAAAAATATATATTTCCATTCAAAGCCAAGTTTACAACAAAATTGTAACCCAAGAGAGTTTTCAAATTTACATTGACATTATCAAAAGAATTCCAAATTACATCGAAAGTTTACAATATAAAATCAACGTCCTCTTCTGGGGCAAGTAGTTTCATCCTCTTCCCAATGGTTGGTGAACTGGGACCCACTCTCTTATCAATCTTGAGGCCCTAAGACCGTGTGGATCGTTCTCTTGGAGTTCTTCCGCGGCTGCTCTGCATCTGTGGCTCAACAGCCAATACAAGCTCTTTTCAGAATCTTCACGAGACTCTTGTTCTTGCTTAATGAGCTCTCCTTTAGACAATATCAACTCTCGCCTGGTCTATCTAAAATATAGATCTTTCATCCCGGGGTCTTGAGCCTCTAGCCCATTGTGAACAATTCCAATCAAATGGTCTACTTTAGACAACTGAAACACCACAAATGAAGAAGGGTGCAGTTTGCATACAGATGCATCCGTAGTTGTAGCGGTAAAGTGCACCTTCAAATTTTATCATGGTATATAATTTTGATGTAAAATGTTCTTAGGATTATCTCAAAATCTATTTTTATATCTAATTATAAAATCTTAAATTTCAAACATGGTTAAAATCAAGTAGATATATAATCTTGAAAATGGACGGTGTAGATACTATGTTGTAAAATGCACTATTTTTTAGACTTGAAATCTTTTTATTTTTCATAGTCATACATCTCGATGTCGAGATGATCAATCAAAGGGTTTTTCAACATTAAAACTACCTTTTCCGATGGATTTTTGAGGGACATCCGTAGTTCTACATCATAAAGTAGCAACCTTATATAAACTTTGTCCAATAAAGAAATATGAATTTACAATCAACTACTGTAAGAAATATGAAACACAGCAACTGAAACACCACAATCAAGATACTATCACAAACAAAGAAATATGAATTTATAAAATATAAATTTAACCTAAATACAAACTTATCAGGCCATCATCATAGCCTCGAGGTGCATAGGCATCTGTCCGAGGGTTCTCAGGGTTATGAATTCTAGACATAAAAACCTGCACGTACCACGCTTCATACTCCTTTGAAGGTAGACCTCGACTCGGGTATTGCTCGCCTGGTTTACAGTACTGAAGCCGTTCGTGCCAGTCTCTTATTTGAGATGCGAGTTTCTGCTCCTAGTTTTCATCATTTTTACCCCACCTCTCAAATCTATCCCATCTACCGGGATCGGCTGGGATGGGTTATCTCAGTCCAAATTGTCTCGTACCCGGCTTGGGAGGTATCGTTTTGCTACGTTGTCGAATTCCACATATGTCGTACAAAGAGCGATCTCCAATGCCTCTCGATCTAGACCCCTTTGATAGACATGCTCAGCACCACGATCTTTCTTTTTTGTATATGGGTTCCATAATACTTTATAGGAATGGATAACAATACATATATACACAAAGATACATGATTAATCATGAATAACTATAAGGCGCAAGAGTATATGAACTAATAAGCATCACAATTATACCCTTTCAGGTTCAAGGAGATTTAATTCTTGCCGATAGTATGCGAGATTAGTATTTGGGTTTTCCCATTTGCTTAGATATACCCATCTTGCAGCCCTTGGTATACCAGTATCAACTCGTCGACTACTTTCATCATACTGCAATGTTTTGAAATGCTCAAATACCGATGACTAGACAGCAAACATACAATAACTACATATGCATTTATATAGCTGAAAAAAATGCATGAAACCTACAAATCAATGACTTTGACACATACAAAAAAATAATAATTAGCAAAACAAAATGAGTTTACGTGAAGTAATGCCGTACACCCAGTGAGGTGAGAACCAGGTGCCCTCTGACCATCACGCCCCTTCTTTGTTTTAAAGTTACGAACTTCTTGTGGCCCTTAAAAAGATATACAAGGGTCGTGGCCCCCCATGCATACTGGCCTGCATTATCAAAATCCTCAAACAAAGTCAAATACCTAATAGGGACTTCATTACCCTTGGATAGGGGGAAAATGGTGCTGCCTATCAAATATATCAAAAGGGTGCAGTTGGCATACAAATGCATCCATAGCTGTAGAGGTAAGGTGCACCTTCAAATGTTATCATGGTATATAATTTTGATATAAAATGTTCTTAGGATTATCTCAAAATCTATTTTTATATCTGATTATAAAATTTTAAATTTCAAAAATGGTTAAAATCAAGTAAATCTATAAACATATGAAAATATTGAAAATGGACGGTGTAGATAATATGTTGTAAAATGCACTATTTCTGAGACTTAAAACCTTTTTATTTTTCATGGTCATACATCTCGATGTCGAGATGATCAATCAAAGGGTTTTTCAACATTAAAACTACCTTTTCCGATGGATTTTTTAGGTGCATCCGTAGTTCTACATTATAAGGTAGCATCCTTATATAAACTTTTTCCATATCAAAAATGCCCTAGTGTGTTGTTCTATTTGACAGATTCCTAAAATTTTCTCTCAACCAAGTGAAGTTCAATGTATAGCGAATTTTAAATTCATTTGCTGGGTTGTTTCCCAACCATCGTAACAAGCATGCGATATATGGTTTGCATCTCCTTGTCAATACCGGCTCACCTGCAACTCTGATCCGTAAAGTACGCCACACATCATATAAGGTTGGTATCATCTCACCAACACGTCGCGAACAGTGCAGTGAATTCGTCTCTGGACGCCATCTCTCTATCACTGCCTCCATAAGAGGGTGGTCAATTTGTCGCGATGCCCCCTCCTTGGTAGCGTACTGAACAAGAGATCATAGCCCCGTTCTTTGAACCAAATCCTGCTGCTCAGCTGTAAGGGGCCAATGTCTAATGATACTAAAAGCCTCATCAATATGAATCTTCGTCCTATCCACGCCATCGGCAGCTAATGTGCAAACATGAACATTTTTCATGTACAACAACTCCTCTTCATGTGCCATGGGCTTTGAAATGCATGCCATGATGTGTTGGTAACATGCATACTAAAGTAAATGGCATACACACTTATGTGCACCAATTTCAACTTAACTCAAAATCATCACAATATATAAAAAGAATGCCTCAATGAAAAAGATATAGCATGAAACCCAACAAACATGGAAATTTGTAGAGATAAAAAGAATGAGAAGTTGTGGATATCAAGAATGAGAAGTTGTGGATATCTAAATTCAGCATGTGCATCACTTTATGAAAACACCAGCAGCTTAACATCCAAAATTCAGCCATCTAAAGGCTTTTTTTTTGGTGGAGAATGTCAACTTTCATTACTTTTGATATAAAAGCGCTCTCACACACAATACTTACATAAACAATCACAAGAAGGCTTCACAATTTAGCAATCATCACTTCAACCACCTAAAAAAAAAAATCAGTTGACAAAATCAAAATATGCCATTAAGAAGATAGAGAAATATAATAACCAATGCAAAAAATCTATTACAAATCAACTCATTATTTCACAGTCACCTTCATAATAGAATAACATCCAAATGGCATACAGATCAACACATTATTTACAAGACACTATCTTACATATTCCATGGATATTAATCCTATTGGCAGCACTTTCCTTCCAAAAAAGATATAACCAACATGATACATTTTCCTAAGTATGAAGGAACATTCTTTCGACTAGTTAGCACAATTGGACTTCGAGTGGCACATAATATGATCAATAAGTGAAAGGTTGTGCCTTGCACTCAGAACCAAACTCGAACAATTGGCAGAATCACAGTAGAACTACAGTTGATACAAACAAATTCATATATGAAAAAATAAAATAAAAATAAATCCATTGACTGCGCTACTGCTTTGGGTAAGTAGTATGAACTACTCTGCTACTTTGACATGAGGGAGACATTACGCTTCTACAAGAAGTTAGACAATAATGGGTGCAAAAGAGTTAAGAGACCCACAATGAAGAAAAGAAATGCCTTACTTTCTCACTCCTCTAACATAAGACCAATAAGAAAAAAAAAATTAGCAATGAACCATGGTTAATACCCCAAAAAACCAGCCAAAAACTATTCATGATATATAGCAAAAAACCAACCAAAAAAAAAAAAACATGTAACCAGCAAGAAAAAAAATTAAACCAGGAAAAAAAATCAGAACCTCTTGTTGTGCATTTGGCGGTTTTCTCATTTGAGCATAACCAAGAAAGAAAAAAAAACGAAAATCAAATGTAAATGCTCTCTGTAGATTTAGGATTAATCTTCTTTGAACTTAATCAGGAAAAAAAAAAGATAAATAAAATCACTTTTGTAGATTTGGGGACCATGGGAGCTTAACATTAAAAAAAAAACTCATTGTGTATTAAAATCACCTAAGTCTCATTTTCATTACATGTTTAGTGGTTATTTTATCCCCAAAACCCTAATCACCCAAATCTCATTTTCAATCACAATCAAATTGAAATTTGAACATTCCAAAGTGTATAAAAAATTCCAATCACAAATTTCACACACATTTTGGGTCTATTTTATCCCCAAATCCCTAATCCCCCAAATCCAATTTTCCCCCAAAAAAATTTTTCTGAGAAATACCTGATTCGATTGTGGTTTGCGAAGCTTGGGTTTCTGCTAGACCAAAGATCGAGCGAGAAAAGTGCAGGCTTGGGCTTGGCAAAGAGAGAACGAGAGAGAAGAACAGAGCTCTCTGGTAGGGCGAAGCCAAACGGGCGCAGTTTCGTTTAAAAGGAGGCAAAGAGGTGTCAGGCGGACAACTTCTTTTTATTTAAACGCACAAAAATCTTGTTTGGGGTTCGATTTATCGAACGGGGGTAAATTGAAAAAAAAAAACCCAGGGGGAGTGCTGCCCGTAATTTGAAAACAACATGTTCCTTTGGGGTAAGTCCGTGGGAATTAAGGCAGAGACAGAGAAAGCGAGAGCCTGGAGGAGAGAGAGAGGGGAGAGAATAAGCGCTTGAGAAACAGATTGGGAGTAGAGAGAGAGAGGGAGGGGTCATGGCGTGAGAAAGAGTTGGGGGCAGAGAGAGAGAGAGAGAGGTTGGGGGCAAAGGGAGAAGGAGAAGGGATGAGTGGGTGAGAGAGAGAACGATTAGGATGTTGGATAGAGTTGGGAAGAGGGAGAAAGAGAGAACTAGAGAGAGAGAGATGATGGCGTGGGAGAGACTCTTGGTACAGAGAGAGATGAGGTTAGGGGTTACAGTGGGTTGGGTCCAGCCACATCCGGAACCGGACCCAGACCCAGACCCAAACTCTGACCTGAATGATATTTGGGTCCAAAATTTATACCCAGATCCATCTAAGTCTTTATGTTTGGTCGGGTCAGCTGCCACCGTGTGATTATGAGCTTTTTCTTCTTTTTTTCACTGTTTTTTTATCATTATATACCCTATGACTTTAAACTTCTTTCTTTTTTGTAATAATATTGTAAATATTGTGAGAATAATAGCATCTAACACGTGCCTAAAGACACATGGTATCTATCATATGCCTTATGACTAGTCGGGTCCGGCTGGCCCAGTCCGTTACCTAAATAGTATTTGGGTCTAAAATTTGGATCCATACATGGACTTGAGGTCGAGTCGAGCTGTCGGATCCCAAATCTAGTTGGATCCATTGTCACCCCAGTAAGGGTGCGACTGAGAGTACAGAATAATTGAAGGACAAATGGTAGAATGAGATATGGCTTCTTGTTTAAAGCAACTACAAGAGCACAAAGTTATAAAATGTATGAATGACTAATGAGAGATTGGACGTAAAAAAAATATTTTGAAAAGGTTTTATGCCGCAAGGTATTTAAAGAATGGGAAGGGATGCTATATAATTGATCCCAATTTTAGGGGTTATGAGGATATTTTATATTTTTATGAGTTGTATACTATAAGATATTTATTTTTAGTATGAGGATATCATAATTGGTACAATTATTAGATGTTAAATTAGATAGTTTTGGGTGTATCACAAAATTCTAAAATTTTTATTTAAAATTTAGAGTCTAATCAATAACACACTTATAACCATCTAATTTGAAATCTGATAGACTTATAACCATCTAATTTGAAATCTGATAGACAAAAGTAATTATGACTTCTTTGTATTAAAAGTAAATAACTTATTTATATACAAGCCCTTTTTTTGTTGCTTTGTTAAAAATCTTTTACATCATAAACTCATTCAAGTTTTGATCAAACCCCCAAATATCCATGAATCAATGGGTATGTTTCCCTTGTTGGTCACCACCACCCATATAAAAAATAAGCAAATGTGTGTTGGTAGTTGGTACTTCACACTTCCTTAATTTTCAATACGGGAGCTTATAACAATTGAGCATATCTATAAACACTTAAAAGTCTTGAAAATAGACTGTCTAGAAAAGTTTTTACGAGATGAACTAGTTTTAAGGCTTGAATTCTTTTTTTCTTTAAACCAATGGTTTAAAAAATGGATCGGTGACCCGGATCGGGCTTCCAAAAAATCGATCCGGATCGGCGAATCGGCGATCCGGATCGGGAATCGGGTGAATCGGTAAGAATAAAGCTTAAAAAAAATTCGAAAAAATTATTAAAATTCATTATAAATATTGTTTTTTAAGAATTCAATAAAAAATGATGGTACTCCATTAAGAATTTTCATGTTTTTGAATGAATATGCGAATATTAATATGTTCTTTCCCTGCATGAATCGTCATTCAGCATTTAATTTACAGTATTTCGTGCTCATCCCTACACTATTGCTGTTGGGACTCGATATGTGAATAATATGGCTGGGATAGGGTGGCCTCAGAATCATCATCTCTCTCGTTTTCTCTTTGAATAATATGGATTAAAAAAAAAAAATAACAAATTTTCAAAAAAATCGATCATGGATTAAAAAAAAATCCACAAATATTCAAAAAATTCTATCATGGATTACAAAAAAAAATTCGATCATGGATTAAAAAAAAAAAATCACAAATTTTCAAAAACTTCAATCATGGATTACATAAAATTCGATCATGGATTACATAAAATTCGATCATGGATTACATAAAATTCGATCATGGATTACAAAAAAAAACAAATAAAAAAAAATAAAAAAAAATAAACAAAAAATTCAATCGTGGATTACAAAAAAAGAAAAAAACAGTTCGATCATGGATTACAAAAAATTCAATCATGGATTACAAAAAACTCTATCATGGGTTACAAAAAAAGTAAAAAACAAAAAATTCAATCATGGATTACAAAAAAAAAAACAAACATTTCGATCATGGATTACAAAAAAAAAACAAACATTTCGATCATGTATTACAAAACATTCGATCATGGATTACAAAAAATTCTATCATGGGTTACAAAAAAAAAAAAAAAACAAAAAAATCGATCGTGGACTACAAGAAAAGAAAACAAACATTTCGATCATGGATTACAAAAAATTCTATTATGGGTTACAAAAAACCAAAAAATCAGATCATAGATTACAAAAAAACAAAAACAATTCGATCATGGATTACAAACAAATCGATCAAGTATTACAAAAAAATCTATCATGGATTACAAAAAATAAAAAATAAAAATAAAAAAAAATAAAAAAAAAATAAAAATAAAAAAATCCGTACGGACTCGCCGATTCCGTACAGTGAATCGGCGATTCACTGTACAGAATCGTCCGGTTCTCTCTAGAACCGGACAATTTCCGATTTTTGAGGCGATCCGGTCCCTTTTTCACGATTTTCGAGTCGAACCCGGGCGAGTCCGGTTCGACTCGGCGTTTTTTAAAACGCTGCTTTAAACTATACACCTCGATGTTGAGATGATCAATAGGAAAAATTTTCAACATCGAAATACCCTTTTCATCTGATTTTTGAGGTATACCTCACTTCCATGGTAGAAGGTTGCAACCTTACCTAAAAAATTTCTTTGGAGGATATTTTTACATAAAACATGTAAACCTTATTCTATTAAATCAAGGTGCACCTCAAAAATCTTCTCCAGATAAATGTCAAGATTGGAAGACTCTCAAATTGATCAACTCAACCTCGAATGCATATGAACAAATAGGAAAAAATTTCGAGTCATAAAAATAATACATCTTATAGCAAGTTATATAGATTATTTATTTTCAACATTTTCAAGTGTATATAGATTTACCCAACAATATCTTCTTTTTTTTGACACCATAACTGCATCTTTTGCAAAATTTTGTATGCAACTTCCTCTTAGTATAAGAATGGTGCCTTGTACAAACTTCATCCTCATCAAAACGCTTAATTTTATCAATCGTCTAATTACCCTTTTCAACTATTTAGATGAATATTGAATGCAATTTTTTGAAATGAGAAAATTATGTGTATATCCCTTATTTTTTCGTTATTAAAAGGATCCCTACCAAACTTAAAAAAATTTATGTTCGTGCCCAACAATTTTGTTTTTTATTTTCAAAACTACTCATATTTCAAGCCTTCGAAGTTCAAAAATTTCAAGGCATACCCAAAAGAAAATCCATAAATATTTCGGGTCTCTCCAAACACAATAAAAATATAACATAATTTTTTATTAAAAAATGGAATTTTTGAATTAAGGCATACCTCTAAAATCTTTTGGAAAAAGTTAATTTGATGTTAAAATACAAAATCTAATTGATCATCTCGATGTATAGATATAGAAAAAAAAAAAGATTTCAACTTCTAAAAGTAGTAAATCTTGCAACACATTACCTTGACTGTCCATGTTCAAGATTTTTATGTGTTATGACTTATGAGATCTACTTGATTGAACTATTTTTGAAGTTTAAATTTTTATAATTAGAAATAACAATAGATGGAAAAAGTTTATATGAAGGTGAGGCCCTAAACAATCAAATTAAGGCGCATCTCAAAAATTCATTAGAAAAGGTTGTTTCGACGATGAAAAACCTTCAATTCGATCATCTAGACCTCAAGATGTATGGACGTGAAAAAAAATAGATTTCAAGTCTTGAAAAAAATACATTTTGTTATGTATTATCTAGAACATCAATTTGCAAGTGTTCATAAATTTGCTCGATATACACTATTTTTTAACTTTAAATTTTATAATTAGAGAAAAAAACAAAATTTCATACCATCATAAATATTTATGATATTGATTGTAGTTTAGGGTATATCTCGTGAGAAAATTTGATGGCACATCTTTATTCGATGGAAAAAGTTCATATAAAGTTGACACCTTAAAATGTAGAGTTAAGGCACACCCTTAGAATCCACGTGGCAAAATCATTTTGATGTTGGAAAAACATCTAATTGATCATCTAGAGATTGAGATATATAAATATAGAGAAGAAAAGAGATTTCAAGTCCTACAAATAATACATCTTACAACATATTAGGAAGACCTTCTATTTTAAAAATTTTTATGTGTTCATATATTTAAACTGCTTTTAAAATTTAAAATTTTACAATTACAAATAAAAATAGATTCTTACATCTAAAATTTTTTTCTGATATAAAAGTTACTATGTCATGACGGACTTTGGAAGTGCAGCTTAATATAGCCACTCCAATATTTGAGACCACACCCATATTAGTGCAAATAACTATTTGGTAACAAAAGGAAAAAATAAAAAAGTGCAAATCAAATTCCTCAAAGTTAAAGATGTGCTGAAAAGGTTGTCAGGTCAACCCCAACGCTCTCTCTCGCATCTCCTTCATCGTTTCCCTCTTCTTCCTCTTTCACCATGGCCGCCTCTCCCTCCCAAAACGACCAGCTGTTGCAGATTTATCCTACTTCCTCTACTTGTGTTTCCCCTTTTTGGAGAGGTTCTTCTTCTTCCCCTTTTGCTTTTTCTCTTCACAAATTCTTGGTTTCTTAAACTTGGTAATCTTCTATGAGACTCTTTATGGGTTTTATGAGTTCCTTTATGGGTTTTATGAGTCCTTTGTTTTTGAGCTTGTTTGTAAAGCTTGAACTTGTTATATCAGAGTGTTCATCTTTTTTTTTTTTTCATTTGCAGAGAAATATGAAAATAATGCTAGAAAGTACTGGGATGTATTCTATAAGCGCCATGAAAACAAGGTAAATTGCGGTGTTTATGATTGTTTCCATATACCCAGTTTCATTATTTCACTCTTGTTTTTTGAAACTGCAGTTCTTCAAAGATCGGCACTATTTGGACAGGGAATGGGGCCTTTATTTTACTGTGAGTAGTTTAGGTACTTGTGATTGCTGATTTTCTCTTTCTTCTCTCTCTCTATGATTGTTTCTCAGAGTACTTGCAAACTATCACACTGTTTGGGGTTTTATGAGTTAGAGTCTCTCTCTCACCTCTGAACTCTTTGGAAACTATTCCTATTAAAAATTGTTTCTTATTTCAGTCTCCCCAAGACAATGATGAAAGCAAGTTGGATACAGGGAGAAATTCTGATAAGAGAAAGGTTGTTTTAGAGGTAGTGTTATTTGACATCGAATCTGGTTTTCTTGTAATTGTGTTCTGCCTTGAGCTATCTTGCTGAGCATTGCATTCATTTACGATAAAAAATGAGTCATCAAAGTTAAACTTGATTGTTAATTGTTTTTTTTTTTTTCTCTTTCAAATATTTTTACTTTTTACATGAAGTTTGGAATTAGGAAGTCATGGGTTGGATTCAATGATTGCATCTATTGTATTTGACTCATACTTAGCAAGTCTTCAATTAAAACATGATTTTTTTCAAAGAATCTTAGATTTTTTGAAATCCATTAAGAACTCCGAGTTTTTCAAAACATCTTTAAAAAGTTCACGTTCTTTTATGGAACCGATATAAATGGGTATCTTATTTCAAAAAAACTTCTTCAAAAAAGGTTCTTCCCTATTATTTTCTTGAAATTTTCATTCTATATGTTGATTTGATATCTTTGAGTTTTTTGGCACACAACACATAAAAAGTGGGATTAATTTAAGAATCTTGAAAAAAACATTCCATCAAACATTTTCACCAACATATTCCCTTAAAAATTGTATTTCAAAAGAAAAGAAACACTAGCAATGTACTCCATGGAAAAAAGTATTCTCCCAAAACAACCATATATCTCAAAATAATCGATGGAGTTTGAGGAAGAGTAACTGAATGAAAAATATTTTTTTTCCGCAAACCAAGAGCATCATTACAAATTGCAAGGGAGAGATTCAGTCACGACTTAAATTTAGGCAGTTGAGAATTTGGGGTAATGTTTGAATGACGTGGTTTGTGTACACATTGGTCATTACAAGTAAGCACTTTGTAGCTCTGTCTATATCAGTGTTCGCAAAACTCGCCGATCTAATCGCTAACCGCCCGGTTAGATCGAAACCGGCCAATGGTTTTTGGCGGTTTTGGTGATCAACCGATTTCTTAAAGTTTAAATAGAATACTACACATTTATATCAAATATTTTAGAATGGCGTATTGGTTAGTGCTGGTGACTATACTTTATACGAACCGAGGTTTGAATCCTGCCATTAGCGGTTTTCTTTTTAAACATTGGTGTGGTTCATTTTAACAATTCTAAGAATTCATTACATTGGTAAGAAGTTTAAAAAATTTACTTGCCCACAATTCTAAGAATTCATTACATTGGTAAGAAGTTCAAAAAATTTACTTGCTCACATGAATCGAACTTAAAAGTTATTGTAAAGAAATAATTTGTTATTAAACCCACTAACCAATGCACCATATACTATTTAGTTGCCTATTAGATCTATAAACCAATATGTCATTTACTACGTATTTACAAAAAGAATGGTCTATATTGTATATAACTTAATTTTTTTTCATTTTCTTTTAAAAAAAGAGTTGGTCAAGTTGATTTTTTAACACTGTTTTAATAATTTTTACATTATGAGAAAGATTAAAAAAATTTGTGGTCATTGATACTCACTTTTATATTTTCCCATCGTTTTCAAAAGTTTTTAAAAATACCCCTAGGCAGAAATCTATTTGTTAAAATCCATTTTTTTTCAATAATTTTCAACTTCATTTGAGTGTGTTTTGTTTTAATCACATTCTTTATATGCTTTTCGTATTTTAGTAGATTTTTTTTGTATCTTTTTTAATTTTTTTCAACACTTTTTTGATCGTTGGGGGCTTGCTCGTTTGAGCGGTTGAATTGGCCGGTTTATAGGTTAGACCGGTTAAATTGCTTCCGGGCCCCTGTCTGGTTAACCGTTCCGGTTCGATTTTGCGAACACTAGTCTATACATATGTTTGATTAATTTTATAGTTTTTAAATTTCTTGTGATTCCATTGTGTGCAAAACTACAATTTGAATGAACTATTGTTTTTTTGTTTTATTTAACCCCAATCCTATGGGGGTCTTTTGTTTTTGCTAACAGTAATGCTGTACCTTAGGTCACAATTCACGTTATTTGTTAATGTAATTGTGGCGTTTATTATCGTTGTTGTTGTTTCATTCATCATATGCTCCCAATAAAATTATCAACATTTTGTGTTGTGACAGTAGAGGAAGCATTATAGTTGTATGTGATTGAAATTTTGATGAAAATTTCTTAGGCATTGCCGAAAATGATGCAAGGTAAGGATATAAAATCATTTTTGTATAAATAGTAAGGGCATGAAATTATTGTGCAATGACTTTAACGTATCCTCACAATAATTGCAAATCATAATTTTATCTTATGTCATCTTTACATACGGATTTTTTCAATAAGTTTTTTTAGTTAAATTCGAAATATTCACGATTCTTTAACTTAACTAATATTTGGCAACCCATATTTTGGCCCCAATTTTTGCCTTTGACTTATCGGAACAAAATCGATATATGACCGATATTTTGGTTTGCCGATATATACTATGATTTCACTTGCTTTCTATGATTTCACTTGCTTTTCATATTGTGCCAAGACCACTTTACTCACAAATGTTCACTAATCATATTGAAATTTTTTGCATATTCAGTAACATATGGTTTTGACTATTGCGGAGTTTGATTGTGAACAAATTCCCACAACTTCACAAGATTACATGATTTTGATAACTAATAGGTTGGTTGTGGAGCTGGAAATACTGTGTTTCCTGTGATTGCGACCTTTCCCAATGTTTTTGTTCATGCATGCGATTTTTCACAACGTGCAATTGGCTTGGTCAAGGTATGCAATCTTTACTTGTTACTCTAGTCACTATTGTGGATATGTGTGTATTTATTGACATAGCATGCTTGCAAATTATGCCTGCAGACTTTCAGACTCATCAAGTATTTTTAGTCTATGTGTTGGTTGCTTTTTATATGATCTTTAACAACTAGCTGCTTCTCTCTTTTTATGGGAATAGAGGTTTATGCCTATTCCGATGCTCTTGTAGTCTATGTGTTGCTTGCTTTTCATATGATCTTTAACATCTCTTTTTACAGGAATAGAGGTTAATGCCAATTCCCATGCTCAAGAAACACTATATGATGTCTTGCATATGTTATTACTAATTTTATTTTATTTTATCTTATTAGAGCATCCATTGATATAGTATATTCTTTTTACGTAACTTTGTCAGTTAATCCTCCGTGTTGCAAGATTGCCTCCAAGCAAAGTACAATAGCGTGATGTAGATCTCCGATTGACAATAAAACCAGCCCAATCTGCATTTGTATAAGTCTTAACTTTCAAGTGCCTATGATTAGCGAACAACAATCCTCGACCTGATGATGATTTTGGATATCTAAGAACTATGTCGAGAGTTTCAAGATGATAGTTTGTGAAACATGAATGAACTGACTTATCGCACTCATAGCATATGCAATTTTTGGACATGAGTCAGAAATATATCAATCTACCCGCTAATCTTTGAAACATAACCTCATCTTTGAGAGCTTCACCTTTTGGTCGTCAAGTTTATGGTTGTAGCGCACATGAGTATCAACTGGTTTAGCCCCAAGCTTTCCTGTTTCCTTGAGGAGGTCTGACGCATAGTTCTTTTAGATATGAAGATTCCTCTCTAAGCACTGGTCACTTCAATACCTAGAAATATTTCAATGAACCCTGATCTTTAATTTCAAATTCCTTACTAGAAAACCTTCAGTTGTTGAATTTCATTAGGAATTACTTGTAACAACTATATCATCCATATATACAATCAGGGCAGTGGTATGTTTGAAAATAAGGTATAATTAGCATGACTCATAGTATGCCCAATTCTTTGAACACCATTGAACCTCTTAAACCAAGCTAAGAGAGACTGCTTTAGACCGTAGATTGCGTTTCTCAATCTACAATCCAGGAGCTCAAAACCTAGATTGAGTTACCGTGTACACTTCTTCTATAGTTCCCATGAATTAATGCCTTCTTCACATCCAATTGGTGTAATGGCCACTCCAAGTTAGCTACCATAGATAAAAGGGACCAAGAGCAAATGTCTCTTGATAGTCTATTTCATAAGTCTGAGTCAACCCTTTGGCAACCAATCGTGCCTTGTATCTGTCAACTGTACCATCACCGGTGCTTTACAATATAAACCCATTTGCAGCTAACCAACTTCTACTCTTTAGGAGGATCTACCATTTCCCAATTTCCATTCTTGATTTGCTTTTGTAATACCGGAAGGAACAAAAATAGAAGACAAATAAGACATGAAAGCATGAAGAAAGGGGACAAAGACTCATAAGAGACGAAATTGTTGATTAGGTGTATAGTGCAACTTCATCTACCTTTTTGTACAACAATGGGCAGATCCGAGTCATCACACTAGGAACTGTTGGTACCTATATCAAAGGTATGTAATTGTCTTGAAGGCTTGTCAACTTTGGTGGTCTCTCCCTTCAGTTTTTAATGAGTGTAGATTTTAAATTATTATTTTTTAATATCACAAGAGCACCCTCCATTGTCCCCCTAAGGCCCAGATTTAGGAAAAATAGGACTGAGAAGAGGAATAGGAGAACTTTGATCCACAGTTCTACCCATGAAGAGAGGTAGACAAAAAAGGAGTGGACTCAAAGAAGTTATCTATCAGAAAAAACTTCTTCCCTGAGATTGGATCGTAGTATTTGCAACCCTTTTGAAAGGACGAATAACTAAGAAAAATACATTTTATAGATTTGGGATCAAGCTCTATATGGTATGGACGAAGGACAAGACCAAAGCAAACATAATGAAAGACTTTAGGGAGAACATTTAACATTGGATGGCTAGGGCGGAGAAGTTTATAAGATAAGATAAGATGCAGTGAGCATGGCTTCTGACCGGAATTTTTGGGGTACATTCATTCTCAAGAAAAGAGCATGGCCGACTTCCAAAAATGTCTATTCTTCCCTTTAGCTACACCATTTTGTTGTGGTGTATACGACTGAGAATTTTGATGATCTATTCCATGTTCTTCCAAATAAGACAACTTATCATTATCGTAATCTCCACCTTGGTCAGATATAAGCACCTCATGTTATGAAAGACCGTGAATTAAGAAGACATGGACTTTCAACTCTGGTATTCATAAGGTAGACCAAGGTAAACTAATAGTTTGAAAAAAGAAACAATTCTAATAGCGAAAAAAATAGATGAAATAGGAGAGGAGTCTCACACATTAGAATGGGAAATAGCAAAAGAAGTAGTGCTTTTATTATTATTGGGTCAAGAGTTTTTGCAGTGTTATGACAATTCACAGACTTCACATTGAAACTCTGACGCACTAGTAGAAATAAATAACTTAGGAAGCAAAACTTTGAATGATCGAAAGGCAAATGACCAAGTTGGTAATGCCATTGTCAAATTTGATTTTTATTAACATTGATGCGGATTGAAGAGCTTGAATGGAAGTAGGCAAGTCTAGAATGTAGAAACCACTGGCTTCATGACCATGGCCAATCGTCTCCCTCGTATATAAGTTCTAAAAATTATAGTGGGAAGGAAAAAAGGTTGCACTATAGTTTAGACTCTTGGTAATGCTACTGGCGGACATTAAATTTGTAGCAAACCTGGTAACAACAAGAACTAATGACAATGACAGTTAAGGATAAATATTTATAGTTCCTTTTCCATCGATAGAACAAAAAAAAACAAGAGCCATTAACTAGTTTAATCAAGGTTTTAAAGTCGGTGATTTGGATCGGAACTGGCCATTTCAAATCAGCAATCGGTCAAGCCGATCTGGATCCCGAAATATATCGGGAACCAGCCAGTTCCCCCTTCAAAGCGGCGGGTCAAGCCGGTTTTCTGATACTACTGGCTGGTTTTGTCAGTGAACAATTCAATTGTGTATCGGAACCAACCACTTTGTTTAAAAGTTTGAAAGTTTTTTATTGAAGGACGAGGGGGCGGGGCCCACTCTCCCTTGCCTTTATGTAGTTTTCAAAATTTGAAATTTTTTAATTGAAGGGAGAGGTGGTGGCGGGGCCCACCCAGCCCTCATGTTTATATGGTTTCTTGAGCTTTTCAAGCTTTGATGTATTAGAGATGGTTGGTCAACTGTCCTTGTAGGAACACATGTTCCAACCTCCACTATGTGAGGACCCCCCAACTTCATGGCTTGGCGCTCTTTTATAAGGCTGTGCCCCTACTGAACCGTTCGAATAGCACAATGTGGGACTAAAAGGAAGGGGCACGAAACATTCAACAAAAAAAGGAATGAAAGGGTGTTCAAATTTTCAAGATGGAGAGAGAAAAAACCATGAGAGAGAAGACCATGGTCTTGTAGTGAGTTTAATGCGAAAATAGTTTTTATAGGCATTTTACAATCACCATGAGAGAGAAAACCATGCTCTTTGTTCTTTGGAGGCAAATGATTGTAAAATGCTTATAAAAATGGGCTTAGCAATGGAAAAATTCATTTAAGATTTTTTTCATAAATTTAGAATACAAAAAAGGTCTTTTTAAGGGTTTTTAAAAATCCACCATTTTTTATGTTTTAAGCTTTGATTTAGAACCAAATTAGAATGAACATAGTAATAATTATACAATAATATTGCAAATCTTGTAATTATTTATTGATTTATTTATATTATACAATAATATTGCAAATCTTGTAATTTATTTATTGATTTATTTATATTCTAAATTAATTACTGCATTATTTTAGTTCACCTTTTCCTAAAAAAAAAAAAAATATTATTTTTATTATAAATGTAAATAATATTTTTTTATATTAGAAATTATTATAAAATAAGATAAGGTTTTAATTTCTTGATAGTTATATAGTAAAATAATTATAAACTAATAGTAGAGTACAATACTCTAAAATTATGGTATATATGCGAACGAGATTTGAAATATTCAATATAGGGAATAATTGTATGCTCAACTTTGGCCACGTATTCATATCCAAGATGATTGTAAGCTCCTTTCTTCCAGTGATTTCAATGTAATGTTTCACAAACATCCAGATTGGGAAACAACATCTTAATATTTAAGTATTTTTGCAAAATAATGAAAGTACTTAATGCACCACCCTAATTTTTTTTTGAAAAATAAAAAAAACATTAGTTTTGGGGATTTGTAGTATTTTTAGAAATTTTTAACTCCAAATCTGGCTGATTCGGCCGATTTTCTGATCTAGATCATCGATCCGCCGTTTTGACCCGGTTTTCCAGATAGATGATCTAGGTCATGGACTCGTTTTTTAAAACCTTGATCGTAACTTTGTCTCTATCGGAACAAAGGGGATAGGAAGAAAACAAGGAAGACATCTCAGTGATATGATTTGAAATTCCGGAATTAGTAAACCGGAATTGTCTAGACTCTAGACAGATAAAGAGAGACATGGTGAGCAAAAGCATGAATACCTGATTGAGCAAAAGATGAATCAAAAGTAGTGGATGGGCCATCTAACTGGGTGAGCAACCTAGGAAGGCTCTTAAATCTGCTCATGAGGAACTGATATCATCTCCTTGGGAGTAGAAAGTGGAGGCAATTGCTAATCCTCTTGTGGATAAAGCACTATGAAACTTGTGCACACAATGAAACTTGTGCACACAAAAAAGAAACGCTCATCAACACAACCAATAACTTAAATTCCCTTCCACGGGGATCCTAGACCATCCATGCAAGAGACCTTGATAATGAATGAGTCTCACAACTCAAAAGACTGTGGTGTGACATGTTGAAGGGGTCCAACAACAGATTTGAAACCATCCAACCATCCCTTCCTCGAAGAAGGATAGAACAACAGCTTTGAAACCATCCTACCATTTCTACCAGATCTAGGCTTACCTAGAAGAAGGATAGAAAGCAGCTATCAAATTAAGGTTTTACATTCAATACCTATTTTCAGATTTAGTGTTTCTGACCGTACAACTGATGAAGACCTTGTATGGTTAGATTACATCATTAAGGTTTCAAGAAACCCTAGTGAAGTCTCCTGATCTGGTACCAAGTTAAAAATGCAGCAACAAGGAAGAAAAAGTTGATAAAAGAATAAGGGAAAAGTTTATATAAGGGCGAGGCCATAAACAATCAAATTAAGGCGCACCTTAAAAATTCACAAGAAGAGGTTGTTTCGATGCTGAAAAACCCTCAATTTGATCATCTCAACCTCAAGATTAAAGGACATGAGAAAAAATGGATTTCAAGTCTTGAAAATAGTGCATCTTGTTATGTATTATTTAGACCGTCAATTTTCAAGTTTTTCAATTGTTTATAGATCGGCTCGATCTACACTATTTTTGAATATTTAAATTTTATAATTAGAGATGAAAATAAATTTTCAAGTCATCATAAAGATTTTTGATACTAAAACAGCATCTTTCGGTACTATATGAAGGTGTGCCTTACTTTGATTCTTTATGGCCTCAACCTTATACAAACCACACCCAAGGAATAAAGAAGATGATATGTTTAGAGAGAGAGAAAGAGGCTTAGAGACAAAAGAGATAGAAGAGAGAGAAGTTGAGGAGATAGAGTTATGTCAAGAGGAGATGGCGGGTACCTAGCCCATACTCCCCTCTCATCCTTTTAATAATAATAAATTATAGAGATATACAAAAGTCACCTTAAGTATGAGAAAGGACGAATAAGCACTTACTACTTAGGGACTTAAATACAAGAGAAGTGACCATAGACTTTGATATTCACAACGCTTTTTACCCAGGGCCTATGGATGCCATTCCATCCAGCATAGGTTGAAAATAGACAAAGTTGAGGGCATTGAAAGGAATGGCATAATGATACATCCATTGGGCTGCACACATGTGCCCTCTCTATTGCTTTCTCCCCGACCAACAAATTTTTGATGGTTGACTTGGAGACTGTGTTTTGTCCTTAGTGGGAACTAACCCCCAACTTATTGTTATTTATAAAAAGGGAAAAAAAAAATCCCCTATCCCATCTTGACCATGCCATCTTGGACCTGCTAGTCATAGTGGCACTAGAAACTATGGCCAACTCTTTCCTAAGTCTCTTCCAAGTGTGAGTGGGCTCCTCGGCCTCCTTTTCTCCCTCAACATCAAAATGCTCCTCCGTGGGGGACAGTTCTGATCTCATCAGCAATTGTTTGCATCTTTACTTCTTATTCACATGATATTCAATACTTTTTTGCATCTTATACATCACATGAGGGGGACCTTTGGGGCATTTGGCTACATTCCCATTCTTGTGGGGCAAATGTTCTTTAACCTGATGTATTCCCTCTCCCTTTATTAGTCTAGCACATATAGGCAAATATTTCTCCACTTGTGTATTTGTACCCTGTTTACATGGCCCCCGGCCAAGTCTGTTTTCCCTTGGTTTAGCAACTCGAAGACATTTTTTTTTTCTATAATTCAAACTCCAAAATTCTAAACTCAAACCACCTATGCCAAAGCTCCTGCACCAGAGTGCCAATAACCAAAACACAAATCCTATACCCAAACAACCAAGCACACTTCTTATGACATGAAATTTTATTGCCCTACAACAAAAGTAAACACAAACAAAAAAGCCAACAAGAATAAATCAACAGAACATTTAAGAAACCCCTTACTTTTCTTGGAAAGTAGAATGAGTATGAAATAATGATAAAGTATTAACAATCGAACAAAAATAATAATCATAGCAAAATTATGACTACATTAAAAATATAAATAAACCTAACTGTTTACTTAATAGAATAGTTAATACATTAAAAAAAATAAAAAAAAACATATAAAAAATTCAAAATTTCCCATACCAGTAAAAAACTAAGAATACCCAACATCCATGATATGGACAAATTTTGTCTTTCAGTTTTCTCCTTAGTTCTGTTGATGTGTTAAGGAAACAAAAATAAAATAATAAAGCAAATGAAGACACAAATGCTAAAAACCTAATTTTTATGCATAATGCATATAAGCTGCGAACTAAGCAAACTTAACAATATGAAATTTATTAAAGCAAAAACTACCCTTTAACATGATTACCAAAAGCAATATCACACATTGTTTTGAGAAAAGAAAAAAAAAACATTTCTTGAAAGAACCTAAAGTTTTTAATTTTTTCTATTTTTTCAGATATAAACAACTAATCAAAAAAACGGTATTATAAACTTACTTGGCAATTTAAGTAGGGAAGATTATGGTTGGAATTCCCCATGGAAACTCACCAGATTTTCACCTGAGAAATGGTGGTTTTCTAGTAATGGCGGTTTTATTGTATTTTGACCTAAGAAGTGGTGATTTTCTTGTTTAGATAGAGAGACAGCTATATAGGGGTGACAATGGGCTGGGTGGGCTGGGCCACTGTGGCCCGAGGGTGGGCTTGGGCTAGGTCAAGACAAGCCAAGCCAGGTCGTGGCTCGGCCCTTATTTTTTCATCTTTTTTTCATTGTTTTAATTTTACCCGGCGCGAATTGACCTAGGCCGGACTAGGCCAGTGCTGACCAGGCCCAGGTCCAGTGCCAGCGCTATAGCCCTATAGACAAATTGACAGCAAAAATTGCCACAGTAGCCCTCTCTGAAAATGCTATTTTTTAACCCCCAAAACCATTGCTAATATGAAAATTATCATAACTCATCTAAATTGTGTAAAAAGGGCTAGAAAAACCACCGCAAACTATGTACATGTGTAAAACAAAATTGGTATTTTTTGATGCATTGGGACTGTTTGGTACGAAAATTGGACCAGCCGGTCTATCGTCCCAGTACTGGTTCACTAGACCATTGTTTTGGTCCATGGGGAGATGGGACTGAGGCCACCTATTCATTGGTTTCCATTTAGATCTAAAAGGTTCGATCTGGTCTTAAAATCAATTCTCTTATCTCTATGATCTCTCCTCCCATAGTTACTTTAAGGTTTTTCTCTAGGAGTAGGTTCCTTAGTCTTTCTCCGTGTTGCTCTGATGATTGCCTACATTCGTGACCATAGCGCAGGCCAACCTCTTGACAAACTTATAGTTTGTAGTCTCTTTTGTCGGCTTCCTTTGCTCTCCTTTTAGGGCACCAATCCAGTATTGTCTATTCTGTTAAAGATGGTCATATGTGATTTCTACGAAATTTATGTCCTTGAATCTTGCTTGGTTGAGAACTAGTATGCTAGGAAGGTCAGGGAGAAACGTTTTTCTTTGTAGATAGGCTTCTTGATATCGGTTTTGATGGCACATCCTCCCCCAAGAAGGCCTACTTGTACCGATTACACTAGATCAGGGAAGAGATTGAAAGGGATAGGAGTTCCTGGCAGTGTTTGCTCTCCAACTCTTCCATGGGTCCACAAAGTGGGATATAGATAGTTTGGAATTTTTCGACCAAAGGATTCTTGAATTCGGATTGGGTTCTGTTTGCCCTCTTTGATCGTTCCATCAAATTGGTTCCACCAGCATCATAGGGTGCCAATAAAACCTTGGTTTAGGAGGTTTAAGTCTTTTGCCTGCATTTTGCCCGTCGCTGTATGGGCATTGGCAGCAATCATAGGACTGAGCATCCTCTGTTTATTTGCTCAGAATTTTGGCTGTCAATGGGAGGCACTCTGAGAAATTTCCCTAAATCCTGAAGAAAAGGCCCGTATATCACACACACACACATAAATACAAACACATTGAGAAAAGCTTAGGTTTGCCCATAGGCTAATGTTGTCGAACCCCCGACAATCCCCCTCTCTCTTTATTGGATGTCAAGAATATTTGTTTAGCACCATTCTATACATGGACTTTCTCTTGAACTTGGCGACCACTCCCATGAAAATGAACAAAAAAAAAAAAGAAAACCCGTAAAAGTTTGTTTTTGGAGGATAGAATTGGTGCACTATCAGTCTAGGGTTAGATGTGCTCAAATCAAATTTTTTTTTGTGACTATTCATCTAGTGTTTTTAAGTCTATCCCCAAAATTTGGCGTGAAACAAATTCCATTTAGAAGGTGTGATGACGGTGGCATACTTAGGGCATGGGCTAACCTTAGTATCTCCCATATATTTGTGTGCATATATATTTGTACAAAAAGATCCTGTCGGTTCTATAAACCCAAATAGGAGGAAGGGCTGAGATTAAGAGGGATAATAAAGGAGTTGATTTGGTTTGCCGGCTGTATACGGTAGAAATTGAAATCAAAACCACAAAACTCATCTCCTCCTCCTCACAATCATTTGAATCCCTCAGTTTTAATAGCCTCTCTCACTCACCACCCTCTTGCTTGCACTATAATCGAAGCCCTAGGTTTCTCAAGAGGTCCTCTTTTTCTTACTACCATCAAGCCCTAGGGTTCTTAAGGGTTTCTCTCTTGTCCTCCCCTTTATTTTATTATGATTGAGGACCTAGGTTTCTTGGAGAGGCTAAATCTCAAAGCACTTGGGTTATCATGAAAGAGAAGCTTAGAGCACCCACCAATCTCTCTGGCAGCAACCTCAAATGGATATCCACCAATCTCTTGCTTAAGCCACCAATCTCTCTGAGACAGTCAGATCTCTCTTTATCCCGCAAATTTTGTTGTTTATAACTGAAATATTTTCAGTTTATAGATGAAAAATTACTCAAAAAAAGAGTTTGTTTAACTCCTGTGATGAAATTTTTTTTATGTTCCTAGCTGAAAATTTTATTAGTTCAAATTCTTTCCCTTTATCATGTAAATCTTATTGTTTATAGCTGAAACTTTTTTGTTTTTAGCCAAACATTTAGGTGAATAATTCCAACTTGTGTGATGTTAAAAAAAACGGATTCTGGCGCCTAGGCGGTTTGAGTCCTGGCTGCCTAGGTGGGCGCCCAGGGACAGGGTGCCCTCCCCAAAATCAACACCCCCCCTCACCCCAAACATAAAAAACATGGGAGTTCTTAGGGCATGGTTTAATGCCTTAGAGAGTTTTTAGGGCAATTTTAGAGCCCCAAACTCCTCGTGATCATGAAATAGACGAAAACATAATAGTACAACAATACAATACTATAAAGAGTACAATCACATAACATATTTACGGATGATTCATAATATAATATGTTGTAGCAAAATAAAATCAAAACCCTATTTCAAATATGATAATACTTTAAAAATATCAAAATCAAATCGATGTTGGTGCAAATCTCGTCCATTGGGTCGCCAAAAGTTCTCAAAATCAACTACTAGAAGCTCCAAATCTACCATGAACTATTGCCTTCGTTTTGTGAAGAAATCGAAAAATAAAAAATTTATCAATCTTTTTATAAATCACAAAAGAGTGGTTTTTGAGGGGTTTTTCTCGCCCTAGAGGCCACAAATTTTCTATTGGGGGTTTAGAATACCCCCTAAACCCTTTTCCCCCCTTTTTAGGGAAAAACATTACATTTTTTTTTTTGATAATGTTAACATTTGTATTGCTGAGAAAGGGAAGTACAAAGTATTGTTAGTCCGGGCGAACCCACTAGACGAGACCCCCGGTTAAAGAAGATCGAAAACCCTTGTACAGTAAAAAGATTTCCCCCTTAAATACGATTTACAAAAAGAGGCTAGGAAAGGGCTTATAAAATTGCCCCCCTTCTGGTGTACAATGATGAGGAAAACTAAAAAGGCCCAAAACATAGAAGGGGGTTCACTGGTCCAAAGCAAAAAAGAATGTGGATTCAGTGTGGGCTGCCTCTCCCTGTCTTCTAGCACCCTCCTTCACCAGCCGGTCTGCGAAGTCGTTGGACATCCGCCAGGTATGCTGCCATGAGACTTCCGTAGCCTTGCAAAGTTGTTGAACTTCGTCAAACACTTGGATCAAGTACCATGGAGGATCACAAGTCCTATTGGCCCAAGAGATGACATGCTTTGAATCATCCTCCACTATCAAGCTAGAGCCTCAGAAGGAGTTAAATATTTTGAGGGCAAAGAGGAGGGTTGAGGCTTCCGCATAGTTAGAATCCCTGATGTCGAGGTATTCGGAGAAGGTCAGGAGGATATTGCCTTCAAAGTCTCTGAAAACTCCCCCAGCCCCTGCTGGGCCGGGTTCCCCAAGGAACACCGACCAAAATTTAGTTTGATGCTACCTTCGCTCGGTGGTAACCAGAGACTTGGCCTAGCTGTCCATACTGGTTGGTGATGAAGGTTATTTCCCCAATGGGAAAGGAAGAAGGATCCAGGAGTTCTGGCGAAGAACTTCAAGTTGGATGCCCAAAAGGTCACCAGGGTGGTTACCTTTTGAAAAATGGTTGGAATTGAAAGCTTTGTCCCTTGAAAAATTCTAGAGTTTCTTTCCAACCATAGTAGCCAAATGGTAGCAACTAAGGTCGCTTTCCACAGGATTCTACCAGCTTTTGGCTAGCTTGATTCAAAATTGGAGGTAAGGAGGGCTGTTATCGAGGGAGTGGTAACCCATTGTAAGCCAAAAAGTTGTAAAACCCTGCCCCATAAGTCTGAAGAGAAGGCACAAAGCAGGAAAAAATGGGAGTTTGTTTCTTCCTCGCATTCACACAAAACGCACTTATTCGGAATGGGCACTCCTCTTCTTTGTAGTTGATCAACTGTGAGGGCTTTTTTTGAGAAGGCGAGTCAGTTGAAGGCCTGTACTTTGGGTGGAGCAATAGTCGACCAAATTCTAGAGAAGTTTTCGGATGGGTGGAGGAAGGAGGAGAGGTTTTTGTAGAGCAAAGCCACTGAGAATTTACCCGAGGTGGTTAAGGTCCAAATGATTTCATCACTTCCTTGTGAAAAGAAGAAGAGAGGGTGCAAGGAGTTCAGAAGTCGCTGGAAATCAGCCGTCTCGACCTCGTTTAGGCTCCTTCTAAAGGAAGGATTCCAAACTGTGCGACTTCCCAATGTGCTGAGCTCCTGTGCCATAGAAGAATCTTTGTTTCTTACAAGAGAGAAGAGAGTTGGGAAGGCCTCACAGAGAGGGGAAGTCCTTAGCCATAGATCAAGCCAAAATTTAACTCTCGTCCCTTCTCTCGGGTGGAACCTAATGTATCTCTTAAAAGAGGATAGGATAGTTAAGAGTGAATTTCATGCCCCTGAGGTATTATGGGCTTGAACTCTACCAGGGAGCCAATTATCAGACGGGGTCTTATATTTGTGTTTTAAGACCTGCGCGCAAAGGGCGTTCGGCTGAGTGGCTAAGTGCCACCACCACTTTCCAAGTAGCACTGCATTGTGCTTGCGCAGTACCTCTATCCCGAGACATCCTTGCTCTTTTGGTTGGCAAATCTTGTTCCAGGCAACTTGGTGATATCTCCTCTTGTCTTCCTGCCTAGACCAGAGGAAATTCCTCATGAGTTGGTTCAGGTGGTTCGCCACCCGAGCAGCCATTTGGTAAAGGGACATGAGGTAGATTGGGGAGTTCGCTATGGTGGTTTTTATAAAGGTAGTTCTTCCTGCAAAGGAAAGATATCTGCCCTTCGACCCGGCCAATCGTCGATCGACCTTGTCCAGCACTGGGGACCAAAGCTGCTTTTTTGGTTTACCAACACCCAAGGGAAGGCCCAGATAGGTTGTAGGCAGGTTTTGGACTTTACATTCCCAATCTGAAATGAGATCCCCAATCTGACCAAGTGATAAAGCTACCCCCAACATGCAGGATTTTTTCATGTTAATCTTGAACCCAGTAGCTGATTGGAAACAACTGAGGAAAGTTTTAAGATTTTTTGCCTCACCAGCAGTAGCATCCAAGAAGACTAAAGTGTTGTCTGCATACTGTAGGTGAGTGATAGTGGGCCCTTGTCTACTAGATTCGAAACCTGTAATAAGGCCAGCTTGGTAGACCCGAGCAATGGAACGACTAAAAACTTCAGCCGCTATATCAAAAAGGAAGGGAGAAAGGGGATCTCCTTGCCTGAGACCCCTAGATGAGGGGAAGTAGCCTACAGTGGCTCCATTAAGGAGAATGGAAAAGTGAGGGTTCGAGTAGCAGCTCTTCATCCATTTCCTCCATCTCTTCCAAAAACCCATTCTGGCCATAGTCGCGACCAAAACTGACCAATCCACATGGTCATATGCCTTCTCCCAGTCAATTTTGAAGATGAGGTCTGGTTGTTTTGAAATGTGTCTCAAATGGACGCATTCGTGGGCCACAAGAACCCCATTCAGAATTTGTCTACCTTTGATGAAGGTAGATTGTGAGTTAAAGATGATAGAAGGCAAAACATGTTGCAATCTTGACGCTAAACCTTGCCAGTGTAGGAGGAGTTGAGGAGACTGATAGGCTGAAAGTCTTTAATTTCCTCAACTCCTTCTTTTTTGGGCACTAGGGCTAGGAAAGTGGCATTCATGGCATTATTTAGAATGCCCCTATGGAAGAATTCCTCGAAAAATTTGACGAAGTTCTGGCTGACTATGTCCCAATACGCCTTGAAGGGGGCAATCGGGAAGCCCTCAGGCCTTGGGGCCTTGTCGCTTGCTAGAGCTTTGACTGCTTTAAGAATCTCAGGTTCAGAAAAAAGTCACTCTAGCCAAGCTGCTTGGCCTTCATTGAGAGAAAGGAAGTCTTAAGGTCGAGAATCTGGGTCTAGGTTCAGAGGGAGCAGAGTATAAGTTCTGAAATGTCTAGGATGGCTTGTTGAATATCACCAGCTTGGGTAAGGTAAGAATTGTTGACTTTTATCGTCGAGATAGCGTTGTCTCTACAACGACAGTTTGCTATTTGATGGAAAAAGCCAGTGTTATGATCCCTTGCTTTCAACCACGAAACTCTAGATCTCTGAAACCAAAAGATTTCTTCTTTTTTCAGTGTGGCAAGATACTCCATCTTTGTCTTAGACCTAAGATCTTGTTCTGAGATGTCTAAGGGTTTGGTCTCTTCAATTTTGTCAAGGCTCTTGATGTTTTCCAGTAAGGAGGACTTTACTTGTGTGAAATTCTCAGGGATGGTTCTTCTCCAAGATTTGAGAGCTCCTTTGAGAAGCTGAATTTTCCTTTGAAGGATAAATCCCGCTCTCCCCCACATTGAGAATCAAAGGAAGTCCACCAAGATTTAACAAGGGCTGGGAGGTCCTTCTCAAGAAGCAAATGCAATTCGAAATGAAAGGGTGGGGGCCCCCTATTAATGGCATTTGTATCGAGAAGGATGGGATAGTGGTCCGAAGTAGGTTTGGGTAGGGCGAACGATTGCGATTTAGGGAAAAATTCCTCCCAGTTTGCTGAAATCAAGCACCTATCAAGTTTAGAGAGGGTGGGGTTAGAACTGTGGTTGGACCAATTGTAATTGCAGCCTTGGAGAGGGATATCAATCAGCTGATTACGGTTAATAAAATATGAGAAATCCCTCATTTCTTTGGTGATAGAAAACGAGGAGTTCCTCTCATGGGACAAGCGGACCACATTAAAATCTCCCCCCACACACCAAACGGGATGTGGAAGGGAGGCTATGCGATCCAACTCAGCCCACAATCTTTGTCTGAAGTTATTTGAATTGGGGCCATAAGCAGCCGAAAATTTCCAGGGGGTTCCATCTGAAATATTAGAAAGAAGGAGGGTAATAGAAAATTCCCTTATGAAATGTGAGAGGAGAGAAAGGTCTCATGGGTCCCAGATCACCCATATAGCTCTTGAGGCTCCAACAAACGGCAGAGAGACCCACTAACAAGGTCCCCTACCCCAGAGCTGACGAACAAGCTGTAGGTCAGGTTCTGGTTGTTTGGTTTCAAGACGGGCCATAATAGTTGGGGAGTGTTTCAGGGTAAAGGCTTTGACTACGTCTTTCTTAGAGTCTTGACCAAGGCCTCTAATATTCCAAATGAGCAGGTTCATTTGTGTCCGGTGAAAGCTGGGGAGGAGGATAGTCTAAGGGACCTCCTTGGGCGACCAAGAATGGATGGGGAAGGGCTGAAATCAGTCACTTTCCCAGGGAAGGGAAAGGAAGAGAAAAGGTTGCGTAGCTTTCTTTGGCCTTTGATTCTTACTTGCAATCTGCCATCTGCGCCTGCCGTGATGAACCTGTGAGCAGGTCCTTCAGGTCCATTGTGCTCAAAACCCATAATCCTGTACATAGTTCTCATCCTATCATCAGATGGATTAGATCTGTCTTCTGGATTTTTTTCTGCGTCCTTGGCACCCTGAGGCCTAGGTTCACCGAGAGTTTCATCGGATGAGACAAGGGTCTGGGCCGCTTGGTCAAGGTCAGAGGGTAGGGTTGGGAGGGAAGGGGAGCTCGAGCTAGTACGAATGGGAGGAGAGAAGGGCAGCACAGGGTCAGAGACAAGAGGCGAAGGAAGGAGGGGTTGACCGGGGGAACAATTCAGAACAGGGGAAGGAGGAGAGTTAACAACTGGGCTGTTCTCTAGATATTAAACATGATGATTAGTGGGGAGAGCCGAGAAAGGGGTAGATATAATCAGTAGGAAGGAGATGGTAGGAACATAGGTCAGGAATTGGTAAGTCTAAATGGAGGTGTAAGAGGACAGGGAGTAAGGGGAGTTTGGGGGCCAAACATAGTGGATGGTCTGGGTTCTATGGATATAAACAAGGTGAGGAGTAAAGAAAAGGTGGGGGGCCAGGATGTCAGCGACTGAGGCTGGATCGAGAGGGGAGGGGTCCAGCGAAAGGGCGGTGACGATGCCAATTGGGAGGAAGTCGTTATCCATCTTTAGTGTTGGGAAAGGCTTGGAGCCCTCGGGAGAGAGGGAGTCATGGTTAAATGGGTAGAAAGAAAGAGAGAGGAAGGTAGGGTGAAGATGAGAGCCAGCCGACCAGGCAGCAGGTTGGGGTGAAACAAAGCTAGGTTCGAGGCCTGCAACCCCTCAGAGTCGATGGATGAGAAGGAAATTGGAAGGGTAACAGGCCTAGGTCCAGGGTGAGGTGGTAGAGAGGAGGGAGAGACAGGGGAGGAGACGGGTGGAGTAATCGAGCCTCTAGATGAGTTCTCCGCAGGGGGTTCATCAGAGCTATTAGGCGGAGCCTTCTCGAACATAGGCTGAATGAAGGCCAGCTGGCTGGGGTCAAGCGGCAGAAGATCGTTGGGATCAAACATGCCATTAACAGCGGGTAGCGGGCCCTCCTTTAGGGGATGAGAGTGGGGAAGGGCTGGGAAAGGCGGGTCGGGCTGAGGCTTGCCACCAAGAGGGAAAGGACATGGGGTAGGTGAGGGGTCATAAAAGCCGGAAGTAGAGACCTGGGGAGAGAGGGTGAGGGAGTAGTTAGAAGCGGGGACAGGTGGAAGGCCTTAGCTTGATCCCTCTGCTGCGTAGAGCCATATGACGCCACGCGGGAGGAGGCAGGCGGCTGGGGCGGCCGCATGGGTTCCAAGGCATGCGACAGATGTGAGGGGGTAGGTGAGGGAGTGGGGCACGTGGAAGTCCCAGGAGAGGAGAAAGGGGCAATGTGAGAGGGGGAGAAGAGAGGAGAGGGGTAGGATGGGTCGGGTAGAGGGGATGACTCGGAGACTTGCGAGGGCAAAAGGAGGGGAAGGGAGGACGATGGGCTGAGTTGGTCGCTTGATCCCGGAGAGTTTTGAGGCGTGATGTCCACGACAACCTCTTTCCCGGGGCGTCGATTCAAATCGACGGCATCTTTCACGTCGTCGAAAGGACTCGGATAGCGCGCCGAGTCCAACACCAGTTCTTGGGAGGTAAGCGAGTCAAACCGAGTTTGGCCGCCCTGTGAATCCCTCACCAAGAAAGCAGAGGGTTCCCTAGCTGTTTTCTGAGAAGGATTCGGCCGGCGGGGATGCCAAGCTTGCGGATGCAGCATTTCAGGGGGTCTCCGACGAGGTCTCAAACGCTTGTGTTTCTTCTTAGTCACCACCACCCATTGGTGAGATGAGGTAGCCGGAAGAGAATCCCCGATAGGTTGGTTGAAGGAAATCGGGCAAGGGAGGCGAAGCAGAGGACCAAGAGAGCGAAATAGGGTAGAAGAGTTCAGTGATGTCTAGCCAAAGCGTTCTTGAAATCTTTGTGGTGTCCAGAACCTCGACCAAGAGGCGAATGGAGTCCAAAGGCAGGGACTCCAGCGAGATCCAATGGATGGAGACTAGGGTACCACAGGATGCCGCCAATCTCTTAAAGGTTTCTGGATACCAAGCGTGCAACGGGATATGATGGAGGGTAAACCGAGGGGTTTTTTCCCTCACCCGAGGGGTTTTTTCAACGGGATACCAAACATTACATTTTTTACCCTCACCCGAGGGGTTTTTTCAGTCGCCCACAAGTTGTCATAGGGCAGCGCCTAGGCGGGCGCCCAGAAAAAAAACGCATAATGCCCCCCCCCAAAATGCGCCTAGGCGTTTTTAACATTTTTTGGCCTAGGCAGTCGGGTGGCTGAATTTTCGAACATTGCTTGTGTGATATAGAAATTTTCAGTTTGCAGCTGAAATTTTACAGTTAGATGGCAAAAACCGTTTCTCTATCAACTGTTTTTTTTCTTATATGATCTATTTACTTATGTTTATTTTTTATAGAAATATAAGTAAACTACTTCTATGAAAGTTCACATCTGGTTATACATTATTCATGTTGTATTTTTTGGGATAATGTTTCTTTAAAATGTGAATTTTAATGATCAATTCCCTCAAACGTTATGCAAATGCAAACCTAAAAGTGGTTGGAGGCTTGTGCTTTCGTTGACACTGAATAACTATAACCGACCATTCTACAGTCATTGTAACTGATATTAATTGGATTTTAGGACATCAAGTTCATCAGAATAATCTAGATGTATGTACTTTACATATATAGCCTTGGTGGTGTGTCCCCTATTTGTTTAATAACTCTCACTCAGATAGGACTTCAATGAGATCTTTGTGTTACTTCTTTCAGGCTCACAAGGAATATCAAGATAATCAGGTGAATGCATTTGTTTGTGATGCTACAACAGATGACCTCAGTGACAATATATTGCCATCTTCAGTTGACATCGTAACCATGGTACCTGGGCATGCCCATTATTGATTATAAGTACATTTTTTAACTATTAGATTCAAATCCATATTTCACTTTTCTTTCTGCGCAGTACATGGTTATATTGACCCTAAAATAAGAAAATATTGTAGACTTCAGTTACTATATATTTGGTTATATCTAGGAGGATAAATCTATATGCGCAGCACTCTTACATGTTAAGCAGATTTTTACATTGTCTGCAGTTTCTCCGGAGAAGATGCCTTTGGTATTATCAAATATTAGAAAAGTTCTGAAGGTGATACTTCTGTAAGACTAGCAGTGAGATGCGCTAACAGTAACCATGTTTCATTTCTTTATTCATCAAGGCTCATATTGGTATTCTGTGAACTTATCTTACTGAAATGTTTTATGTTTTCCAGCCAAATGGTATTTTGCTACTCCGAGATTATGCTGTGGGGGATCTTGCTCAGGTTAGTACACATTCGAGATAAATAAGAGGTCAATATGTAGCATTCAAAAGTGTTTAGCTATTAACAGTACTGTACAACAACCAAACGTATATGATGCCCCATATCCCACCCATCTTTAAGTATATATGCATTATTCATCCAATTTACAGGAAAGACTCCGCAGTAAAGATCAAAAGATCAGCGAGAATTTCTATGTCAGAGGGGATGGCACTGTAAGTCTTTTGTTGATAACCCTTTGTAATAAAGAAAATGATTATCCATTCACTGGCCACCTATTTAAATATCCTTTTCTATTCTCTAGCGTGCATTTTACTTCTCGGAACATTCCTTGAAGAACTTGTTTGAAGAAAATGGCTTTTGTCCGAAAGATATGAGTATATACTGCAAACAACTGGAAAATCGCTCACGAGAAATAGTGATGAACCGGTATGAACGATTTCTCTCTTTCTTCTTTGCATCTGATGCCATTTGCATCTGATGTGCTTTGATGCATACTCTTTTTATTAATCTTTGGTAAGTCAACTTTCACAATAAAAATTATGTATCAGTATGAACATTTTCAGGATTTTATATCATTTCTCCTGCTAATATGAGAAAGTAATAAAATATAATGTTAGATGAGTTAAATCATGTTCTGGAATTTGGATCCCATTTTTCATTTCATGCAAAAATGCTTATAGACTTGTTTTCCCTTTGCTTTTTGTATTCCATGCATAACAAGCTGAGTCTACATAAGCAAGCCCTAAACTTGCTTGTTAAGTTTCTAAACGATGGTACGTACTATACATACTGTATTTTTTGGTTATATTAGTAGTTAGTTGATGATATGTTCTCTCTATATGGGTATAATTTAAAATAATGTTTTGCGAGTGTGTCATTCATTTCCAAGTCTACCACATGCACTTTAAGTACATTTCAGAAGCATGTAAATATATCAAGAAAATTGCCATATACGAAATTGAAGTAATTGTGAAGGTGTGTATATTGTGTGTATTTGTGCATGTGCGTGTGTATCATGAGAAAAAGAAAGAGGTTCAGAGAGAGGGTATCACGTCGAAGCAAAAAGAAGAGAAGATAGGGAGTCATGTCTGGTTCTAATCTAACCCACACACCCCTTTCTTCTAATATATATATCATTAATTTTTACTTGGCCCACACTGTTGTCCTTTTAGTGAGGGAAAAGACACACTAGTCCTTAGTTATTAAATACACTAGGAAAAGAGTATAAACTTTGACATTCACAATACTCCACCTCAAGCTGTTGCATAGCTATCCCTCATGTCCAGCTTGCTTAGGATCACATGTAGTCGAGATTTTCAATGGTCTTGGTAAGAATATCTGCTACCTGGTCTTCAGTTTTCACATATGGAAGGCAAATTTCTTTCGTGGCAACTCTTTCTAGAATGAAATGTTGGTTACCTCTATAGGCTTGATTCTATCATGTTGGATCGGATCGTGAGCTATATAAATTAGCTGCTTGGTCATCACAATTCAAGGACATGGACCTCTATACAAGAAAACCAAGCTCATGTAATATGATTTTTAACCACAACAATTCACTTCCACCATGAGCCATGGATAGATAGTTCGATACCATGCTTCTGCACTTGAAGGAGCCACAACTGACTGTTTTTTACTCCTCCCAAGTCACGAGGTTAGCCCCATCCAGAGTACAGTAGCGTGATGTGGATCTGCAGTCCACACTAGAACCAGCCTAAGATGCATCTATGTAAGCCCCAACTCATAAGCATGTATGATTAGCAAGCTATGGCCCTTTACTTGGTAATGATTTTAAATATCTAAGAACGCTATAAGTAGCATCAAGATGAGTAGTTTGTGGAGTGTGCATGAACTAACTAAGCACACTCACAGCTATGCCCTGTCGTGATGTGCAAGTTAAAGATTTATCAACCTACCTGCTGATCTTTGGAACACTACATCTTTGAGAGCTTCACCCCTTTGGTCATCTAGTTTGTGTTTTTCTTTCATAGGAATGTTTGAAACCAAGCTTTCTTATTCTTTGTGAATGTCCAACACATTCTTCCTTTGAGAGATAAAGGTTCCCCTCGTAAATGTTGCCATTTCTATAGTACTTCAATAGACCTAGATCCTTAGTTTCAGACTCCTTTGCCAGAAAGCTCGAGTTGCTGGATTTCCTTAGAACAATTGCCTATTACAATGATATCATCCACCTATACAATCTGGGGTATGACTTTGGTCTTTTTTTAGAAACAAGATATGGTGTGTATGACTCTATGTATACTCAATTCTTTGAACAACACCACTGATCCTCTCAAATCAAGCTCAAGGACAATGCTTTAGTCCATAAATGGCCTTTTTAAATCTACAAACTTTTCCCTCATGTCTAGTGGCTCTAACTCAAGTGGAGGTATCACATATGCTTCTTTCTGTAGTTCCCCATGAAAGAATGCATCCTTGACTAACAGTTGTTAAGCGGCCAGTCCAAGTTAGTTGCCAGATCCAAGGTTGAAAACGTTGGCTGCCCGGCTGCCTAAGTGGCTTGGCTGACAAACCGCCTAGGTGGTGGGTCCTAAGGGGGCATGTCAAGGCGCCCCCACCTAGGTGCCCTTGACCGAGGGCAGAAAATGGCCCTCGGGCAAGGGCATTTTTTGGGTAATTTTTAAAAGGTAGGGGGCATTCTTTCCCCCAAAATCCTTGTGGTGAGTTTTAGAGAGAGAAAAACTCTCTAAAAACATAGATTTGTAGATTTTTCAAAAGATCTTAATTATTTTTAACCTCCTTGAGTCCTTGCAAAATCAAAGATATTCATCCCGAATCATTTTGAAGCCTAGAGTGGCTGCAATAGAGGACTTTGGGGAACCAAAAGTTACCAATTTGGGTCATATCGATTCCATTTTGAGAAGGTGGTGTATTGCAATACTTTTAATTAGGGTCATGAATTTTTTGTGTAAAAGATATTATGATATGTTATTCCTTCCTTTTTTTTATATATATTTTTAATAGTTTGTATTTGGAATAATCTCCCATTTTGATTTTTAGTTTCGGACAGCAATTCAATGAAAAAGTTCATTGCCCCCAAACCAAATAATTGTTTTATTTTTTGCATGAGTTAGTTGACTTGCATGATTCATAATTTTGCCCCCCATATCTAGCTTTAAATCATTGCCCTATTTATGAGTATGGTTTACTTTGATATTATTTGTGATTTTTAGATCGAGGAACCAAATCATTGGGAAAAGTCCATTGGTTCCAAACCTATTTAATACTTTTTTGTTGCATGGCTTAGTTTACATGCGTGATTCGTGATTTGTTTTTTCGATTTTATGCTTTAAATGATTGCAATTCTGATGTGCAGGTTTTTACCTTGAGTTTTTTGACATTATTTAAGTCCCTCCCCTCTCCCTCCCCCCCGAGTATGCTAGCTTTACTTCTTCCTTGGATTGTCAAGATATTGAGAAGGGGCAATATTTTTAGGGAAATTTATATACAGACCGGTTTTTAGTCCTGTTATAATGAAATGGCTCGAAATATATAAGGCAATGAATAACGTGAACAAGCTTTAAATATATAAGCACAATGAATAACTATAAAAACTTACATTTCCCAAATACAGAGGCTCGACGAGAATATGCAACAACAAGACTTTAATTGCTAATCTTAACTACTTGAACTACAAGAGGAATCACACATATACTTAAGCACTCATTAATCTATCACACATTTACAGACTCAGAAAAAGGGAAGCTGGATGGTTGGATATACCTCCAGATATATCCACTAAGAGAGGAAGAAAAGGACGCAAAAAGGATGCCCTGTAAACAACTCAGCTTCTTTTTCTTATAGTCAGAGGAGTTAGGCGGATTTGAAATCTCTTTGAAATCTCTTTGAAATCCGCACCGACGATGCTTATCTGCTTTAGTCAGCTTTTTATAGTGGCTACAGTAAAAAGTAGATTCTGTTGGTGATGGCTTCAGTAGAAAGTAGATTCTGTCGGTGATGGCTACAGTAGAAAGTTGGTTCTGTCGGTGAAGGGACAGGTGTCCTGGATATGGCTGGAGTCGTCCAGGTCCCTCTGTGAATTTTCTTTATTTTGAAGAAAATTCAATGCCTGCACAGTCATCACCGCTCATTGGACTGTAGTCTTCTTCTTCATCACTCTGAGTAGAGGTGGACATTTTTTCATTGCCTTCTATAGCACTCCGGAGCTTCCTTTTAAGCTCTTTAGATAGTTTAGGGTTTGTTGCTGTAATATTGCAACATATTCTGCTATTTCCATTTTTTCTTTTCGAGATGAAACTGAATGTATACGTTTCATTTTTATTTTGTCTGGACTGAGGGATTCATTTTTATAATTGTCCCACCATTTGATGTATATTTGTCTCCTTAATTCGGGAATATAATCCCCCCTATCCATAGGATCTTCTGAGATTTGATAATCTTATTTTAAAATCCACGGGACCTGATATAAGGTCATAAAATATATATGAGTCTCTTTTAAGACTTTGACTATTGTAATCAGAGAATTTTCTTTGTGAAATTTGTAGATTGTAGGTAGAATTTGGCTTGATGATCCCCATATAGAGAACCAATTTTTAAACCAATTGGAAAACTCATTTGGCTCAGTTAATTTAAACGGAATATATCAGCTATGTGAATTTTTCGTATTTTGGTATGCAAAAACTTCATCCCAAGCTTTTATATATTCGAAGTAGTGATAGGATTTGATTTTAAATCCTTTCGTATTGGTGATCCTTGGTTTTAAAGGATCTAGTCCCCATTCTTGGTAAGAAATAACCTTTTTGATTTGGAATTTGGAGTATGCTATTTCTGTATCATTATTTCGATACTGGTGTACTATAAATACTGAACCTGTTTCCGTAAGGATATTTTCATACCATTCCTTGCATCTTTCATTCATATTGGGATGCATGTATTGCCTTAATATATGGCAGCTATTTTAGTCGGGTTTTTCGACTGGTGGTCATTTTCTATGATCAGCAAAGGAATATATGCTGTTTCCAAATATGTGGTTTTAGTATTAGGAGTTTTGAGTACTTATTGATGTTTGAAGGGGAGATATATCAATATCTTGTATTTGCCTTCTTATTAAAGCGTTTGATGTTGATGGTGATGCTAGGGTTTTCCCCAAGCTAGGGATTTTCCATCGGTCGCTTTTGATGATTCCTTCTGCTCTCCCTGCAAAAATTCTTGTGTTACAAAATCAGGCAAATAATTAGTATTACCATTAATATATTTTGTAGTAAATTCAAAAGCAGAGAGAATACCTTGCCATCTTGCGAAACGAGGTTTTTTACATCTTTCTGAAGAATATCCCTGGCTGCTTTACAGTCAGTTCGTATAAGGAATGACTGGTTAAACAGATCACTCCGGAATTTTGTGACAGCATGGACAATAGCAAATATCTCCTTTTTCACTGTTGAATAATTTTGTTGGGCCGGGTTCCTGGTTTTAGAAGTAAACCGGACCAATTGCTCTTGATTATTGATTTTTTGTTTTAATACAGCACCAAGTCCCTTGTTTGAGGCGTCTGTTTCTATTATTTTAAACGCTGTAGAACTGAATAGGGCTAATCATGGTAATTCTTTAGCTTTTATTTTAATCTTTTTGACCCCCTTAGTATGTTCATCAGTCCATTCAGGAGGATGCTTTTTCAGTCTTTGAAATAGAGGCTTTGCATCCGGGCCAGATCTTTATTGAAATCAGAAATATAATTTAAACATCCAAGGAATCTTTGTAATTCGGTTTTTCCTTTTATTACATCTGGAAATTTAGACGCGAATTCTATTCCTCTATAATTGGAAATGATTCTTCCTTGAAAAATATTGTGTCCTAGAAATCTTATTTTTGTTTGGCATAGATTTATCTTTTTTGCTGAAACCACTAAGCCAGCATTCTTTATTGCTTTTATAAATGTAGTTCAATATTTCCAATGTTGATCAATGGATTCTTAGAAAACAAGCACATCATCAATATAAACAATCATAAATTTAGTATATGGATTAAAAATTTCATTCATGATATTTTGAAATTCTGATGGTGCATTTTTTAATCCAAAAGGCATGACATTTCATTCAAATTGTCCAAATAGGATATTAAAAGCAGTTTTGTATTTGTCCTTTCAGCAATCTGGATTTGTCAGTAACCTGATTTGCGATAAAATTTTGAGAAGATACAGGCGTTAGCCAGTCTATCCAGAAGGTCTCTTTTATTTGGAATCGGATATCTAATCCATCTAAGAACTTTGTTTAGTGGTTTGTAATTTATAACCAACATAGGAGCTGCTCTTTCTATTTCTGAAGCCTTTTCTGCATAAAAGACTGAGCAACTCCACGGTGATGAACTATTTTTGACAAGTGTTTTGTCTAGTAATTCTTTTATTTCCTTTTTACTGATCTTAAGTAACCTATTGTTCATTTGAATGGGCCTTGCTTTAGTAGGAATTTTTTCCTCTCGAAGATCCGGTTCATAAGGAAGCTCAACAATATGTTGTTTTCTATCCCAGAAAGCATTAGGGATATCGGCGCATATGTTCTTTTCAATATTTATTTTTAGATATTTAATTTTATTTTGTATCCCGGGAAGTAGTAATTTTTCTTCTATATTTTTATATTTTATTTCTTCTTTTAGATGGTAAAGAAATGTTTCTTTAGAAGAAATCTTATCCCTGATATTATTAATCTCATGGATTCTAGGCTTAGCAATAAAGGTGAATTTGACCTTATGACGTTCAATATTTGCTTCTATCCCTGTGTCATCAATTTTAATTGGGTAGAGCATGTTTATAAAAGGGGTTCCTAGAATAACAGGTTGACTTAAACCTTTTACCATTATGAAGGGGAATCTGAAACATGCACCATTATTGCATACTGCAGCATCTGATAACTTGTAATTAATAAGCGTTTTACTACTATCGACAGTATTTAGCACTTAAGTAGTTTTGCTAAGGTATTTTGTTGGTACTAACCCTTCATTTATGCAATTCAGGTCAACTCCTGAGTCTATTAGGACAGTAGTTTAAAAATTTTATTCCTTTTGTACTACGATTTTGATGTTAGTAAACCATTTTTGGGTTATTATTTTGTCGACCAGGTTTACAAACTTGCAATTCTGCACTTTTTCTAACATATTCATATTAGCTTTAGAGGTCTCAGATCCTTCCTTTATTTTAGGAAGGGTATCCTCCACTTCGAGTGGTAAAGGAATATCATATTCAGTTACCAGATTTCGAATTCGAATTGTAAGTCTAGTTTTTCATCTTCAATTTCTTCTTTAGGAGGTTTCTGGGTTAATTTTAGGATTTGAACCCTTGTTTTTAAAGTTATTATCTCGTTTCTTGCCTCATTTATCTCATGTTTTAATTCAGAGATTGAGGGTTCACTATCAACCTGGGTTTTGTTTTGCACTCTTCTAAGGATATCATGAAAACTATGATCTTCTTTTGTCGGAACAAGAGAAGATCTTGCCTTTTCAGATGGAGTTTTGGACATGTTGATATATTGAACTAAGGCTTCCCTTTTAGCCTCTGGAACCGTTATTTTGTCGATAAGATCTATAATCAAATCTTCTTCTTTTGTAAGAGTGTTGATACTTAACCCATTCATATCAATGACTGCCTTGTAAAAATTACATTGGCAATTTTCTTCTTTTGGATTATTTTCATCATTAGAGTCTGAATCAGAACTACTAATGATAATATCTTCATCATCATTGATTTCTCCAATTAACATTTCATTTTATGAATCAGAACAATCAGAAGTTTCTTCTTTTATTTGGAGTATCTCAAATAATTGGGTTTTAAGACTATTATCTGTTTCTAGAGAGTTAATTTTCTTTTTAACTCTACATTTATTTTTGTAATGGCCTACTAATTATAACAAACATGAATTTTTCTTTTTCCCTTACTTTTAAAGGATGGTTTGTCTTGTAAAAATTTCCTGAAAAATTTTTCTCTTTTCTTTGAAGATTGTTTAAATTTTTTATTTCTGAAATTTTGATGCTTTTCTTTACGAAAGGGTTTTGAAAGGGGTAGGGTTTTATAACCAAACTGTTCACAGAAATCTCCTAACTCCTTTCTCCTTGTTATTCTCTGTTTTTGCAATTGTCTTCGAAGCTTTAGGTCTGTACAAAATGCTAGACCTTCAGCACTGATTTCGGTTGATAGTTCTCCTAGGGTATACAGAGAATAAGGAATAATTCCACCATGCTTATTTTTAAGCCTTGTTTTTACCTTTTCTGCAAAAAAAGTGTGGTAGTCCAGCTACAAACGTTTCTTTCTAATGGTCTGATTTACTATCTTCTCTAGATAGTAATATTGAGAAAAATATATCTTTATACCATTTATAAGGAGAGAGTGTAGGACATCTTAGATTTGATAACAAATCTTCTGATCTTGCTGCCAACAAAGCAGAACTTTCTACAAAATGGAGGGTGATTGTATATATTAGTGTATTGACTGCATCTCTTTCTTGGATTATATTGTCTTGGCCAGTTTCATTCTTGACTAGCCATTGTTTGAAGGCATTCAATATTTGTGTTTGTTGATTCTTCATCCATTTAAAAATCCCTCCAACCTCTTAATCATCCTGTAAATCCACATATTATGGCCTTGGCTATCCCATGGTCTTGATTTCCACTCGCCTTGCACGCAGTGGTATATATAGTCATGTGTTTCATAGGATCTAAGATTTGATTTTCAGCCCTGCTGTCTATATTCCAGTTTACTATGGATTTCCTTGAATAGGAGACCGAGGTAGAAATTAGGTCTTTTTCCATTTGAAGATCTACTGGGGTTGGTCTAAGATAGTACATTCTGGTTTGGGATATTGGTCTAACTTTTCTCCCATAATCAATTCTATTAGCTTCTAAGTTTTCTGTTTTAAATGCTTTTTCTATATCAGAAATCTCTTGGTCAGGTTCCTTTTGTAGGACTTGAATATCTCCTTCTTTGGTTTTAGAAGACTGACCTTTCTCCCTTTCATTGATTTTAAATTTTTCCAATCTTTTAAACAATTCATCGACTAATTCCCTATTGTCTTCTCTTTTCTTTATTCCTTGTATGCTAAACTTTGTTATCTTAATAGTTGGAGGAGGTTTAAACAGAACAACCTCTTTTTTCTTATCAATTTTTTTATCTTTTGCAGTTGGTTTTAAATTATTAACTGCATTTTCTATTCTTGTAGATTGATTTCCTATTGCTTGGATGAAAACATTTGTATACTTATTTTGTTCAATAATATGTGGTATTCCTTCAAGCTTGGCCATATTATGGTCAGCTTCTTTAGGTCCTCTTTTAAAGGGTGAGGCTTTAACTTCAATTTTCTCTCCGAACTTTTCTCCCTTAAGTTGTAAGCTAGTCTCAGGGGGATGAATAGACTCAATTGTCTCTCCTTTCGTGGCTTGAAAAGTCTGAAAGGTTTTTTCAACCGTATTTATTTCAAATTTTGGAATTTTTATTCCATAGTCTTTAGCTATGTCTTTTAACCATTTAAAGAATTTGACATTTGCCTTATGTTTTATCATGAACATGTTAAATTTTAAATTGTAGGAATAAAGAAAAAAGAAGACAATAGGGAATCAGTCGATGAATTGTTTAAAAGATTGGAAAATTTTAAAATCAATGAAAGGGAGAAAGGTCAGTCTTCTAAAACCTAGGAAGGAGATATTCAAGTCCTACAAAAGGAACCTGACCAAGAGATTTCTGATATAGAAAAAGCTTTTAAAACAGAAAGCTTAAAAGCTAATAGAATTGATTATAGGATAAAAGTTAGACCAGTATCCCAAACCAGAATGTGCTATCCTAGACCAACGCCAGTAGATCTTCAAATGGAAAAAGACCTAATTTCTACCTCGGTCTCCTATTCAGGGAAATCCATAGTAAACTGGAATATAGATAGCAGGGCTGAAAATCAAATCTTAGATCTTATGAAACACGACTATGTATGCCACTGCCTGCAAGGCGAGTGGAAATCAAGACCACAAGATAGCCAAGACCATAATATGTGGATTTATAGGATGGTTAAGAGGTTGGTGGGATTTTCATATTGATGAAGAATAAAAAAATCAAATATTGAATGCCTCAAAAAAATAGCTAGTCAAGAATAAAACTTGCCAATACAATATAATCGAAGGCGATGCAGTCAATACACTAATATATACAATCACCCTCCATTTTGTAGGAAGTTCTGCTTTGTTGGCAGCAATATCTGAAGATTTGTTATCAAATCTAAGATGTTCTACACTCTCTCATTATAAATGGTATAAAGATGTATTTTTCTCAATATTACTATCAAGAGAGGATAGTAAATCAGACCATTGGAAAGAAACGTTTGTAGCTAGACTACCACACCTTTTTGCAGAAAAGGTAAAAACAAGGCTTAAAAATAAGCATGGTGGAATTATTCCTTATTCTCTGTATACCCTAGGAGAACTATCAGCCAAAATCAGTGCTGAAGGCCTAGCATTATGTACAGACCTAAAGCTTCGGAGACAATTGGAAAAACAGAGAATAACAGGGAGAAAGGAGTTAGGAGATTTCTGTGAACAGTTTGGTTATAATACCCTACCCCCTTCAAAACCTTTTTGTAAAGAAAAGCATAAAAATTTCAGAAAGAAAATATTTAAACAATCTTCAAAGAAAAGAGAAATTTTCCAGGAAATTTTTACAAGACAAACTATCCTTTACAGGTAAGGAAAAAAAAAAATTCTTGTTTGTTATATATGTGGCAAAGTAGGACATTACAAAAATAAATGTGGAGTTAAAAAGAAAATTAACTCTCTAGAAACAGATAATAATCTTAAAACCCAATTATTTGAGATCCTCCAAATAAAAGAAGAAACTTCTGATTCTTCTAATTCAGAAAATGAAATGTTAATTGGAGAAATCAATGATGATGGAGATATATCATTAGTAGTTCTGATTTAGATTCTGATGATGAAAATAATCCAAAAGAAGAAAATTTTCAATGTAATTTTTACAAGGCAGTCATTGATATGAATGGGTTAAGTACCATCACTCTTACAAAAGGAGCAGATCTGATTATAGATCTTATCGACAAAATAACGGATCCAGAGGCTAAAAGGGACTTAGTTCAATATATCAACATGTCCAAAACTTCATCTGAAAAGGAAAAATCTTCTCTTGTTCCGACAAAAGAAGATTATAGTTTTCATGATATCCTTTGAAGAGTGCAAAACAAAACCCAAGTTGATAGTGAACCCTCAATCTCTGAATTAAAACATGAGACAAATGAGGCAAGAAGCGAGATAACTTTAAAAAAAAGGGTTCAAATCTTAAAATTAACCCAGAAACCTCCTAAAGAAGAAATTGAAGATGAAAACCTAGAATTAGAATTCGATAATCTGGTAACTGAATATGATATTCCTTTACGACCCGAAGTGGAGGATACCCTTCCTAAAATAAAGGAAGGATCTGAGACCTCTAAAGCAAATATGAATATGTTAGAAAAAGTGCAGAATTGCAAGTTTGTAAACTTGCCCGACAAAATAATAACCCAAAAATGGTTGACTAACATCAAAATCGTAGTACAAAAGGAATACAGTTTTTAAACTACTGCCCTAATAGACTCAGGAGCTGACCTGAATTGCGTAAATGAAGGGTTAGTATCAACAAAATGCTTTAGCAATACTACCTAAGTGCTAAATACTGCCGATGGTAGTAAAATGCTTAGTAATTACAAGTTATTAGATGCTGCAGTATGCATTGATGGTGCTTGTTTCGGATTCCCCTTCATAATGGTAAAAGGTTTAAGTCAACTTGTTATTCTAGGAACCCCTTTTATAAACATGCTCTATCCAATTAAAATTGATGACACAGGGATAGAAGCTAATATTGAAGGTCATAAGGTCAAATTCACCTTTATTGACGAGCCTAGAATCCATGAGATTAATAATATCAGGGATAAGATTTCTTCTAAAGAAACATTTCTTTACCATCTAAAAGAAGAAATAAAATATAAAAATATAGAAGAAAAATTACTACTTCCCGCGATACAAAATAAAATTAAATATCTAAAAATAGATATTGAAAAGAACATATGCGCCGATATCCCTAATGCTTTCTGGGATAGAAAACAACATATTGTTGGGCTTCCTTATGAACCGGATCTTCGAGAAAAAAAAATTCCTACTAAAGCAAGGCCTATTCAAATGAACAATAGGTTACTTGAGATCTGTAAAAAGGATATAAAAGAATTACTAGACAAAACACTTGTCAGAAATAGTTCATCACCCTGGAGTTGCTCCGCCTTTTATGTAGAAAAGGCCTCAGAAATAGAAAGAGGTGCTCCTAGGTTGGTTATAAATTACAAACCACTCAACAAAGTTCTTAGATGGATCAGATATCCGATTCCAAATAAAAGAGACCTTTTGGATAGACTGGCTAACGCCTGTATCTTCTCAAAATTTTATCGCAAATCAGGTTACTGGCAAATCCAGATTGCTGAAAAGGACAAATACAAAACTGCTTTTAATGTCCCATTTGGACAATTTGAATGGAATGTCATGCCCTTTGGATTAAAAAATGCACCATCAGAATTTCAAAATATCATGAATGAAATTTTTAATCCATATACTAAATTTACGATTGTTTATATTGATGATGTGCTTGTTTTCTCAAAATCCATTGATCAACATCGGAAACATTTAGTTACATTTGTAAAAGCAATAAAGAATGCTGGCTTAGTGGTTTCAGCAAAAAAGATAAATCTATGCCAAACAAAAATAAGATTTCTAGGACACAATTTTTTTTAAGGAAGAATCATTCCCATTGATAGAGCAATAGAATTCGCGTCTAAATTTCCAGATGTAATAAAAAGAAAAATCGAATTACAAAGATTCCTTGGATGTTTAAATTATATTTCTGATTTCTATAAAGATCTGGCCCTGGATGCAAAGCCTTTATTATAAAGACTGAAAAAGTATCCTCCTGAGTGGACTGATGAACATACTAAGGGGGTCAAAAAGATTATAATAAAAGTTAAAGAATTACCATGTTTAGCCTTATCCAATCTACAACGTTTAAAATAGTAGTAACAGATGCCTCAGAACAGGAACTTGGTGCTGTATTATAACAAAAAATCAATAATCAAGTGCAATTGGTCCGGTTTACTTCTAATACCTGGAACCCGGCCAACAAAATTATTCAACTGTGAAAAAGGAGATGCTTGCTATTGTCAATGCTGTCACAAAATTCCAGAGTGATCTGCTTAACCAGGCATTCCTTTACGACTGACTGTAAAGCAGCCAGGGATATTATTAAAAAAGATGTAAAAAAATCTCGTTTCAAAACAAATCTTCGCAAGATGGCAAGGTATTGTCTCTGCTTTGAATTTACTAGAGAACATATTAATGGTAATGCTAATTATTTGCCTGATTTTGTAACACGAGAATTTTTGCAGGGAGGGCAGAAGGAATCATCAAAAGCGACCGATGGAAATAATCCCTAGCTCGGGGAAAACCTTGGCATCACCATCAACATCAAATGCTTTAATAAGAAGGCAAATACAAGATATTGATATATCTCCCCTTCAAACACCAATAAGTACTCAAACTCCTAGTACTTAAACCACATATTTGGAAACATGTATTCCTTTGCTGATTATAGAAAATGACCACCAGTCGAAAAACCCGGCTGAAATAGCTGCCATATATTTAAGGCTACATATGCATCCCAATATGAATGAAAGATGCAGGGAATGATATGAAAATATCTTTATGGAAACAGGTTCGGTATTTATAATACACGATTACCGAAATAATGATACAGAAATAACTATTTATAATACACTATTACCGAAATAATGATACAGAAATAACATACTCCAAATTCCAAATCAAAAAGGTTATTTTTTACCAAGAATGGGGACTAGATCCTTTAAAACCAAGGATCACCAATACGAAAGGATTTAAAATCAAATCCTATCACTACTTCGAATATATAAAAGCTTGGGATGAAGTTTTTGCATACCAAAATACGAAAAATTCACATAGCTGGTGTATTCAGTTTAAATTAACTGAGCCAAATGAGTTTCCCAATTGGTTTAAAAATTGGTTATCTATATGGGGATCATCAAGCCAAATTCTACCTACAAATCTACAAATTTTACAGAGAAAATTCTTTGATTACAATAGTCAAAGTCTTAGAAGAGACTATCATATATACTTTATGACCTTATATTAGGTCCCGTGGATTTTAAAATGGGATTATTAAATCTCAGAAGATCTATGGATAGGTGGGATTATATTCTCGAATTAAGGAGACAAATATACATCAAATGATGGGACAGTTATAAAAATGAATCTCTCAGTCCAGACAAAATAAAAATGAAACTTAGGCCTCCAGTTTTATCTCAAAAAGAAAAAAATAAAATAGCGGAATATGTTGCAATATTACCGAAACAAAACCCTAAACTATCTAAAGAAGAGCTTAAAAGGAAGCTCTGGAGTGCCTATAGAAGGCAATGAAGAAATGTCCACTTCTACTTAGAGTGATGAATAAGAAGTCTACAGTCCAATGAACGGTGATGACTGTGCAGGCATTGAATTTTTTTTAAAATAAAGAAAATTCACAGAGGGACCTGGACGACTCCACCCATATCTAGGACACGTGTCCCTTCACCGATAGAACCAACTTTCTACTGTAGCTATCACCGACAGAATCTACTTTTTATGTAGCCACTATAAAAAGCTGACTAAAGCAGATAAGCATCTTGGAAAAGATTGTCGGTGTGGATTTCAAAAGGATTTTAAAACCGCCTAACTCCTCTGGCTATAAGAAGAAGAAGCTGAGTTGTTTAGAGGAGAATCTTTTTTACATCCTTCTCTTCCTCTTTCTCAGTGGATATATTTGGAGGTGTATCCAACCATCCAGCTTCCCTTTTTCTGAGTCTGTAAATGTGTGAGAGATTAATGAGTGCTTAAGTATATGTGTGATTCCTCTTGTAGTTCAAGCAGTTAAGATTATCAGTTAAAGTCTTATTGTTGCATATTCTCGTCGAACCTCTGTATCTGGGAAATATAAGTTTTTATAGTTATTCATTGTGCTTATATATTTAAATAGCTTATATTCTCATATATATATATATATATATATATATATATATATATATATATATATATATATATATATATATATATATATATATATATATATTAGATCTATGGGAAATGCTAGCGTAGGCCAGTGGGCCTACAGCTACGTATGAGCCCAACGGTCTAGATTCAATCTGGGCCTATTTGACGGACACAACCTCATTTCATATTTTAATTTTAATGTTTTTTCTACAAATCCAAATCATGAGAAATTTTAAGTATCTATTCTTCTCATTGGCCCACCTAATAAAAATGTTAAAAAAATAATTCGCAATATATAAATTGATCAAAATAGCACTAAAAAGTTTCAGGGGCATTTTGGTCAATTTATTTCTCAAGAAATAGTTTCTTGATATTTTTATTGTATTCTCCTAGTTATGAAAAATACGCGTCCAAACTTTAAAGTGATTTGGATATATAAAAATAAAATAAAATTAAAATACGAAATGTAATTGTGATAATTGGATCAGCCCAGATTCAATCTGGGCTGTTGGGCTCATATGGCTGTGGGCCCATTGGCCTATGCTAGCATTTCTCTATCTACCTATATATATATATATATTTCATGTCCATGTGTTAATGTAATATAATGAAACCACACTTCTAGAAAACCATGTTTTTGGCATTTGTATAACCCAAAAAATTGTTATCCCAATAATCAATCCCAAAAAGATAAAATTTTAATTTGTACCCTAGATATGATCAAAATGAATCTCCTCCAACAATGAATCTAGACCATCCATTTGGTGAATTTCAAGATCTAGGGGTTTATGAACTCAAAATCATTTTTTTCTTTTTTCAAGTTCATGCAATGATAGATGCGATCTAAAAAATTTGTAAATGAAAAAAATCCTTCTAAAGTTTAAATCTAAGCATCTTCGCAAAATCGACACCCTGTATTAATTGGGTTAAAAAAACACTTTCTTGGTTGTGTTTTCAAATTTTTTTTTTTTTAGTTGTTTGTTGGAACGAGTAGTGTATATTTAAAAAATTGGGGTCAAATAAATAGCCTTAACATGGTTTTCATTATATTACTATACAACCGTTGCATGAAATCGCTCCCATATATATATTATTTGTTTTTGCTTGTGTGCAATGATGTCCTTTAAGTGGGAAAAGACACACAAGTCCTTATGTACTTAACTACAATAAAACATAGTATAAACTTTAACCTTGACAACATATATATCATCATCATTCGAGCCTTATCCCAATTATACGGGGTTAGCTACGCAAATATATATAACATATATACACTACAGATTTTGTAGCTTTGAAATTTTAGAAGCTTACATTGTCCCTTTGAATCACCCATTCTATGCCTTAATCTTTTTTAATGTGAGGTTATTGTTAATCCTTTTCTATGTTGGATCCTGATTATGTGTTTTAGTTTCCTAACTTGATATTTACATATTTTCACTCTATTGTTCCAAAAATCCGTGTCCTAAATTTTGGAAAAGCTGAGTTGTATCCCTGCATCCCATATATGTTTGTCAGTTTTTATATCCATGCATAATAACTCATAAATGTTGTTGCCGCACCACCCAAATATATATTTAAACGATCTAAAAGACTGACATTTTCTAATTTGTATGGCTTGATTTCTATGTATTGCTTCAATTCTAAGCGTTTTTTCCAATCTCAGGCGCTGGATTCAAGCCGTATTCAGCTATGTAGATAATGTTGGATCTTCACCTTCCCTGACAAGTAATGGTGGAGAAGAAGTTAAGAGCCATGTCCAAATCATGAACAGTTCTGTTTTGAAGCCTGATATCAGAACACTTAAGAAGCCAGCTGATGGTGCTACTGATATAGACATGTCCTATTGCTTGGCTGAAATGTTCGGAATTCCCCATGGGTATGATGCGGTGAGCTTTTGTTCTTAGTTTTTTTTATAAGAAATAGCTGCATCCATTTCACCATGAAACTAAATTGTGAGAGTTTGATTGGGAGAATAGAAAATTTATAATGAGTTAAAGAATTCTAATTTTTGAGGCATGGATTCTAATTTCATAGTTTCTTGAAAGCTCCACTTTTTTATTTGTTATGGAATAACATCCATGAGCAATTACATCACTTGCATCCATTTCTTGAAATACGATACTGGATGGTTGCATGGTTATTAACCTCTCTCATGAAATGGTAAAAGTTGTTACTCATAAATTTGAATACCCTTACAGAAAGTCACTTATGTACAATATAAATAAATAAATAAATAAAATAGTAAATAAAAATGGGAAAGTGTAGAATGAGACCATTTACCTCTGGTACAAGGTGGTCACATTAATCTTGACCATTGGATATGAAATTGGGTGGCTGCAATTATTCCATTGACCAAGCTAAAACTTCAAAAAAAAATTTCTCGAGCTTTGCGACACATCCAAACTATCAAATTTCACATCGGATGGTTGTAAGTAATTGTGACCACCTTGTATCAAAGGTAAATGGTCTCATCGTATAATAAGCATACTTATGGGTTTTGAATGGTATGGTGATGGATAAACATTCTTATTTCAATAAAATGGAAGCACTGCTGATACGCTAAGATGTAGGACAAACCTTTTACAACTATAAAAGGGACAAGGTGGGCAATGACACGACACGACACATGAGAGATCAGCTCAATGAGCTTATGGTGTTTGCTCCTCTTGGTGTGATGGGGCTTGGGATCCTCTTTGCAATTCCTTTATTGGAAGTAGTACTTTGACTTACTTTTTCGGTCACAAAAAGACTTCCATAGCCTATAATTTGAGAATAAACAAATTGGTTCAGGTCTTTACAGCAATTAAGATGGGTTGAATCTTGAATGATACATAACAGTACCCAAGTTGATGGCAACTTTATGTCTTCAGTTGTAATAAAGGTGGCTTTCAAGAAGCGTGCCATGGACAAGGGATCCTCACAATTTCTCTTAAGATGAATTCTATGATGCATATTTATTTATTTATTTACTTTTGGGGATCTTGAACTATCTTTCAGTGCACAGAGATCACTCTGAGTGGGTTCGACTTCAAAATAAAAGGACTTTCCAGAGAACACCAGCACACCTGCAAATCTACTGGTTTGATGCTATGGGAGTCCGCTCACCTGATGTCCTCAGTTATATCAGAAAATCCAACAATTGTTGCTGGGAAGAGGATCCTAGAATTGGGTTGTGGCTCAGGTGGAATTTGCTCAATGGTTGCGGCCAAATTTGCGGACCTTGTAGTTGCAACTGATGGTGATTCAGAATCTCTCAACCTATTGCATCAAAACATTAATTCAAATCTGGAGCCTTCAATCCTTGACAAGCTGCACTGCCTGAAACTAGAATGGGGAAATGTAGATGATATCAATGCAGTGAAGGAACTAAGCCCTGAAGGATTTGATGTGATTATTGGCACCGACGTGACTTATGTGAGTGATGCCATCCTTCCCTTATTTGAGACTGCGGGGGCTTTGATCTCTACCAGAGTTTGGGGGCCACCACCGGCCTTTATCTTGTGTCATGTTTTTCGTCGAGTTGATGAAGCATCGATCATTTCTACAGCATCTAGTTTGGGATTTGGACTGGTGGATAATTGGCCCTTTACTGATAGTAGTAGTAATAGTAGTAATAGCAGTGATGTTGGGAGCAGGCGTGGTACCATTGCTTCGTGGTTCTCTCAAGAAGGTAGCTGCAAGAGAAATTCCCACATAACTGCTCTCACAGTCATGTATTTTGAAACCCTAAATAAGTTTACATGATTGATTTGTGTATGCTTGCATTTCTATGAACACCAAAAATTTTGTATCTTCTTATTGTGGTCGCACTTGATTATTTGTGAGTATTTCTTTCTATTTTTTGCTGATCTTATGTGTTATTCATGCTGTGGTGTTTGGAATTTTGATGGGAATATGAGATTTCGTCAAAGATTAGGGTAACTCCTGTGCCGACATATTTGGGGCTGTGAAGCTTTATTGTTGAACCTGAATCTGGATCGCAGGCTAAATGTAATCGCTTCCCAAAAATTCCAAATGAGTCTCTACTGCAATATGGTGAAGTTCATGTGAAATTCATCTAAACTTGGTTGTGAAATTCACCAGAAGTTAGTAAATATATCCAAGGTAAATGCAGGGAAAAAAATTTGCATCGAACAATAAAATTTCCAGGGATGACAAATTTTTCATATTAGCTGCGTGTTTCCTTGAATTTGGATCTTGTTTGAAAATATGGAGAAAGAAAAAACGTATGCTCTAATTCGATGGATTATGACGGAATTGTGGCTTAGGCATTGCGATCCAATGATAAGGACTGTAAAGAGAGAGGGGGACCCACCAATGAGAGTCATTTTTTGTGCTATTGGTTCCCACTCTCTCCATCATAGGGGTGGCGATGGGCCAAGTGGATGCACGCTTGGCTCGGCCCAGCCTGAACTAGGGCCTGTGCGACAACATGTGGCCTGAGGGCCGGGCTACGGTGGGGCAACCATGGCCCGAGGGTAGGGCCAGATCGGGCTTGGGTTAAGGTTGGCCCTGTTCGGCCAAGCTTGCTCTCTTTTTTCTATGGTTTTTTCTTTTATTTTTTTATTTTTTAAATTGTTTTTTTTTGCCTTGGCACAACCCAAATAGGGCTAGGGCCGGGCTAGGGCTTATTTGGCCTGGTTAGAATCTGGTCGGCCCTATGAGGACTAGGGCTGTGCTAGGGCCATAACGGCCCGGCCAGTGCCACCCTACTCCATCAAACCTGGTGATCACCCAATTGTATTTGTCATAGTTCATTGGATTAGAGCTGAAAAGAAAAAGTTTGTTAGCAAGTAAAAGGAAAAGGTGCTTGCGGGTGTGTGAGTGATTCAATCAAAGTCTTGAAATAGGTAAGACAACCCGAGTCAAATAATCAAGAGATTGTTTTGGGAAAGTATATAAAGGCACTATTTATTTTTGGTAAAGCATATAAAGAGACTATTTAATATTAGTGCAAGGTCACAGTCACTCTCGTCTGGCAAATTTATCTGTCAAATTTAAAATGCGGTGGCTGTATAACTCATAACTAGATTCAAAGTTCAAAAAAAGAGAAAATTATAGCTTCATGACCCAAACCATCCAATTTAACATTTAATGGTTAGAAATAATTATGACCTCCTTATATTAATGATTAGAATTAATTATGACCTTCTTATGTTAAATGGTCTTGTATAATCTCAATTGTTTTATGATGGTGGGCCCACATGCCTGCATATTATATACATCATCCAACTTTATTGGGCAAATTGCGTATCCCTACAATTTCCGCAGTCCAGTTAAGTTGGGATGGCAAAGATGGCATGCTAGCACACGGTCCTACCCACATAAAAACAGTGTCCAAATAATAGAAGGATGGAACTTTGCTTGTAGGGACACGGACTTTTAGGGCATATTTGATTTTTAAAACTTTGGATATCTGTGGGAGCAAAAAGTCCTAGGTTTCATGTGTGACAACATGGAATGCTGCACTACACAAAGGCGTTGGAATTTCTATCTCAATGTTTGAGTTGTATTTTTGGTCATTTTATGTTTTTGAAAATATTCGTTTTATATGTTTTGTAGGTGCGTAATGGATGCGCCAAATTTCAATTAATTTCCATGAACATATTAAAAAGATAAAATTCAAATACTTAAAAATGCCCTCGATTGTTTGAATAATGTATGTGCCAAATAACAACTGATTTTCATCATCATCATTATTTGAGCTTTATCCCAACTATTTGGGGTCGGTTACACAAATCCTATTTCACTATTTTGTTTTATTAAGTGCCATACCTTTAGTCAGACTATGGGTCACTATATCTCTTATCACTGATTCCATCTCTGTCTTTTTTGGTTTTCTTCTTGCTCTTCTAGAGCCTTACACTTGAACCAAATCGCCCTTCCTAACTGGTGTTGTTATAGCTTGGTGCTGCATATGACCAGACCACCTAAGATTATTTTTTTTCATCTTATTGACTTTTTGGAGCCACCCCTAAATTCTCTCCGATGTATTCATTTTTGATCTATCATTTATTGTCATGCCACTCATCTATTTCAATATTTCATATCAGCTAACCTCATTTTAGGAATATGTTACTTAGTGAATGCCCAACATTCTATCCGATAAAGTATGACTGATCTTATAGCCATTGTGTATACCTTCCCCTTTAGTTTCATTAGTATGGGAAGATTATATAAGACACCAGAAGTACACTTCCCCTTCATCCACTTAGCTTTAATTTTATGCGCGAAGTCTTCCTTAATATCTCCATTCTCACGAGTAATCAACCCAAAATATCAAAAATAATGACTTTTACGTACTTCTTGGCCATCAATATTAATTAATGGGTGTGGTTTGCATAAAGTTTCAATCTTAAACAATCCAATTAAGGAACACCTTCAAATTTTATCATAACATGTAATTTTGGTGTAGAACATTTTTAGGATTATCTGAAAATCTATTTTCATCTCTAATTATAAGATTTTAAATTCCAAAAATGGTTAAAATCAAGTAGATCTATAAACATATTAAAATCTTGAAAATGGATGGTCTAGATAATATGTAGCAAGATGCACTATTTTTGGGACTCAAAATCTATTTTTTTCCACATTCATACATCTCGATGTCGAGATGATCAATTAAAGATTTTTCAACATTAAAACAACCATTTCCGAAGGATTTTTTGAGGTGGATCTTTAATTCTACATTTTAAGGTTGCAACATTATATAAACTTTTTCTTTAATTAATTCCTATTTTTTACTCCTATTATTACTAAACTCGCATTCCAAATATTATGTCTTTGTCCAACTAATTTTAAGCCCTTTTGATTCTAGAGTATCCCTCTAAAGTTCTAACTTTGTGTTGATGTCATCTCAGTCTCATCAATGAAAGTTATGTCATCTGCAAATAACAAACGCTACAATCCATCATCCTTTAGATGCCTAGTTAACTCTTTTGTAACTAAAACGTATATATATGAGTTCAATGCTGACCCCTAGTGTAGTTCTACTGTCACTGAAAACTTACTTGTTTTGCCATTATTGTCCTCACATTGGTTAGTCCACTCTCCTACATTTCTCTCACCATGTTAATATATCACCTAGAAACTCTTTTCTTGTCAATACCAACCATATTAACTCTCTGGGCACCTATCGTATGCTTTCTCAAAATCAATAATGACCATGTGGAGGTATTTTTTCTTTTTTCTGAACTTCTCAATCAATTGCATAAGTAGGTATATTGGATCAATTCTTGGACTCCCTGGCATAAGACTGAACCAATTTTCTAATGCACTCGTTTCATGTTGTAGTCGTTGTTTAATCACTCTTACCTACAACTTTATATTATGGCTGATAAGTTTGATCCTTCAATAGTATGTCTCCTTCGTTTCTTATAAATAAACACCACAATATGGCATGACCCAGCCCCCAACTATCCCACCTTACCCTGATGGAGGGCGACCGGGCACGGGTTCGTGATCCCCTTGTAGCGTTTGTCTCTCAGGTAAGAGTGGATTCAACGCCTCTTTCTTGGTAATCGAGCAAACCAAGGAAAGTAAAAGCTTATGTCTAGAATTTAAAACTTGACCAAACCATTATCCAAAAAAATGATACATTACATTACATCCAAAAGTAATACAACAGAGTTCAATTTAAAGAAAATAGTACAATCAGAGCTGAGAGCTTGACAGCCTACAAGGTCTAAAATTCCTCCTCTGAATGGCCGCCTTGATCCTTGGCTGCATCCCGAGTTCCCAACTCCGAACCTACTACCCTCAGTTTATAGGGAGGGAAAAATAATGAATGACCTTTGACGCTCAGTAAGCAGACCTAGCGTTATACATTGGTAACAAGTCTATCCAAGATAAATAAACAATTTATTTGAACATAATAAGTGGCAGTGCAGTAGTCCTGTATATTGGTCATCAGGTCAATGCATCAATTATAAACACGATATCCAAGTAACAGTGCATTAATTATAGACATGGTATCCAAAGGACAGTGCGTCCATTTTAGACATATCATGCAGTCATTCTAGTTATAAGAAAATCACAATCACAATTTATCCATTACATACTTACTCCCTAATTCACCTACTCTTGCGAGTAGAAGCCTTATCCATCAAGCCAAGTCAATCCCGTTGCTTAGGACTTCTATCATCCCACAGGAGGGAGGATAATGACAAGCGGGTTAAACCACTTCGTAATACCCTCAACTTATGCACACGGTCCCCAACGCACATTGGGGTTTTAACAGGCCTTTACCTTGCAAGGCATCCATCAATCACATATCTCATCTCATGAATCATAAAAAGCGACCCTCCTTTCTCCCCTAATCAGTTCCTGTCATTGTGCAAGTTAGGGAATATGCCGGTATCACCTCATCGGTGTATCAATCTCCACTACCGATGGGTGCTTCATCGCTTAGTGGCCGATATCCGTAAACAATGGGCAATATTCTCCTCAATGTAACAGTACGATACTCACTACCAATGGGTGTCCCATTGTGTAGTGGTCATCATTAGGCCTCTTTCCATGCTTGAGCAGTCAATTCATTTATGCCAATTCAATACCTCACAACAAATAAATCACATTCTCATCATAACAGCATGGGAAATAACACGAATCATTACATAAATCGTAGCACAACATTTACACATGGACATCATCAATGGCATTTTGGCACTCATCATGAAACTTCTATCGTGAAGCTGTCACATTAATATTGCAATTATCACTATTTCACATGGCACATTGTGGCGAAGCCTCATTCGCATTATTTTATGGCACGTGCATAATTATCATATAACATTCGCTTATCGTTTATCAAGGAAAATTCAATGTTTCGAGTAATAGCTAAATGAGAAGGTTAAATGCCTCACTTATCAAGGAAATTGGACCTCATTGGTCAGATTACAGGTTTGGTACCAAGTAAGTAATAGTGGCTGGAAAACAGTGAGCCATTACGTGTTCATGCATTTTAGAGCATAAGTCAAAATTCATAGTGAATTTTAAAAATCTGAAAACATACAAATTTAAGTTTATTCACAGGGCTTTCCTACGGTAGTAGTTTGAGGATTTTTGGACGTCGTTTGCCAAGCCAAAAGTGCAGCCCAAAAAGAGTCATAGTTGCTTTGAAATTTACAGCAATGGTGAGAAGTGGCATGTTCATGCATTTTAGGCCATGTCTTTTGATTCATGTGATATTTTATTATGATGCAAAAATTAAAATTTAACGAGACATGTGTATCTTTCGTTTAAACCAATTTGGGCCCATTCAAGTGCCATTCGGTTAGTGAAAGGCTCAACGCCAGAGCCCTCACAGTTGCTGGAAATTCCCTTTCCCAAGTATTCACATGTTATTACTGTATCACCTACCATTTACATGTTGAATTAGCAAGTTTGACAAGAAGATTTCCTTCACAATTTCTCCAAGCTCATTGGGATGGATAAATGTTCATTCTTTTCATTTTCCATGTATTTCTATATCATTACATTTTAATCTACCATTTTCATATTTTGCATATCGCATTACTCCATGGAAATCTCACAGCACGACACTCGATCCACTTAGTCATGTCGCTCCTAAGCGTCCTCGCACAGTTCTCGTGTCGCCCCTTGCTCCCTTCACAGTAGCTTCGCTTTAGAAGTCTCACGTGCAGGTCGCCTTTTCTCCAACCAGCCGTTGCACTCCACGCTAAGTGCTAGAGAGAGAGAGAGAGAGAGAGAGAGAGAGAGAGAGAAAGAGTTTGAAAAGCAAACAGTGATGGGGGAGGGGTGTGATTTATAAGCATGGGGGTTGATGCGAACTATTGTGGCTGACGCCGCGGTAGGTAGGAAAAAGGGTTGTAGTTGGTGTCACTCGTGCGATGCGGCGTTGACAACTTCCGCACTACATTGACAGATTCGACGTGGCGCTGACCCTGTCGACTGTCGTACACAGTTGGTTGAACGCGCTTGGTGTTACCCTCTGGTTGCACGAGGCGTTATTCACATGGCAGTGATGTTGGCAGAAATGCTCATCTGTCTTCCACTCGGTGCTAGTCACACACTCATGCGGCACTGCCTCTTCCTTTCTCTTTTCTGCTCCTTCGTCACTGATGGTGTTAAGCTCCCACGCACTGTGATGCCTTAGACAGCAATACGCCCATGGCGATACACCCGCCGGTGATATGCTCGCGACGATGCGCCATTCATTGATACACAAGTGGCGATGCTTACACACAACGATACTTTGTTTCATGTGCAATGATGCTTCTAACTCCTTTCGCACGCGGTGATACTCCTCTCATGCTCGCGAGATACCCCTTGTTCGCACGAGGCGTTACCATTTCTTCAACCTTACACGCAGCGTTTGCTTTTATGCTACATGGATGGCACTGGGCCAAATTACCCAGACGACGCTACCCTACGCCCTTAGCGTCGGGCATTCACTTTTTTCTTTCGCGACTTCTTTCTCTCTCTCTATTGCCGCTAGTGGTCCGGTTAAATCGAATTGTGGCCCTTACAAAATATCTTGGTCAACCAGGATATGCTAATAGCACTTGCAATTCCAAACTTTTATGAGATACCATCACGTCCTAAAGCCATTCCTTACTTTATCTTTCTCAAAGCTTTTTATAAAAAATAAAAAAATTCAAATGGTTAGAAATGCTTTCAATTGCTCTAATCTTGATTAGACAATTGAGTTTGGTGGCCCTTTAAGTGACAACAAGGAGCATGTGGTCATTTTGAAACTATAGACCCTATCTTCATTTACTTATTTTGTTGCTTTTCCAATATCACATTAAAATGAAATTTCGAGTGTGTATGCTTTATTTGGGGGCATATATATAAAAAAATTAGGAAAATAATTCAAATAAATATATAGATGGCTAAAATTTGAGCTCAATGTAATGTGCATACAAATAAATAAAAATACTCAATCAATGCTCTTAACCATCGATTTATGGTTATGTGTAACAATATTATATTTCATTTTTATATAATCTATACCATCATATTTGTAACTGTGAATGAGGCAATGAATACTTTAATGATCAGTTAAAATACCCATTTCTGGACCTCTGGGTTTCTAGAACTCTTAAGTTCCATCAAACATAGGTTCCAACCTTCCTAGATTCATAATCAAACACAATATTACCCATATCCGAATACATAAAGTTTCAGTTTCAGTTTCAGTTATCAAATTTGCCTTTAATATTTTTAAAATAGATTAAATTGGAGATCTTCCCAAGAAAAAGAAAAAAAAGTGAAATTTAATATTTCTATCAATGTAGCTTATTCGTTAAAATGTCTAGACCTTTGTCGAGATTTCCCTTTTGCAGGTTTTCTTGTTACAAAGTTGTTATCTTTGTAGTTATTTATAAATAATTGTCGTTTGACAGATTATGCTAGTAGTATTATAATTGCACATGCATATGGATGCCTGTTTCTATGGGGCCTAGGCTTTATGAAACAAAATAAAACCTCACATCAAATCCCCAAAGCACTTTTGGCATCAGAAATATTCATAATGGCTCTAAAATCAATTGCCAATGGATCTAAAATCAATTACCAACACTAACAAAAAAATTTGAAACTCAAAAAATGGCATAGATCTTGCTGATCTATGATCACTTATTTTTAGGACAAAATGAACGGCCTAGAAAATTTGCTATAATACACACTATTTTAGAGCTTGAAACCTTTTTTTTTTTTGACAACCATAATGTTCAAGTTTGATGTAAAGGTTTTTTAATGCTTGAATTGCAAGTTTTGGTGAGTTAAGAGTTGAGGCTTTATTTATTTTAAAAGGGCTGCAGCCCTATCAAACCATTTTTTTATCGTTATGAGATGGATCCGCAGGTGTTTTAAATGTGCATGAATTTTGCGAAGAAGTTTATACAAGGCTGTTCTGAAAAAGAGCCACGCCTCCAAAACCTCTTTGGAAAGAATGTATCGGGGAGAAACTACTAAATTGATTATATTGACCTCCATGATGAATCTTTAAAAAAAAATTAAAAATTGAAGTTACAAAAATACAGTAATTTGTTTGTATAGTCAATATTTTAATAGATCTACCAGATTTGTACTGTTTTTGGAAATTTGAATTAAGGAAAATTGTTTCATGTAGGCTGGACCGCATTTCGACATATGTGGTCCAGAAAGTGTGAAGCCTCTATCTTAAAGATGGATGCAAGTAAGTGTTCCATCTAAAAATAATGGATTCAAAATGTTTTCTTATTAGAATTATTATTTTTAATTTTTAAAAGTTATTTATTTATTCATATTCGTGATCTCCATGTTAAAGATTACATGTCCTTAAAAATTAAGTCTTAAGATCCTTCTCAAAAATAGATTTATAAAACGGCCCACATTTCTGCATATGCGGGCTTGGCTGCATAGAAACCGGGTTGTTGAATTAATTAGGTGAAAAAATAGATTTTTCAAGTTACAAATTTCTAGTGTTGGAATTTCCACATAGTATTAGGAGATCATCTCAAAAATAGACTTATAAAAAGGCCCACATTTCTACATATGCAGCTTGGCCGCATAGAAACCGGGTCCTTAAATTAATTAGGTGTAAAAATAGATTTTTCAAGCCACGAATTTCTAGCGTTGAAATTTCCTCATAGTAGTTGGTGAGAGAGAGAGAGAGCACTAATTGGAATAATCTTAGAATGGACAACATACTAATTGGAATAGCACATGTATACTATGAGCACATACCATACACCTACTCCCTCGGTTTGAAGATCTACTAGAGAGGGTTTTTTTTTTTTCAATCTAAAATTTTGAGCACCACCTAGGAATCATTGGATGATTGTTTTCAAAAGAAAATATTTTAATTTTAAGTTTTTCTAACACCAGGATCTCGCCCTCCAAAAACTAGAGCGTATTTTGAGAACTTAAAATTACTCCTAGATTGAGTTTTACGCGAGGTAGTAAATTCTGCAACCTTTCAAAAATCAATCCTAGTGATAGATTTTGGATCTAAAATTTAATAAGTTGATTATCTTGAAGATCATGCCAATGAATATGAAGGACTAGATTTTAAACCTCGGAAATTAGAATTATTTTAAAAAGAAATTGGGAAATTTACATGAACATCCCTTATAGTCTCTAGTATTTAGAAAAGGGTGTGGTTTCTACAAGGTCGTAACCTTAACAATCCAATTAAGGTGACCTCCAAATTTTATAATAACATGTACTTTTGGCAAAAAACATTCTTAGGATTATCTCAAAATCTATTTTCATATCTAATTATAAAATTTTAAACTCTAAAAATCGTTAAAATCAAGTAGAGCTATAAACATATGAAAATCTTGAAAATGGATGGTCTATATTGCAAGATGCACAATTTTTAGGGCTCAATATATATATTTTTTATTTTTTATTTTGTTTTCATATTCATACATCTCGATGTCGAGATAATCAATTAGAGGTTTTTTAACATTACAACTTTTTCAGATGGATTTTTTAGGTGAATCTACAATTCTACATTTTAAGGTTGTAACTTTATATAAACTTTTTCCTTTAAAAAATGTCTTCCATATTTTATATTTTATACTAGTATCACCTTCCTCTTTGTGCTATTTTACCCGTAAAAAACGAAGAAAACATCACCAATGTGGCATACAAAAGAATTCTCGAAAGTACCGAGTATGGAAAGGAACAAAGCAATGTTGTTAGATTCGCTTCAGAGTCTTTTTTGGTTTGGTGAGAAAAATGAAGCAATTAGGTGCTTCGGCCGATTCGGGAGAGGACTTCAGATTTTTTTTTTTATGTATATAAATAAATTAGATATGAGTAATTATATTATGAGACCCTCCCACACCCATGTGAGTAGGACCCTAAAAGATTACCGTTAAATTTTGATACAGATCTCTAGAAAAGTTATCTATAAACCCATTCACCCAAATCCCACACCCATGTGATAACTTTTCTAGAGATCTGTATCAAAATTTAATGGTGATCCTTTCAAGTCCTACTCACATAGGTATAGGAGGGTCTCATAATGTCTTTACTCATTAGATATTTATATATATAATACATGCAAATAATAGAAAAAATTTAAATAAGAAATAAAAAAATAAATTTATATAGCTATTTCTTTATTGACTGAAACATACCCCCGAAGCGATCTGAATTTGACAGAAGCATTCTAAAATCGTCCGAATCTGACCAAAGTGGCAGTACCAAGCTTCGCTTCTCATTGGTTTATGTCTAAAATTGAAAGGTTTCGACTTCTTTGGCCGAAGCAAAGTGAAGTTGACCCACCTTGCTAAAATGAGCTTAAAACCTAGGGTCTAGACATCCAAAGGGCTCTCCCTGTATCTGTATGGCTCCACAAACATGGAGAATGTGATGGCAATCAAAACGTCATTCTACAATGCGTGGAGTTCACCGTTCAAACAGGCATACGATGCCATATTCGTGAGAACTACCGGAACTCATCGGAAATGATCAAACAAGCTTCATACCAACCTCAACCTATAGCCTACTCATGACATGGGATGAAGGACTCAGAATTTTATCCGATTTGGATCCATTAAATTTGGATCCTATCCAGATTTGAGTATGGGTTCAAGTTTTGGATCTAAGGATTCAGATCTGGATCTAAAATTTGGAGATCTAACATTAAAATCTGAATAGTAATTTGTGTAGGATCCAAATATAGGTGGATCTGATCTGGATCCAAATTGATTTTTTTAAAATAATTATATTAATTTATATATATATATATATATATATATATAAATTTTATAATTATATTTTAACTTTATAACATATATAAAATTAAAACTAATATGGATCTGGATATAGATTTAAATATTCTGGATCATCCAGATCTGTGTAGATCCGAACACGATCGGAAAAATTCTCAGCCCAACCAAATAGGTTTGGAAGCCGCCTCCATGTGAAACTAATGAACGGACGACCCAAAATGGAGCTTCGTCAAACCCTAATAATCAGACCTACCTCAAATGGTCACCCAATGATTGAAAAATGTAAATCTAAGACGCCTCAAGTTGTCCTCTAAAAAATCAGATCATTATGATATTAGATGACCAAGTATGGGATTACAACTGAAGGAGCGTAGCTTGAGTCCCAAAAGAGGACAAATATACAAAAAGCCGTAGAAATGGGCAAAGGAGTGACCTGAAATTTTTTTTTAGAGCAGGCACTCCTCCAGAAAAAACTTGTGCCAAATTCGGACATGGTTCCAAACTCAAAAAAGCCCATTTTCAAAAGTCCATTTTCAAAGTGGTCTTTGAGGGCACATAGAGGGTCCACCATTTTTCAGAGCATATGGACTATACTGTGCCCATGGATCAGCGATGGGCAAGCAACAATCAAACAACATGGTGGGATGACCCTCGAGCAGGTTTTAATGATTTTTCCCAAAACCCATTATTTAAGGACTTGAATTTTTGAAATGTTGTCCTTGACTCAGAGAGCTTTCCATCCTTGTATATATCAAAGGGGATCCTTTCATGGATGAATACTAAGTCATACCAAAATTTAGAGGATCAAAAAGTTTTGAAAGAGTTGCAAGTTGCATGTTTCGAATCCAGTTTTTGAACAATTTCTCACAATCTATGGGTGTTTTGAGTTGAAATTTTGTAGATATGTTCCTTACTTAACCATCTAATCATGAGTATATATTATCGATGGCTTCATGGCAAGACTGAGGATTGAATCCAAGCTTGAATGTGTCCAAAAGAAGAAAAAACTGTTGAATTTTTTTTTATCAATTTTTATTTTTTAATCAGAAATAACTGCTGAATTTTGACCATGGGTCCATGAAATGATCAGAACTCCTTAAATTTTGGAAATTTTTTATCCAAATTTGTGGCAAGTCGATATCCATTCAATTATATCTGTAATTTAACAGAAAGAAATGATGATTAATTATAAAAAACGAGGTACAAAAGTGAAGCAAAAGGGAGATTAAAAAATATACATGAAGAGCTTAAGCTTCGGGCAATGGTTTGAAATTTTCATAGAAACAACCATAGCAAACTTACCCTTTTGGAAGAATGGTGCTAGTAATCCACCCATGTATCACTTAGCTTTTTGACTTTCCACCATTTTTTTTGTTAAAAAAAAAAAAAAAAAAAAAAAAAGCCAACTCTTGAGCCTTATAAATACCCTTGCCCCCTTGGTTGGGTATGTTTTCTGGTACCCAGAGACAACGATGTTATCATGGTGCCATTTGACAAATAACGGGCCCTGGGTTGTGAGAAGTTTTCACCAAATGAAAAGCAAGGACTTAAAGATGGCCCACTACATTCGGGCTTCATTGGCATTGACAGTTGGAGATAATGAAAAGACAAGCTCAAAGAGACATTACAGCCTACTGGATTAACATCAATCGGGAAGGGTTGTACTTCTTGTGGTTGATATTTCATCATAGTTGATTTGACACTTATGCTTGACGTTGCTAAAATCATTGGGCTCTAAGATAAGTTCAAGCAAGGAGTTGGATATTGGATAAGCATCATTCGTGATCTCTAATGCAAAGGGATGGCCATCATCAGGTGAAGTACACGATTATTCAAAATCTTACCCTTATTTTGATTTTTAGATCTCTGCAAATCTTCCAATATTTTAAAGTGTGTATTAGTTGATGTTCGACTTTCCACTAGTTAAATGATGAATTGGTTCGATTTTACGGAAAGCCCTTGTATGTTACCCATTAACATATGACTAAGACCCAAGGCAATAAATTGGGCACCTTAGAGGATTGGCTACCCATGGTCAGTATGCATTGCACGATTAAACATTTGTATAATTGATGTAATGGAGATCATATTGTAATGAATTTTATAAGTTCATTGATGTATAATTTTTCTTTGTAAATTTGAGTAGTGCAGAATATTCAAATGCACATTATACATGTGTAGTTTGATTATCTCCTTTTTGTAGCTTGTTTTGTTCATGTGTAAGGGATCATAATTGAGCTGCATCCTCTCATTTGAGTGTATTTCAAAGTCAATTGCTTGTTGGGTGAGTGTGGCCATTAAATTCCTTATGAGTGCTTGTAAAATGAAATGATATAGTGAAATATGAACTCAGTAGGAATATGGTCCCTATTAGACCATACTAAGCAAACAATGTTTGCTGATACTAGACTGTGTTTGACGTGTTAGGTCAGTCTGGTTGGGAAAAACCTATATTTCTTGGGTATAGAAAACTATCCGATAAGAGTTCTAATAGGTCATCCCTTGATGAGGTCAGAATATGCCCGGATGAGTGAGTCGACGGACTGTGTAACCTTGTGTGTGATGGTGGCCTTCAGAGACAATGGTCAAAGCCTCATCTATGTACCATCATACAACATGCATAATGATAGTCGTTTCGAGAAAACAAGCCACATTTTAGGGTAAAGCTTATGCATGTACGAAAGATACCCTTATGTGCCACAAGAGCTGTGGTCGCATCAGGTTTAGGTGAAGTTGACACGTCTCTAAAGAAGAACTTAAAATCCACAAAACTGAGATTGTGACCCTTTGGCTCATCGGTCAGATTTTGGTGTCCCACTAATGAGCCCCTGCATGGACTATGGGTCATGGGAAACACTAGGTTGGTTGATAAAGTAAGTGTGAACTATAATCCACGGTTGAAGGTGAAGTGCTCCAAATGTTTATTCTTAAACCATATGGATCCTTATCTCATCTAATGAATTTAATTGTGTTTATTTTATGATAATATGATTTTAGAATTATTGTTTGAATTTTTCTAGATCTCTGGATATTTTATTTATAAAATTTGGATTTATAAAAAAGGAGATATTGATTTTTAATATTTTAAATATTCAAATTAATTCTAAAATTATTTATTAATTTTTAAAAAATATTTAAAAATCATTAGGGGCCCATTGTGCACATGGGCCCACCATGCCCTAAGTTGGTGGGGCCAACGTAGCTATCTTTTGGGTGGCACGCCTCACTTTTTAGAGTCTTTCCTATTTTATAGGGTTGAAGTTGATAAGATTAATAACTTTGGCTTAGAGGCCAAGTTATTATGAGATTTGGAAAGGTGATTTATCTTGAGAAAGATCTGAATGAAACTTTTAAAAAGCATGATAAGGCTTGTGCATATTTTTGAATAAAGCATAATTGTAACAATCCTAAAATTTCAAAAAAAAAAAAAAAAAAAAAAAAAAAAAAAAGGAGAAAAGATGCTTTTAAATAGGTGATGGTCTGATTGAGTATGATGGTCCTTGGGGACCATCACTATTTTCAAAACTTTTTGCTTGGTTTAAACTTTTGCTGCTGCTTTTGTTTGCAGCCTTTGCAGTTGCTGCTTGCAGCTGGCCACGTCCTTTAGCGGACGTGGTTTTCATATGTTAAAAGCAGACGCTTAATGCGACACCTCAGGTATGAAGTAGAGCGTAATAAAATATTATAATAATACGTTATAAGAATTTAAATAGGGGAGGTGAGCACTCCCACCCTAAAAAATTTTGAGATCTCTCTTTCTCTGGTCGAAACACAGTGAACTCCTCTCTCGAACCGAATTTTTATCGGAAGCTCCCTCTCAAACATTTGTGGGTAAGTGACATCGTCTTTCTGAAAAATAGTCTATTTTTAATAAATAGTGATATTTCCATCCAGGATCTTTATTTTATAAGTTTTGTGTATAAGTGACCCCATTGTCTCGAAAAATAATCCATTCTTTTTAAAAATGAAATGAAATAATTATTTCTGCTTATTATCATGAATTTTAGGCGCGATAAATTTTATGCGCACGTGACCTCATTATCTTGAAAAATAATCTTTTTAATAAAAATTGTGATATTTTATCTATGTTAGAAATTTTGAATGCTGTAAATTAGAAAAATAAATTTATTTATTTTTCTTGTTTATTGTTAGAAATAAATGTGATATTTCTGCTTTTAGTAAAATTGTGATATTTCTTTTTACTGTTTTGAATATTTAGACATTGTAAAATTCATGTGCAAATGACTGCCTTATTATTTAAAAAAATTGACATTTTTGCAATTGATTATAGTATTGTTGTGAAATGTTTATTTGTGAATTGATATCCCATAAATTGTGATAATTCCGTATTCTTGAAATTCTATAAGAGTTTTTCTATATATATTAAATTGGCAATTATGCTAGAACGTCTTTACGAACTGCTACCTTTCTAAATTTGAGCCCAAAATATTTGATTGGTTAGTTTAGAAATGTTATTGAAAGTGACTGTTATTAATGGTTTAAGTGAAATTCATATTAATGATTTCAGTGATATGTTGAGTACATGATATTGCTGTTTTCAGATGTTTAAAGAGATTTAGAAATAATTTAAGTATGCAAGTGGACTCATCCGGTTCGCCGGTGAGGTATAAGTGGACTTATCTGGGACGCCGGTAGGGATTAAGTGGACTCAGCCGGTACGCCGGTGAGGTATAAGTGGACCTGCAGGGATTAAGTGGCTTATCTGGGACGCCGATAGGGATTAAGTGGACCCATCAGGACGCTGATGGGGTATATAGGTGACCTACTTGGGACACCAGTAGGGTATTTTGTGAAATCCTTTGAATTATGTACTGCCGTTAGAAGTGTTATAAGCATTTCAATTACTCGGATTATACTTAATTATGCATTTATTGAAAGTGAAACTGTTGATACATTTCTGTTAATAGATCTCATTTTGGAAAATATTGATATCTTTCAATCATGATTATTTTTAGGATTATGATGATCACTTACTGAGTAGCCAAACTCATCAAACTATGGTAAACATTTTTCAGGATAACTGTGGATTCATTTTGAGTGCTAGTCAAGATCAACCTTGGAAGATACTGTTGTTGTGCTAGCTTTCTTTATTTACTTTGCAAGACCTCGCCACTGTAAATTTGTCCTATCAATAAATGTATATATGTTTTGTCTGTCACATCTCAAGAATAACAGTATTGTAAATTCTTGGGGTATGACAATAATATTATGATTAATATTATTTTATTTGATTTATATTGATGGTATAATGGTAAAAAAAAAGAGGGGAATAAAGGTTCTAGCACATTCCATATAATGTTGATAACGCATCTATAGAATTAAGGGTTCAAATCTCTCACTCCACAAGTACCTCATGATCAATGATTCATATTCAATCCACATGAAGAAGCAAGCCATAGAAATTCTAAAGAAACTCTAAATCCTATTTTTACACTATAAAAGGAAGACCCCTTGTCTATAATTCTCTACACCAAAACTTTATATCTCTATCTCTCTCTTTCTCATCAATTCTAAAAAGTCTCTCTCTAATCTTGGAAATCTCTCTCTCTCTCTCTCTCTCTCTCTCTCTCTCTCTCTCAAGAAAGCCTAAAGGGACATGCCTCACGATCTTTACCTCTTGGATCTCTCTCTTCCACATGGTGAAAATGGGTTAAGGGTTTAGGTTATAAAGTTCTTTTCTTTTCTATCTCTCAACTATGGATTTATGGCTAGGGTGTAGCAAAAAGAGAATCCATCTCTCTCAAACTGAGTTGCTAAGAGAATTCCGCTAAGGCTTGAGTTTGTGATTAAAAGGAATTCATGTTCCATTGGTGTAGCTTGTTCAAACTAGCTTTCCCGGTTGAGTTTGAAGGTTGACCATTAGATCCCGCGACATCGGAAGGTGGTGACTCAGTGTGGGGGTATAAGAAGCACAATTGAGGTAATCTTCGACACCATCTTTTTGTTTCTTCCATATTTATTTATTATATCTTTTATTCCCAATCATAGGTTGTGTCTTTTCTTTTGTTAGTGAAAAGTGTGACTTGAATGATTTCAAGTTATTGAGATCCTATTGTATTCTTTTATTTTATTTTAAATTATTATATTGTAAAAGGGGAGTGATCTAGACCGTGCAGAAAAGAAAAGAATTTTTTTTTAAAAAAATTATTACATACTCCGGCTAGATCATACATTTCCTTCTTTCATTGCCCACTACAATTACAATATCCTTGCTATAATTTGATTTGCAAGTTGTACTTTCAAGTGTGTTGATAAATTTCAAGGTGTATTGCCTTGTATCTTGTCTACATTGTACTCCATAGAGAATTGGTTTCTATACACTCTCACAATTACAACACATTACAAGTGGTTCAAGGTCCCCATCCTCAGACTACCCAGATTGTTATGTTACACCACACTATAGGTGGTCCAGGGTCTCCATCCTCGAACCACCTATAATGTAGTTAAACACAACAATGTGGGTGGTTTGAGGATGGGGACCTCGGACTGCTAACTGAATGGAGCTTAAGTGAGCGGTCTGAGATTTCCATCCTCGGACCATCTATAATGTGGTTTAACACCACAAGCTGAGCAATTCGAGGATGGGGACCTTGGATTGGTTGCTAACTGTCCTAAAATACATGACACAACCTAGACAATTGAAGAAAACTAATAAAATAAAATAAAATAAAACTAGTCGGGGGATGATATCCCGGACTGAAGCGTATTGTGGACAAAATTTAAAAATACCATAGTAAACAGCATTCCTTATATTTTTTTAGTAAATTTGACTCTTTTATATTTTACCTACTTTTCTTTGTGTTCGCACGTAATTCCAATCTTTTAATCCTGGCCAAAGAAGATGGATATCAAACCCCAAATGTCGGTGCACAACAAAGCATTTAAATAGTGCAACCATTTATTTATGGGAAAATTGTAGCTACCTTTCTTCACCCTACTTTCTAGGTATTATCCCTCCAATACCTTGTAATCACGTCCTTAAATCTTTTTTTATTTTTGCAACCACACCTCAAGTCAAAAAAATAAAGGTCTTTTAGGACTAAAATGCTCCTAATACAACACACTTTTTTTTAAGACAAAAATCAAACGATCTAGAACAACGTGTGTCAAACCGGCTTTTACTATAAATCATGTGCCAGTTTGAGACAATAGTTTTCTTGACCAGCTTTATTTATACAATGTACCGATCTGGTACACATTGTGCCATACTGGGTTATTTTTTAAAATAAAGTTGGTCCAACATAATATGTGCTAGACGACATATTTGCACAAAATGTGTCAAACCAGCATTATTTAAAAATACCAAGTGTATGAGAGAAATGTATTGTAAGGGGTATTTTTATCCTGAAAGATATTAGCTTTTGACTTGATCGTGGTTGCGAAAATAAATAATTTAGGGGCTAATAATGTGATTTAGAAAGTATTGGGGAAGGCGAGCGTGAAGTAGTGGGGCATGCCTAGGAAGTGGGGTCAAGGAGGTATCTATACTTTTTTTTTATTTATCAAAAGTTGAATAGGCAAGTATACACTTGCAATGAAATAACTAAGCTACCTATAATTTTCCATTATTTATCAAAAGTTGAATAGGGAAGTTTACGCTTGTGGTTGGCTGGCCCGCGCACTTCGCCCCACTTGCGCCCCTCGCATGTGAGTGTGAGCGCATGCGGGTGACGCCATGAGTGTATGTATGGATAAAGCGTGAGGTGTTGTGCAATGAAAAACCAATAAATTTAAATTTGAGGTATTACTTACCTTGAAAATTAGGATTCGAACATGTCTGGGTGTTTCACCCTCTTAGATCTCGACATTGCATTGCCATAGAAAACCCTCTGATGTCGCTCTCAGACTCGGTTTGGTTCAACTCTCTCATGTTCTTCGCCGCCTCGATTTCCCCTTGAGTTGCGCATTCACTCTTACTAGGTGTGTCCTATGTTTTCCTCGGTTTGGTTAGAGTTAGTTTAGTGTTTGGTGCGGGTTTGTTTCAGGTAGGTTAAAGTTTGGTTTGGGTAGGTTTAGGTTTGGTTCGAGTTTAGTTGGAATTGACTTGGTGAGTGGGGTATGTGGGTCTTGGATGGGCTAGCGCTTAGGGTTGGGTAATGGGTTGGCTTGGTTTAAGGGTAGACAAAACTTGTGGCTAGAGAGAGGGTCAACCCGAACTCGACAAAATTCCAACAGTACCTACGCTTTGGGGGAATAGATGACGAGAAAAGGTGCTTGGTGAGTAGCCAAAATACCCCAAAGGAGTCCACATGGAGTCCGTTGAGTCAAGCCCGCCTAGGCGCCGATATGGAAGAGCCTCCTTAAGAGGGCTAACCTAGGCTAAATGGTTTAAGTGTCAAGTAGGATAAAGTGTAGGGTAGGGAAAAAAGTATACTATAGTTTAAGGAGTATGATATGGTGGGGGTGGGGAGTATAGTAGGAGTGAATTAGGCTGGGTGTATGGTTAGGTGTGGGGTATAGTGTAGACTAGAGGGCAAGGTACGCAGTAGGATAAGATGTCGGTTGGATAGCTTGGTTAGGGAGTTGTGGTTGGGTTAAAGTTTAGGAAACCCTTGGTTAAGTCATCGGTAACACATCTGCTACCAGTCACAACATACACCCTGTTACTGGCAAGTCTCTTGCCAGTCATGTTACCGAGGTACGCCAAAAGGCTACCCTATCATCTTCTGCAAAAGGCAAGAAAGTTGTCGCTGCTTCTGTGGGTCGTCGTAAGGCTTACCCCCACATTATTACACCATCTCGAGCTTCTATTCTTAGAGAATCAACACACCAAGGCAGAGACCTTGGAGCCTCCACCTCACCCACACACTCTAAGGCTCGTGCGTCATCCACTCGAGCTACACCTTGGGGCAACCTTTGTATTACCTCGAGTAAGCATCCAGGGTCAGGCCGCCTTGGGCCAAAACCTGTACGTATGCATGTGCATCCCACTGCTCAGGGCGATGTCATTCCTACGCCAACCTACGCACATGGAGGACGACCCCCTCATTCTCCCTCTTAGCACACACTTACTCACCTTGTAAGGGGCAAGCTCCCACCTGTTCCCTTATAGACACCTGTTTGCAGTTCTTGGCCTCCTAAGGCCATACCACCTGTTCGAGCCCAAGCTGACCCCCAAGTCACCTAGAATGCTACTTTAAGGGGCGCACACGCGCCACCTTCCCAAACGACCACTCACTCCGACTCAGACACCATCATGAGTTGATCCCTCTCCCACTTGCCCCTTCTCTTTTGGGTGAGTGCCTCGAGCTCTGGTACCCAAATACCTTCCCCAAGAGTACCATCTTGAGCCAGCCCCATCAGCTCGGTCATGTCTCTAGAGCCCAAAAGAGAGCTTGGGGTAAAGATCCGATGGGAGATCGAGTCTTTCGTCCTCCCCGGCCTAGGTTGACCCTAGTTCCTGGCCCACACCCATTGCTTCTCCTGATGGAGACGGCTCTTTCTTGTGTAAGAAAAGCCGATCAGCCGCAGTCCCAATCACAATTCTGACGTGAGGTCCATCAAAGCCTCAAAGCCAAGCACGACAGGGGTTTGCAAATCCTGACCATGGAAGCCACTCAATCAGTCGAGGAAGCCAGCTCTGATGACCCTCTTCACAAGAACCCCTTCTACCCTCTTCGAATCACAGAGCCTGAAGAAGAGGTGCGAGAATCCTGCACAGTGGTCAGTATTATAAGCCACACGTGCTGATGAGCGCTGACTAAAGCCAGCGCCGGCTATGTCCTCCAAATGTCAGCACTAATTGTGCTCCTAACCCATAGCGTCAGTTGCCCTTCTTGAGGTTCAACGTCGATTGAGTCAGCACTCCAAACCATCAACGTCGGTTTCCCCAGCACTGGCTGCACTTCTGTTAGCGCTGGCCCTGTAACAATTGTTCACTTCCCAAGAAACCTTGTTTTCAAAGCCTAGGTTTTTGCACCTCCTTAATGGTCGCACGATTTCAGGAGGTAACAGTACACCTCCCCTACGACGGTTCACCCCCACGACGGTTCATTTCTTGCAACCGTACGCCTTCCACGACGGTCCACCTCCCATGACCGTTCGTCTCCCGCCGAAGCTTCTTCTACACGGCCTAAAAACCTACTGAAAAACCCTCCTGTCTGCGTTTTTCACCTGAACAGCATTAGAACTTCACCGAAAACTTCTGCAAACTTCCCCTAAGTCCCCTGGAACCTTTGCAAAAACCACTGACAACGTCGAAATGTTACCACAATCCCCAGGAAACTTCTTAAAAATCCCTAGAAAACTCTTAAGAGGTGCAGAAATGTTCATAGTTTCACTTCCTGCCTCTTCTATCAAAAGCTGCTACAGCCAGAAGAGTCCTAAAAAACTCCCCGGAGAACTCTCCTTTCCCGCTTCTTTCCCTGCAACTTCACAAAATTCTTGGCAAAGTCTGCACACCGAAGGTCTTCCCTACAAAATCGCTTGGAATCCCACTGTTGGCCAAGAACCTTCCCTTGCAAAACCTTTGCTGGAGTCCCACTGCATGTCAGAACTTCAACCGATCACCCTCTCCTCACCGTTAAGACAATTTTCGCTTAAGTTTTTCTTACCTTGGTGAAAAAGTGAGGGAAAATGGGATCTTACCCCATTATATAGACCACACTACCCTCAAATGCCCCTCACAAACTGGAAATTCCAGTCTCGTCCTAGGGAAGCCAAGCGAAGATGAGCCAGGTCGAGCTTTGACTCGAGGCTCGAGGTAAGTCTCATCAATCCATCTCCAGTGCTGGGTGAATGTCAAACATCCCTAACGCCAGTTGACTTAACACCGGGTGTGTTTTCAAAACAACCCTAACGCCAGTTGACTTAGCGTCGGTTGATTTTACACTGGGTGATTTTATACACGGTGTTGTTCAAATAATGTCACGGGTCGTTCACAGCACCAACTGAGTTTTTAAGAACCTAGCGGCGGTTGTGTTTTTTAGAACTCAATGCCAGTTGAATACTCACAAGAAACCACTAACGTTACACCTGACACCAGCCATATTTTCAGCAACCTATTGTCACCTACTCCAGGTTGACGTCTTGTGCGTCCTACCACTTATTCTTTGTGGGGTTGCACCCAAGCCGTGACCTGTCATCCCCAGTGATGTTGCACCCAGGCGGTTGCACCCAAGCCGTGATGTATCATCACCAGTGATGTTGCACCCAGGCTGGTGCACCCAAGCCGTGACCTATCATCCCCAGTGATGTTGCACCTTGTTGTTGCACCCAAACTGTGGCCTATCATCTCTAATGGAGTTATGAGCTATCCCTCATCCTCATATAAGTCACATCCATACTCAGCTCATTGTCCCCAGTGAAGTTAGGATCATTCTTACCTCTTCAATTTTCGGTGGGTCTATTTCACACCAAGCCACCTTTCACCCTAGAGAGTATGCTTACCCCCCACTAAGCCTTAATGAAGTCTGCTTTTGTTAGTCATCCTTCATCAGGACACCATTTCCAGTTGAGCTCCCAGTTTGTGAATGGTCTTAACCATTTTATCCCCAGGGAGTCGGATTGCCATCCACAAACCTATTCCCCATGAAGCTTCACCTAAATGGTAACCCACACGATGTTCTAGATGCACGACCCTAAACTCCATGGTCCAAACTATATGACCTTAAACTACATGGTCGTAGCTATATGACTTAAAACTGCATAACCACGGTCCAGTTGTATGACCTTAAACCATAGTCTACATCCGAGCCACATGACGATAAAAGGCTCAACACCATAGGCTTAACTATATGACCTTAAACTTCAGCGGAGGTCTAGCCACACGACCTTAAACGGCACTGTCCTAGTTGTATGACTTAAAACTGCATAACCATGGTCCAGCAATATGACCTTAAACCATAGTCTACATCCTAGCCACATGACGATAAAAGGCTCTTCACCATGGTCCAAATTATACAACCTTAAACTATAGCGGAAGTCTAGTTGCATGACCTTAAACTACACGGTCTTAGTTTTATGACTTTAAACTGCATAACCATGGTCTAGCTGTATGACCTTAAATCATAGTGCACGTTCTGGCTGCATGATGATAAACTGCTTTTCACAGGTCCAAGAGGCATGACCATAAACTCGCCCCCACATATGCGCACACGCCTTTTACGTGTACTTTTCACGCAGGCCTTCCCTAACCTACCTCTTAGTGTGCGCGTGCCACCTTCATTACCTCCCCAAAGAGTTCATTCACTTCATCACCATACCTCATTCCTCAGTGAGTCTCACCGGCGCTCACAAAACGGGGAACCATCCTGCCATCCATACTCGTTGTAAGTTAGTACCATCATCCACTCACATTCATACATCATCCATCTCTCATAGGTAGCCTAATGCCAATTTACCAAGTGAATCAAACCGCCACCATACTCACTCCATGGCCTCTACAGCCTACCATTCATCACCACCACGATCCAGCTATATGACCTTAAACCATAGTGCACGTCTTGACCGCATGATGTTAAACTATTCACACAGGTCCCGGAGGCATGACCTTAAACACGCCTTCACACAAAAAAAAAAAAATGGAAAAATAACGAGCATGGTGTACACCTTAAACAAGGGAACACTATGAACAAAAATGACAGACGGACATGGTCACGAAACCATGAGTAAAAGAGTTCCGTGAATAAAAACCAGGCACGATGAAAACCCGAAAGTGCATCATGAGTAAAAATAGATGAAAAGGGTGGACATAACCGAAAGGTTATGAGTAAAAGAGCCCAAAAAAAAAGAAGTTGGTGAAAACCGTTTCCACGACGCCGCTTCCTAAGTTCAAGTGAAAATATGTAAAGGACGTTTGGATCAATAAACAGGTTGATATAGCACTTGTCTCAACAAGCGACTTTAGCCCTCACTCAAAAGAAGAAAGTCCCTGGTGTCATAAATGTCAAGACTCCAAAAATATGAGCTTCAAGGAAAGGATTCACATCGCCTGAGTCCAGTTGCCAAAGGACTCGAAACGTAGAAGACTCATCAAGATGGCAAGACAAGTCTCATGAGGAAGAACATTATTCCCATAAGGTCACAAATACACTCTAGAAACAAACATTACAAAAGGCAAGAAATTGATAAAGCAAGGGGAGAACCTGCCAAAGATGTCAGCTCTCTTAGCCAGCACGACGAGACCTTCGGGATCGGCTAATAGAACCTGCCCCTGACTAGACTCGGTAGACAAGACCCATAGTGGTACTCTGAATGTCAAAAGCAAACCTAGAGTAGCTGCAAACAATGCCTACCAAATCAAACCAACGAACCCAGACCAAATGGGAACAATGACCATCTACGTGGCACTCAATTGCCAGACAGGCCTGATTTTGACTGATGAGGTTTATACAAAACCCTCAACATCAAAATCACCAATAGTCCACACGAGGGTGAGGACTTCGACAAGATCCCTCAATAATGTCTCTTCTTCCCTTAAAGTATCCATGAACAGACCCGCAAACAATGCATCCCTACGTCTGAGCAGCCTAGTGACACCATTACGTGAATCTCCTAGGCGTGCACGTGATCCTGTGGCTAGGAAAAAAAATAGTAAAAGGCGAAAGAAATTTTTCAAATGATTGACCTGCTTACTTATCTTGAAGCACAACATTTGGTGGGGCAAGTTGTTTAAATGCATTTTTCAGCACCTTGGTCCCTTATAGGAAGGAGGTTAATAAAGCCTACAAAAAAGTGGAAATTCCCAACATTCTCATAATGGCCCTAGAATTGCTCAAGATATTCATCGGCACTTCAAATGACCACCTGCCAAGTTTTATCGCCATCAGACAAGTCTAAGGCAGTGAACACAAAGAAAAACATTTCAGCAAAATTGGTCTGTAACACCCTGAAATGGATCCCGTAACCAAATCTATACTTTTGGTGTGTTAAACAGTTGTGGGACCACCTCCATTAGATCCGTCATGGTCAAAAACCCCTATGGGTCAAGTTTCGGCTTAATCGGGCACTCCCGGACAAAGTTATGGGTAACAGACTAAAAAGGGGTAGGCCGCACACTATTCTTGTGTGGCCTCACTACACTTAAACACCATTAAAGGTGGTTGTTTTTACAGTCACAGGTAGTCACTTTCGAGGCCCATATCTCACTCGTTCTAAGTAGGATAGGTCCAAATTTGGTGAGCGTGTTCATCTAATCAAGACGAACAATTCGATATGCGGTACGCCCCATGACAACTCCCGAGCAGAGAGAAAAACTAAATGAAAGTTACTGATTCGTGAAGGAAGTGGCAGGAAATTCAGCAACAGCACGCCTCATTCAAGTAGCCAAATCACGACGCTCCATACCCGATCGACACGAAACTAATTGCATTATGTGCGTAAGGTCCGAGGCTATCTCTGGTATGAACCTCACGTGGATTTCAATTCTCATGATCATTGCTCAAAAACATGATTCATGGTTCGAAGTTGGTATCAATTTTGATCGTCATGCTTAGCCCTACAAGAAAACAATAATCTTTCGATCAAATGGGCATCAGAAAGACCTCGGGTCAGCCACGGAAGATCACGCAAGTTCTTAGGCAGCAGCAGGGACTGCTCTTGAATTCCACACATCGTTAGGCACAGTCTTTTTGAACCCATTTTAAGAATTTCTTTAGATTCAATAAAATTGTAATTATCTTCAATTCTAGGTAGTTTTGGGGCTGACACCCACGTTTTAGCCCAATTCTATATAAACAGGCACTGTCTTATTGTAAAAAAAAAAAAAAAACAGAGAAGAAAGGGATTCATTCTTCTTGGATGAATCAATTAAATTCTGATTTCTTACTTGAGCCTGTGAGTACGTCTTGGAGAGAGAGAGAGAGAGGAGAGAGAAGAAAGGGGCTGGTACCCTTTGAGAAGGTAACTTTCTCTCTCCATCCCTCTTTCTCTCTCCCCTCTCTTCTCTTCTCTTCTCGTCTCTATCCCTTTCTCTCTCTTGTTCTCGTCTCTATCTCTTTTTCTCTCTTCTTCTCATCTCTATCCTTTTCTCTCTTTTCTTCTCATCTCAATCACCATCCATCCTCTTCTAATGCAAACAATGAGGCCAAGCGTGGGTTGGTTTTCTCTTTCTATTGTCACAAACGATGAGGCTTAGTGACGGTTGGTTTTCTCTTTCTTTTATCACAAATGGTGAGGCTTAGCGCCGGTCGGTTTTCTCTTTCTCCTATCGCAACTGACAAGGCCTAGCACCCTTTGGTTTTCTCTTTTTTCTATCACAACCGACGAGGCCTAGCATCGGTTGGTTTTCTCTTTCTTTTGTTAGTCGGTAAAACCTAGTGCCGACTGGTTTTCTCTCTCTTCTTCTTTCAATCGATGAAGCTTAGCACCGACTGATTTTCTCTCTCTTCTGTTAGTCAGTGAAGCCTAACGTCGACTCATTTTCTCTCTCTTCTTCTGTAAGTCGATGAAACCTAATGCCAACTGGTTTTCTCTCTCCTCTTCTATCAATCAACAAAACTTAATGCCGACTAGTTTTCTCACTCTTCTTTTGTCAGTCAATGAAGTCTAACACCGACTGGTTTTCTCTCTCCTCTTTTATCAGTCGGTAAAACTTAGTGTCGATTGGTTTTCTCTCTCCTCTTCTATCAGTCGGTAAAGCCTAACGTCAACTAGTTTTCTCTCTCCTTTTCTGTCACAGTCGGTGAAGCTTAACATCGACTGCGTCTACTCTCTCTTCCCCTCTGTACAACACAATCGGTGAAGCCTAGCTCCGACTGTGTTTTCTCCCTCTTCCTTTTAACGCACTCGGTAATGCTTAGCCCCGATTATGCCTTCCTTCCCTCTCTCTCCTTATCCTCTCATCTTTCATGCTCTTCTCTTCCTTTCTTCTCCGTCCTTTTTTCTTTTCCTTCTTCTCTTCTTATTCTTTCCTCATAGCCTTAATTCTGCCACTCCTTCGTTCGACTAAGAGGGATTGAGGTTAGCCTCTCGTGGCAGTCCTGTCGTCTAGCTGTAATGTTGTTGTGCTAAGATTACTTGGCCTGCTTTATTGTCATGACAGATTGACCAACGTGCCTAGCTAGTCGGCATTAGTAATTATGTCTAGTAGTGATCCTATGAGCCGGTCTTAGTTAGCGAGCCCATTTTGGTACCACGTCAGGCCACTTATCCACCAGCCTAGTCACCGCTCTGATCCTCTCGCTTAGTCGAATTCTTCTCTCCCCCGTATTTCTTCTCTTCTTCTTTTTGAATGCGCATACTTGTGTACCTTCATCAAAGAGGAAAAGGGCGAGGTCTGACCCACCTGTCTTATAACCTTTACCATATATGTGTGTGATTATAGAAAATTAGAAAAATACAAGCTAAGGGAGGAGATTTTGCACCAGTTTTATTACTGGGGGGCTTTCTTCGTGATCTAAGAGGGCACCCATGCAGTCAGCCCGAATAAGTCCCAAACCCACCTTTAAATTCCTCTCTCATCGGTTGGTAACACCTGCAACCGTTTTCAAACGAGGTTCCTGAAAGAGTGATATCAAAAACATCTCGGGTCTTCCCTCAAAACCCGAGACGAGCACCACCCAATCCCCAGAGATCCGGAGGGTGAGATCGAGGCACCTAACTACCTCCGTCTAAGTACATTCATAAAGCTTTCCAATGATGGTAATTTCAAGGTTTTTGGATACCATTAACTAGGTCAAAAGCCTTGCCCAAGGAGGGCCACAGTGCTGAAAAAGCAGCGACTGTGAACAGTGTCATGCCTTGACATTTAGGGCCATATCTTTTTATCCATGCAAAATATTATCATGACAAAAAAATTAAACTTGGAGTATACACACATGTCTTTCATTTGGGACCGATTTGGTCCTATTTAGATGCTATTTGGTCATCGAACATATAGATGCAAAAACATTCACAGTTCTGGAAATTCACATTCTTAAGTTAATATACTTTTAAATAACACTAGCCAAGCTACACTTTGGGCTTGTAACCTTATTCGTGATAAGGAGTCTCACAGTGAGCGATTTCATGAGTTTCCATAAATAAAAAGATCAACATGTGGTAGACACAATCATGGCATTGAGAAGCACAAACTGAAACTTCAACCTCATGTTAACCCATTCATTCTTCACATTTTCCTTTATATCATCTAATTCATTTCAACATTTTTACAACACTCATGGATGCATAAAGCTAAACCCACTTACCTTGACTTCTCACAGTATCACAAATCCTCACTCATGGCCTTCACAGGTTGTCCTTGGCTTCACCAGTGGGCTATCTTGAAAGAGGCATCAGTGAACTTCAAGAGAGAGGGAGAAGTTGAGAAAAATGGGAGAGACCCATGTTACCCAAGGCTTAAAAGGAGAGGGTGGTTGGAAAACATTGTGGCTGATGCAATCACTCATGGCTCTGATACGTACAGGGCGGCTCTGACATGTACAGAGGTTGTACGTTTGACTAAGACACTCTTGGCACCGCACTATCAAACATCCAACTGGCGCTGCTCTCTTCTCTTCCAACCGGCGCACTACTCTCTTCTTATCCCATCAACGCTGCTCCAACCAGCGCTACTCTCTTTTTATCCCAACGATGCAGCTCCAACCGGCATTACTCTCTTCTTATCCCACCGGCGCTGCTCCAACCAGCGCTACTCACTTCTTATCCCACCGACGCTGCTCCAACTGGCGCTACTCTCTTCTTATCCTACTGGCTCTGCTCCACTCGACGCTGCTCCAACCGGCACTACTCTCTTCTTATCCAACCAGAGCTGCTCCAACCGGCGTTGCTCCACCCGACGCTACTCCAACAGGCACTACTCTCTTCTTATCCAACCGATGTTGCTCCAACCGGCGCTGCTCCACCAGAAGCTGCTCCTTAAACACGCGTGGCAATGCCACAGACGACAATACTCCATACGCCTTTTTGCGAGCGGCGAAAATCCTTATGCCTCCTCGCTCGACATTACATCTCTCTTCTCGCGCGACAATACTGGCTTGGGAGAAAATTGTGGCTCTTACAGAGATTATTGATGAAAAGTGAGATAGGCAACTACATCGGCCATTGCATGCAGGTGGTTATTATTTGAACCCAGCTTTCTTTATGTTGATAAGGATATACACACAAATGACACAATTATAACTAGATTTAATAAGTGTGTAAATGTGGTAGTCCCTGATCTAGATATCTAGGATATTAAATGTGCTGATGAGCTGATAAATTACAAGTTATCATTAAAGTCTTTTTGAGAGTCCAATGGCAATGAGGCAAAAGGATCAAAATTGATCCAGGTAATAATATTCTTAACTTAAGTTCATCAAGTTCAACTATTCAAGTTATCAAGTTTCATTTCTATAATTTTATTATTTATTTATGATTTTATTCTATATCTTTACAGCCAATTGGTGGAGCCAACAAGAGTGTAGTTCTCCCAATTTACACAGTTGGCCATTCGGATCTTAAACCTAATCACTTCCTCGTCCAATTGTGAGCAGAATAGGATTACTTTTGAAGGGTTAAGGGTAATTTGTATTCGTAATGTAGTACTTTAGTAGTTATTAGTTTTGACTATTATGTAATATTACGATTATATATTTAATAATTTTAATTATTTAATATTCTATTAATTAGTTTCATTTGATTTTATTAGCTTCATACAAAGAAAAAGAACATGCTTGAATCAAAGAGGCTCAATAACCTAGTCTATGTCAAGTATAATTAATTCTTGAAAGACATGTTTGCTAAAAAAGATAAGAGAGACCCCCCTCAGATCAAAAAATATGGACAATGCTATGGAGTGGGTGGTTGATGATGATCAGGTCGAAGGGCATAAAAGATTGACATGTGACTTGGTCATAGATGCTTCTAAGACATCAGCCGACCTTCCTCGGCCCACTAGGCCTTCTACACAGAAGGCGAGGGTGGAGGAAGAGGAGGAAAAAGAGACAGATTCAGACGAGACAGAGGAGGACGACCATTATGTCAAGGAGGGTGATGACAATGATGATAGCAACAACCCTGATGCATATGATGCAAATGCAATTGACCCTATTTTTTTTTCTGATGATGAATGATAAATGATGATTGATGAATTGATGATTAAACTTTGAACATTGATTGAAGATTATTTTGAGCATTTAAGTATTTCTTTCATTTTTGTTTTCTTCATCTTGATTGTGTATTGTCGATAGTGGATTTGTGATTCCACTGGTTTGGTATTTGGTAACGTTGCTTTGGAAATTTGGTTGGTAACTTGGTAAATTTTAAGTTTTAACTACGTTTATGTGTAGAATGTGGATTTGTGGAGTGTGGATTGTGGACTTTCAATCAGATTATGGATAATTCATAACTCATAATTTGTAATTCATAATTGGATAAGGACTTATGGTTATGCTTATGAAGTGTGTGCTCTTATGTGTTGTGTAGTATACTTTTGAATTTTAATGTGCCATAAATCCCTAGTTCTTATATTTTATACAATAAATAGTTATACTTAAACTATTAGAGACTATAGAATCTTTTTTTTTTTTTTTCTATTGGGCACCTAGGTTCTGAGCGTCCGCCTAATCATTGGGTGGCCTGGACCCCCTAACCGCCTAGGACCCACCTAGTCCTTTTTGAAACACTTGTTAGAACATACTTTTTTCCTTTCTCCATGTTTTTGAACAAGATCCAAATTCAAGGCAACACGCAGTTAATACCGAAATTTTGTCATACCTGGAAATTTTGTAGTTCGATACAATTTTTTTTCCTGCAAATACCTTGATACACCACCGTCTGGTGAATTTCAACCAAGTTAAGATAACTTTCACATGAACTTCACCATAATGCCGTAGAGAATCATATGGAATTTTCGGGAAGCGATTACATTTGGCCTGCAATCCAGACTCAGGTTCAACAACAACGCCTCACAGCCCCAAATACTTCAGCACAAGAGCAACCCTAATCTTTGACAACATCTCATATTGCCATCAAAATTCCAAACACCACAGCATGAATAACACATAAGATCAGCAAAAAACACAAGGAAAAACTCACAATTTATTAAGTTCAACCACAATGAGAAGATAAAAAATTTTTGGTGTTTGTAGAAATGGCAGCATACACAAAAAAAATCATGCAAACTTATCTAGGGTTTCAAACTACATGATTCTGAGAGCAGTTGTATGGGAATTTCTCTTGCAGCTACCTTCTTGAGAGAACCATGAACCAATGGTACCACGGCTGCTCCCAACATTACTGCTATTACTACTACTATGGGTAAAAGGCCAATTATCCCCCAGTCCAAACCCCAAACTAGATGCCGAAGAAATGATCGATGCTTCATCGACTCGACAAAATACATGACACAAGATAAAGGCTGGTGGTGGCCCCCCAACTCTCGTTGAGATCAAAGCTCTCGCAGTCTCAAATTAGGGAAGGATGGCATCACTCACATGAGTCACGTCGATGCCAATTAGCACATCAAATCCTTCAGGGCTTAGTTCCTTCACTGCATTGATATGATCTGCATTTCCCCATTCTAGTTTCAGGCAGTGCAGCTTGTCGAGGATTGAAGGCTCCAGATTTGAATTAATATTTTGATGTAAAAGGTTGAGAGATTCTGAATCGCCATTGGTTGCAACTACAAGGTCCGCAAATTTGGCCACACCAAATTCCACCTGAGCCACAACCCAATTCTAGGATCCTCTTCCCAGCAACAATTTTTGGATTTTCTGATAACTGAGGACATCAGGTGAGCGGACTCCCATAGCATCAAACCAGTTGATTTGCAGGTGTGCTGGTGTTCTCTATGAAGCCCTTTTATTTTGAAGTTGAACCCATTCAAAGTGATCTCTGCGCACTGAAAGATAGTTCAAGATCCCCAAAAATAAATAAATAAATAAATCTATAAATACTTAAAAGAAGCATCATAAAAAAAACCGGGTAAGCAAGTGAGGATTTACGCCCCCTACCCTTTGGTAAGAATGGAGTCAGAGACTTCATCATAGAGCTCGTTGGTACTACTGTCAAGGCCCCCCCAGCCCATTCTCATAAAAGGTAAGTCAGTGGAGATTTAAGCCCCTGCCTTTCGGTGAGAATAGAGTCAGAGATTTCATCTTAAGGCTCGTTAGTACTACCACCAAAGCCCCAGCCTATTCTCAAAATATGTTGAGAGTGAGATTTGAACCCTTAAAAGAAGCATCATATTCAAATCTAATACACATCATAGAATTCATCTTAAGAGAATTTGTGAGGATCCCTTGTCCATGGCATGTTTCTTGAAAGCCATCTACATTACAACACAAGACATAAAGTTGCTATCAACTTGGGTACTGTTATGTATCATTCAACCCATCTTAATTGCTGTAAAGACCTGAACCAATTTGTTTATTCTCAAATTATAAGATATGGAAGTCTTTTTGGGACCGAAAAAGTAAGTCAATGCACTACTTCCAATAAAGGAATTGCAAAGGGGATCCAAAGCCTCATGAACCCCAAGAGGAGCATATGCCATAAGCTCTTTGAGCTGATCTCCCATGTGTCATGCGTCATCGCCCACCTTGCCCCTTTTATAGTTGTAAAAGGTTTGTCCTACATCTCTTAGCATATCAGCAGTGCTTCCATTTTATTGAAATAAGAATGTCTATCCATCACCAGACCATTCAAAACCCATAAGTATGCTTATTTTTATTTACTATTTTATTTATTTATTTACTTATTTGTTTATTTACTTATTTATTTATGATTTACGTAAGTGACTTTCTGTAAGGGTATTCAAATTTATGAGTAACAACTTTTACCATTTCATGAGAGGTTAATACCCATGCAACCATCCAGTATTGTATTTCGAGTTCCATAACAAATAAAAAAGTAGAACTTTCAAGAAACTGTGAAATTAGAATCCATGCCTCATAAATTAGAATTCTTTAACTCATTATAAATTTGCTATTCTCCCAATCAATCTCTCACAATTTAGTTTCATGGTGAAATGGATGCAGCTATTTCTTATAAAAAAAACAAAAGAACAAAAGCTCACCGCATCATACTCATCGGGAATTCCGAACATTTCAGCCAAGCTATATGACACGTCTTTAGCACCATCAGCTGGCTTCTTAAGTGTTCTGATATCAGACTGGAAAACAGAACAGTTCATGATTTGGACATGGCTCTTAACTTCTTCTCCACCATTACTTGTCAGGGAAGGTGAAGATTCAATATCATCTACATAGCTGAATACGGCTTGAATCCAGCACCTGAGATTGGATAAATCGCCTAGAATTGAAGCAATACATAGAAATCAAGCCAAACAAATTAGAAAATGTCAGTCTTTTAGATCGTTTAAACAAATATTTGGGTGGTGCAGCAACAACATTTATGAGTTATGATGCATGGATAAAAAAACTGACAAACATATATGGGATGCAGGGATACAACTCAGATTTTCCAAAATTCAGGACATGGATTTTTGGAACAACAGAGTGAAAATATGTAAATATCAAGTTAGGAAACTAAAACACAAACAGGATCCAACTTAGAAAAGGACTAACAATAACCTCACATTAAAAAAGGTTAAAAGGCATAGAATGGGTGATTCAAAGGGATCATGTACGCTTCTAAAATTTCATAGCTACAAAATCAATAGTGCATATATTATATATATATTCGTGTAGCTGACCCCGTATAATTGGGATAAGGCTCGGATGATGATGATATATATGTTGTCAATGTCAAGTTCATACTATGTTTTATTGTAGCTATGTACCCAAGGACTTGTGTGTCTTTTCCCACTTAAAGGACATCATTGTACACAAGCAAAAACTAATAATACATATATATATATATATATATATATATATATATATACATATATATTGCAGCAATTTCATGCAACGGTTGTATAGTAATATAATGAAACCATCTTTAAAAACCATGTTAAGACCATTTGTTTACCCCAATTTTTAAATATACACTACTCGTTCCAACGAACAATTAAAAGGAACAAAAAAACAGAAAAAAAAAAAATTGAAAACACAACCGAGAAAGTGTTTTTTAACCCAATTAACACAGGGAATATATTTTGCAAAGATCCTTAGATTTAAGCTTTAGAAGGAATTTTCTTCCTTTACAAATTTTTTAGATCGTATCTATCATTGATGAACAATGTTAAAAAAATAAAAAATTGATTTTGAGTTCGTAAACCCCTAGATCTTGAAATTCACCAAATGGATGGTCTAGATTCATTGTTAGAGGAGACTCATTTTGATTATATCTAGGGTACAAATTGAATTTTATTTTTTTGGAATTGATTATTGGGATAATATACAATTTTTTGGGTCATACAAATGCCAAAAACATGGTTTTCTAGAAGTGTAGTTTCATTATATTACAATGACACAGTGACATGTAATCATTTCCTTTATATATATATATATATATATATATATATATATATATGTATATATATATATATATATATATATATATATATACATATATATATATATATATATATATATATATATACATATATATATATATATATATATATATATATATATATAGGGAATGATCTATTGCAACAGCTGTATAGTAGTATAATGCAACCACACCTCTAGAAAACTATATTTTGGCATTTGTATGACCCCAAATTTTACACACACATTTTCTTCATCCTCATAATCAATACTACGAAAAACAAATTTCAATTTGCACCCTAGTTATGGCAAAAATTAATATCCATCCAATAATGAATCTCGACCATCCATTTGATGAATTTCAAGATCTAAGCCTTAAGAAATTCAAAATCACTTTTTTCTTTTTTAGCAATTATTAATCTAATGATGATAACGCTATATAAAAATTTTGGGAATAAAAAAATCCTTCTAAGGCCTGTATCTAACCATCTTAATAAAATGGACGGCTTATATTAATTGGGCTAGAATGAAAACTTTCTAGAGCATTTTTTCAAAATTTTCTTTTTTGTGATTGTTCTTCAGAATGAAAAGAGTGTACATTTAAAAATTCGTGTCAAACAAATGTCTCTAACATGGTTTTTGGAAGATGGTTGCATTATACTACCATACAACTGTTGCATGAAATCATTCCCCACAAATATATATATATATATATATATATATATATATATATATAGGAAAATGACCTTGTAAGACCCTCCCACACCCATGTGTGTAGGACCTCAAAGGATCACCATTAAAATTGGCACAGATCTCTAGAAAAGTCAAGTCCCACACCCATATGATAACTTTTCTCAAGATCTGTGCCAAATTTAATGGTGATACTTTGGGGTCCTACACATATGGGTGTGGGAAGGTCTCATAGGATCATTATTCATATATATATATGGAAAATTTTATATAAGGTTGACAGCTTAAAATGTAGAATTAAGACGCACCTCTAAAATCCTTCGAAAATGGTTGTTTTGATATTGGAAAAACATCGAATTGATCATCTCCACATCAAGATGTATAGATATGGATAAAAAAGAGATTTCCAATGCTACAAATAATATATCTTAGAACACATTATCTAGACTTTCCATTTTTAAGATTTTCATGCATTTATAAATCTGCTTGATTTGAATCATTTGGAGTTTAAAGTTTTACAACTAGAGATAAAAATAGATTCTCATACCATCCTAAGAACTTTCGACACCAAAATTTCATCACATGACAAGGATTGGAGGTGCACCTTACTTTGATTGTTTAAGGTTAAAACCTTATGCAAACTACACCTATATAATATATATATATATATAGGAAGATACTACAAAACGCCTATAGGCGAAAATGAACAGTGATTCCACCTACCCTCATCACCGTCCAAAGTGCATCACATGGTCACAATTGTCCGATAGTGTTTCATTTTCATGTTTTTTCTACAAATCGGAATGATCTGAAATTTGGAATGTATGTTCATCAAAAATAAGCGAATCTACGAAAAATATCAAACAAACATTTTACATGAAATAAATTGACCAAAATAACCCCAAAAAGTTTTAGGGGTATTTTGGTCATTTTTTAGAATTATTTTTTGTATATTTTTATTAGGAGCGTCTCACTAAGATATACACACGCTCCAAATTTCAAATCATTCCAATTTTTAGAAAAATAAATAAATGATGAAACACTACCGAACAATCATGATCGTGCAACGAACTTTAGACAGTGACGAGGGTAGACGCAATCACTGTTCATTTTCGCCTATAGGCGTTGGGAAGACTTTTCCATATATATATATATATATATATATATATATATATATATATATATGGGTGCAGTTTGTATAGAGCCTAAGCTTTGAACAATCAAATTAGAGCCTACCTTCAAATAGTTTTGACAAATGTGCTTTCAATATTGGAAATCTCTGTGATAGCCTTAAATATATATTTATCTTTATTTTTAAAGTTTAAAGCTTCAAAAAATAGTGTAGATCGATAGATCTATGAGAACTTGAAAATCTTGAAAATTGACGGTCTGAAAATACGTTACAACGTTACAAAATACACTATTTCCAAAACTTGAAATCCATTTTCTCCCATGTCCATACATCTTGATATCCAAATGATCAATTTGAGGACATTTGAGCATCAAAACAACATCTTCTAATGAAATGTTTGAGGTAGGCTCTTATTTCAAAAAACGGTTCGCTCAACCCCTAGGTGCCTACACGAGTGCCAAGGTCGAGGCGTGCGGAAATTTTTTTCTCGGCGCCTAGGAAGGCTGTACCTGGGCGAGCTAGGCAGGCGTCCAGGGCAGTTGGTTTTTTTTTTAACTTCGCCTAAAAGGGCAAAGGGGGTCATTTTGACCCCCAAGTTTGTATAAAAGAAGTTTTGGGGTTTATTTTTGAACCCCAAAGTGAAAAAAAACAAGAAACCTTCAATCTTAAACTTATTTCTGAGAATCTAAAGTAATTTCTGAAAATCGAAAATACTTTTTGTGGATTGAAAAAGTTTTTTTTTCTCATTGAAATTATTTTTAGGGTGCTATTGGTGGCTTTAGAAGACTTTTGAGTTGATTCGTAGCTCGATTGAGGTAACCAACATTGAAAATCAAAAATTGGGTAGAAAACGTCAAGGTCAGCCTGTAATCTTTATTTGAGTTTTATTTTTCCAATTTGAGATGTCTTCTGCGGGGTCTACTAGGGGTGGAGATCCGGGATGAAAATATTGTGTTAACCCTGATAAGAATGACAAAAATAAAATTATGTGCAATTTTTGTGGACTTGTTTCTAATGCCGGCATAAATAGATTCAAGAAACATATTGCCGGTATTAGAGGTGATGTTGCCCCATGTAAGAAAGTCTCAGATCTTGTAAATAAAGAAATTTTAGAATACATTGAAGTTAAAAAGAGTAAAAAAATTGCAACAAAAAAAGATATAGCAGAATTAAAGTCAGGGGTCCATATTTCTTATGATAATATTGACACTGAAGAAGAGGATGAAGATGGCGAAGAAGAGGTAGCCATGGTTGGTACTCAGAGCTCTAAGACCAAGAGGGCTTTTGAGTCTAAGAAGGCCCGTACGAGAGGGCCTATAGATAGTTTTTTTACACCTAGCCCTGAGACAATTATTGAGAAAAGCAAGGGAGGAAAGGGGAAAAAACAAGTGACAATTGAAAATAGGTTTAAGAAGGAAGATAGAGCCAGGGTGATTCAGTATATTGCTCGGTGGTTTTACCATGCAGGCATTTCTTTTAACACTGCTCGCTTGAATAGCTTCCATACAATGTTAGAAGCGATTGAGCAATTTGTGCGAGGTTTGAAAGCTCCAATTCCTTATGAGATTGGAGAGCCACTACTGAAGAAAGAAGTCGAGTACACTAACGAATATCTCAAGACTCATAAGGAGGGATGGACTAAATTTGGGGTTTCTTTAATGACAGATATGTGGAGTGCTAGGAGGAGGAGTAACATGAATTTGTTTGTAAATTGTCCCACGGGTACAGTTGTTTTACGCTCAATCGATGCTTCCAATGATGTTCATGGTGCAAATTATATATTTTCTTTTATTGATAAGGGCATTGAGGAGGTTGGGGAGGAACTTGTAATACAAGTGGTCACAGATAATGCTGCTCCCAATCTAACTGCAGGTCATTTGCTTTGATAGAAGAGGCCTCGCATATTTTGGACTCCTTGCGCTGCAAGCAATTGGCGAATTGCCTACTATTAAAAGAATTACTTTTAAGGCTAAGGAAGTTACAATCTTCTTATACAGTCGCATACTTACCCTTAGCATGATGCGCAAGTTTACAATAAAGAGAGAGCTAGTGAGGCCTAGGGTCACTAGATTTGCCACTACCTACCTTAGTCTACAGAGCATGTATAAGAGGAGGATAGCATTAAGGTCTATGTTTGCTTCAGAGGAGTAGAGTAGGTGTAAGTGGTCTAGAGATGCCAAGGAAAAGAAGGCACGAGATATTGTTCTTTAAAAATATTTTTGCGATGGGAAGAAGCATGCGATATTAGTACTTCTTCCCTTGGTGACGGTGTTGCGCTTGATTGATGCTAATAAGCCCTCCATGGGCTTTATATATAATGCAATGGAAAGGGCTAAGAATGAGATTGCAGAGAATTTGGGCACTCATGCAGCGAAGTATGCCCCAATTTGGAAGATTATAGATGACAAATGGGATAGGCAGCTCCATAGACAATTGCATGCAGCAGGGTACTACTTGAACCTTACATTTTTTTTATGCAGATGCAGATATTGAGTCAAAAGGGGTAATTATTGATGGCTTTAATGAGTGCCTTGAGAAATTAGTTCCCGATCCACATATCGAAGATAAGATATCTACTGAAGAGTTAATTTCGTACAAGTGTTCTTTGATGTCATTCAGGAAAGATATGGCATTAGGACAAAGAAACAAAGACGAACCAAGTAGTATTCTTTTGACTTTTGTTTCATAAAATATAAATTTATAATTTTCTTTCAATTTCTAATAATGTTAAATACCTAAATTAATTATAAAGGTTGCCCACATATTGCAGCCCAATGGTGGAGACATGGGAGTAGCGCTCCAAACCTCCAGAAGATGGCTATATGTATCTTGAGTTTGACAACAACCTCTTCTGGTTGTGAGCACAATTGGAGTTGGTTTGAAATGATACTTTACTATTTTACAATTTTATATGTTTTTTTGTTTATAAGTTCATTTTGTAATATAGATTCATAAAAGGTAAGAACATCATAGACTCATAGTAGTTACTTATGCATTATTTTTCCTTATAAGTGCATACAAAGAGAAGAAATAGGCTTGAGCAAAAGAAGCTCAATGACTTGGTTTTTGTTAGAGAGAATCAAAGGCTCAAGGAGAAGAAAAACCAGCCAAAAACGGACCTATCCCTTCGAAAGACATGGAGAATGCTTCAGATTGGCTAGTTAGTGACCCTGGTATTGAGGTCTTCCCTGAGAAGGGTTTGACATGGGAAATGGTCGAGGATGGGAAATGGTCGAGGAGGCTTCGGGGCAAGCTTCTGATCCTAGGAGGGCTGCTCAAGCAACTTCTGTTGGTTCTCCACGGAGGGAGATAGAGGAAGAGGAGGCAGATTCAAAAGAATCTCTAGAAGAATAAGAATATGTTGAAGAGGGTGATGAGGGTGATGATTCTAATGATAACGGCCTTAATTCTAATGCAGATGGAAACAATGAAGATGATGATTCTAATTCTTATTGATGTCTTGATTGTCTTCTCTCTTCTTTTATAGTAACTTTATTGCACCACCTTGGTTTAAGCTTTAGACATTTGGACAATTTTTATTTAGTTATATGGTTTGTAATTCTTTTGCCTTTTTGGACTATTTCGTTGTGTGGTTTATTGGTTTTTTATAGTTTTTGAAGTCAGTTTGTTGAAGACTTGGAGAGTTAAAGACTTCGATGTTATTATGGTTTATTTTATGGATATGGAATATGGAGAATATGAGAATTGGAGACCTTACAATAGCCTATTAGACTTTTAAATATTTTGTATGGTTTGAAATTTTGAATAAGTTTATTCTCAACCTGATTACCTGAGAGGCTGAGACATGTGATATGTTTGTATATAAAAACGTATGTTGCGAACTTGCGATATTTTCAAATGGAATAAATTACAAAATTTGACACAAATATATGCATATATATGCATTTGGATAGAAAATATATTAAAGAAAAACTAAGAATTTGCACCATAAGGCGCCCGAGGTTCTGAGCGCCAGGCAGGTCGCCTAGCATTTTTTGAAACCTTGTATATATATATATATATATATATATATATATATATCTAGATAGCTATGAAAAAATCTTGGGTGAGCCCACTGCTCATAGGAAAAAATAAGCCCATCAGCCCAGATTGAATCTGAGCCAATCTGAAGATCACGGATGGCTGTTAGTGTTTGAATTTTAATTTTTTTTTTACAAATCTAAATCACTTGAAATTGTAGCCATGTGTTCTTCTCATCAAGCCACACCTAATAAAAATATAAAAAAAAAATAATTCGTGAAAAAATAAATGACCAAAATACCCCCGAAACTTTTTAGGGGTATTTTGGTCAATTTATTTTGTAAAATATTTTTTTGATATTCTTCGTAGATTCATCTATTTTTTATGTACACATGCTCCAAATTTCAAGTGATTTGGATTTGTAGAAAAAAATTAAAATTCAAACATTACCGACATCCGTGATCGTCAGATCGATCCAAATTCAATCTGGGCCGTTGGGCTCATTTTCTCTTGTAAGCTAGTTGGCTCACCCTAGGTATTAGAACAAGAGACTTCAGCAAAGGGTGGTCTCACAACAATAATGATGTGATCTCACCGTGCTAGGGTCTCCATCAGCCGTACAATCAAAAACTCTAAATCCGAATAGACAAGTATGGAATGTAAAACCACGGTTTCAAGTTCTTTATGTTGGATGAAAGACCCTAGATCTGATTGGGATGATTCAATGGTGTTAGAAACTATAGATCTGGTTGGGATGACTCCATGGTTTTAAAAACCCTAGACCTAGTTAGGATGATGTTCAACACCCTAAATCTGCTTGAAATGATTCGATGGTGTTGTCGGAAGCCTTAAATATGTTGTACCCATGTTCTTGAGTTGTGAAACTCAATCATTTTTTACATCTCTTGTATGAATGTCTTAGATCCCTAAGGGAAGTGACTTGAGTTGCTAGTATTGATCAGTGTGTTTTTTAGTTGCTGATGGCATTGCATTTTCTTGGTTTGTATGTTCATTGTTGTGACCAACATGTCTAGTATCAGAGACTCCTCTACCATATCTAATAGTCCAGGTGCGACCTCCTGTATGAGTCTCCATGGAGATACTGAATTACATATTATGGCTGTCAAACTTGATGGAACAAATTATTTGAAGTGACCACAGTCTACAAAAATATTCAATAGTGGAAGGGAAAATAAGTATACATCAATAGTAAGATTATTGAACCCAAAGAAACAGATCCCTCACATGAGAAGCAGGATACTGAAAATCTGACTGTAATGTCTTGGTTAGGGAATTCTTGATCCTTCGAACTGTGAGGTCTCAGTATATCAAACCTACTCCCAAAGCAAAAATGTGGGTCAAGTCTACCAAGATAGGAAAACTCCCATCTTCGACAGGGGGAGAGGTATCTTGCTGCACATTTCTACTTACTTGGTAGCATGTGGGAGGAGTTTTCTTCTTTCTTTCTTTTTTAAAATTAAATCAGTGGGAATAGTTAGACCATTAGCATTTGTTAAAGCTAACCTGTAAGGAATTTGCAGAGCAAAAGCTAACCTGTAAGGAATTTGTATGAAAAGCATTTGTTAAAGCTAACCTATAAGGAATTTGTAGAGAAAAACATTTTTTTGGTTCCTGACAAAATCAAACCCTGAATTTGGGTTAGCTAGGGTTCAAATACTCAGTAGGAATGCTTTTCCATCACTCAACCAGGTGTATTCCTTTGCATAAAGTGAGGAGAGTAGAGAAGTGTCACCCTACCTGCTCAAGTAGCTAATCAATCTGTGCTTACTTCAGCCTCATTTACATCCTAAACAATTAGGGGGGTGGACCTCAGAAATTTCGCAAATGGGAGGCCTAATCAAGGAGATAAAATAACATGAAATGTGATTGTTTTAGGGAAAATGACCATAATAAGAAAACATGCTGGGATCTAGTTGGCTGGCTAGCTAAATTTAAGGGAAATTATAAAAAATATACCTATTTTTTCAGATTCTTAGAAATAAACCCTATATTTTCCAAAGGGTGTGGTTTCCAAAAGGTTGCAACCTTAAACAATCCATTTACAGTGCACCTTCTAATTTTATCATAACATATAATTTTGATGTAAAATATTCTTAAGATTATCTCAAAATCTATTTTCATATCTAATTATAAAATTTTAAACTCCAAAAATGATTAAAATCAAGTAGATTTATAAATATATGAAAATCTTGAAAATGGACGGTCTAGCTAATGTGTAGTGAGATGCACCATTTCTGAGACACAAAATCATGTATTTTTTCATAGTCATTCATCTCGATGTCTAGATGATTAATTAGAGGGCTTTTCAATATTAAAACAACCTTTTCCGATGGATTTTTTAGGTGCATCTGTAGTTCTACATTTTAAGGTTGCAACTTTATATAAATTTTTCCCTTTTCCGAAACCTCATCCATACCCTTTTTTCCACTATTTGCATTTTTTGACGAAAATACCCTTCACGGTAGTCTTAGATCTTAGAAGGCATCACAGTCTGTGATGGAATTTCAAACACCGTGAGCTTATAGAGCATCACGGCCTTTTAAATATTGTAATGCCTCCCTTGACCATCACGGTCTTTTAAATACCGTATGCCAGCCTTGACCATCATGGCATTTTAAACACCATGATGCCTCCCTTGACCGTCACGGCCTTGTAAACACCATGATGCCTTATAATCTCACGGTGTTGGAAATTCCATCACGATCAAAGGAGGTATCGAGGTGTTTAAAAGGCCGTGATGGTCAAGAGAGGAATCACGGTGTTTAAAAGGCCGTGATGCTCTATAATCTCAACCGTGATGCCTTCATGGATCTAAGACTACCATGAAGACTATTTTCATTAAAAAAAATGCAAATAGTGGTGAAAAGGGGTATGGATGAGGTTTTAGAAAACTTGGGGGTTATTTCTAATAGACTAAAAAAAGGTATATTTTTTATAATTTCCCTAAATTTAACCATTCAGTTTAGTTTAATGCTTATAACGCAACATCGATTGGGGGAGATTTTGTAAGCATTGATTAGCAATTACTCAATGCACCCCCAATTTCTACTCCAAAGGAGATGATATCAGTTCCCAAAGAGGAGATTCAGAGTGAGAGACTTCACCAGTTGTTCTTCTAATTATATCGCCCATCCACTACTTCTTCTTTTTCACACTCAGGTATTCATACTTCTGCTCATTGTGTCTCTCTTACTCAATCTGTACTATCTTGATTATGAAATCCAGAGCATCAGACCACATGACCAATATGTCTTCCTTTCTTAATCATTTTGCACAGGTAGAGACAAAGTTAGGATCAATGATAGATCTTTGTCATCTATACATAGAAAAGGAACTATAAATATTTCCCCTTAAATGTCAGTATCATCAATTCTTCATGTTCCCAGTTTTGCTACAAACTTAATGTCTGTCAGTAGCATTACCAAGAGTCCAAATTGTAGTGTAACCTTCTCTCTCTTAGAGGTTGAAAAAAAGAATAAACACCTTTTAGAGGTTGGTCGTGCTCTCCTGTTAAGTATGAATATAGCCAAGAAATTCGAGTAAGAACTTGTGCCCACCGCATTTATCTTATCAATTGGATGCCATTACACATCTCCTTATAAATTTCCCTGTCTTAACCATCCACTGCTTAGTGCTCCCCTAAAGTCTTTAGCTGTGTTTGTTTGCTCATATTTTTGGTCTGTACTGTACAAAGTTGGATCCAGATATGTAAAATGTATTTGTCTTGGCCATTCGTCTTCTCAAAACGATTATAGATGTTATGATCCTACATCACGGAAGAAATGTCTCCCTGGATGTGAACTTCTTTGATTCCACACCTTTTCTTCACATATCTCTTCAAGGGGAGCGTAGTGAGGAAGCGAAGTCTTTTACTTGTCTTCATATTCCTACGTTTACTGATTCTGGAAATCAGACCACAGTGGGGAGAAATCTCATGATGGTAAAGAGATGGAAATAAGTCCATACTCAGCTGAAACCAAAAACAAAACAAAAAAAAGTGGAGAGCATCATAGCTAACAGGCCTTCAAGCCAATAGCATACCTCTATCCGAGTAATCCACTACATCCCAAAGTGATGATTCTGATCTGCCCATTATTGTACGAATATTCAAATAAAGCTCTATTGTACACCCAATTAGCAACTATGTTTCTTATGAGTCCTTGTCTTCTCCCCCTATCATGCTTTCATATCTTTTGTTCTATTCCATCAAGTCTTTCTAAAGCCTTAGCTCATCCCAATTGTAAAGAGGCAATGTGCAAGGAGATAAGACCATTAATCAAGAATGGTACTCGGGAACCGGTAGACCCTCGTAAAGGGTAGAATCGGTAGGTTGCAAATGAGTTAAACTGTAAAGCACAACACTGATGGTATAGTTGATGGATACAATACATGATTAGTTGCCAAGGAGTTCACTCAGACTTATTGAATTCACTTTCGAAAGACATTTTCTCTTGTGGCTAAGACAAACTCTAATCGTATCCTTTTGTTCTGGCCAATCTTCAAGAATGCGGAGGGGGCCACCTATGCAGGCGCCCAGACACCTGCGACCTTCATAGATTATCATTTTTTTTATTTTGTTTAATAAACATCTTTTTATAGATTTTTGTATGTGATTTCTAGTTCAGAAAGATAAATCAAACTGAAACATTCGTGACTTTAACTGTGAATAAAGTAGTTAAAAGTAACACTAAAAGAATGAAATTTACTGGTCATGGCTGGGAAATGTTAATTTTCTATTATACTTATCCCAAAACTCAAGATATCTATTACATCTCGCAAGTCGCAACAGATAACTGATATAAAAAAGTCACAAGTGACAATTCAAAGGCCATAAACTAGAAAAGGCAGTCTTCTTCACCCTACAAATATGATGAACTCAAAGATTAGGTTGAGTTTTGTCATTGCTGGCAACATGAAATGTACCTGAATTTGATGATGATGCCAAGCCATCATCATCATAGTCATCCTCCCTCCTCCTCATAATGACCTTCTTCCCTTGTCTCCTAAGTCTGCATCCTCCCCCCCACTCTTCGTCTTTACCTTCTCCTTCTTCCCCTTTCCCTTCTCCTTTGCCATCGCCTTTTCCCCTCACTCTGAGTTTGAGATCTAGTAATTCAAATGGGGCATGATGCCATACCAGTAACCTCTTGTACTTGGTTCCATGTCAAGCTCTCTCCCTCGAACACAGGCTCATCCGCGGCATCCTCCTCAACCAACCATTTGCTTGTTTCATCCAAATCTTTCACAACCCCTACTCTCTCTTTCAGAATCAAAATAGAAATAAGCACGGTTGAGATAGTACCTTGCAAGGTGTAGGGGTCTCTCCAACTATAAATCCCATTTGTCATCTATAATTTTCAAAATGAGGCCATCTTTCTTTCATCTTTCTTCAAATTCATCTAGATTTCCTTCCTTGCAACCTCCATTGGCTTGTAAATATGCCCTATTGCTAGTTCCTTTTCACTATCCACAAGGCGCAATACTTTTACGAGTGGCTCAAAAAGATAGATGCAATATTGAACCCCACAACAAAACTTGGGGTGTGATAACAATATCATACACCTTTTAGCCCTTTGCCTCCTTAGACCACTTGCTTCCTTCCAATCTGAGGAGACAACAAGATTTCAAATCTTGTCCTTTTAACTATTAAGAGAATCCAAAGACAAGTATGAAGTTGCAAACCTTGTGATCCCCGGACTAACCAAGTTAGCCCCTTCTGCATACTTCCTCATCATGGCTAAAACATGTGCCAGTAAATCAAAGTTGTTGCAACTTTTGCTTTTGTATATGTCCCCTGTACCAATTTCTGCTTGGCAATTTTCTCAAGCATGAGGTCAATGCAATGCACAGCGCAAGGCGTCCAGAAAATGTGTGGCGACCTCATCTCCAACAATCTAACAAAGCCACATTGGCCTTAACCATAACAGTAACAACTTGCATAACATGTGCCGCCCGACCTCCTCAATACACTTATCCAGAATTCCAAATATGAAACATGTATCGTGAATCTTATCAAATGCGTCAATGGACATCGAAAAACCTCGTTACCATAGGACAATAAATCAATAAATTCATATTACTCCTTGACTTCGTATTGCTCTAACCAATGGCCCCTAACCGATCAACCTGGTGCCCAGTGGCCAGGCGGGCGTCAAGAACCTCAGGCGCCCTATAGTACAAATATTTTAAATATATGCATATATATGTGTTTGGACACACATATATGCATATATTTTTGTCAATTTTGTAATTTATTGCATTTGAAAATATTGTAACATACTTTTTTATAAAATATGACATATTGCATGTTGAGAATAAACTTGTTCAAAATTTCAAAATTCGAACCGTACAAAATTTAAAAAAATTTAAAAGTCTAATAGGCTATGTATTAGTAATACTCTTCAACTCTCCATATGAGAAAATAATTCCAATGAGAAAAGAAAAGTTTAGGAAGCTCCTTCAAACTATAAAAAATACTTTTGATTCTCATAAATAGGTATAGCTAAGAGAGCGAGGGCTTATGGAAGTCTACTTTCAACTTTTGGGGGTTGACAATAACCCCAACAACTTATTTAAACCTTTTTAGGGGTCAAAAATTACCCCTTTTTCCCTTTTGGGCATCCATAAAAATCGAAAAAAGGACCACGTCGCACGAGGCACCCACCCCAGTATAGCCACCTAGAGTGAGTCACCCAAGTCTAGGCATGCAGCCAGCGGTGTCTTGGACGCCTAGGCGGCACCCAACTAGGCGCTGAGCGAACCATTTGTTAGAACATGGCTCCAAGTATATGTCGAAATGGTAACCCCACACCTGCCTCATGCATCCTTGTGGGTCTTCAGATACTTGTTTGTTAGCTCCACCTCTTTTTTCAACAAAGGAACCTTGAGCTCATAAGGTGTAGGTGTGCCCTATATCGTGAGCCAAACTGCCCCACTGCCTCCATCATAGCTTGGAGACTCTTCAAATTTATTAAACAGCAGACCTGCTTGACAGTATCATTGTGCTAGACACTAATTAACCCGATCCCTATCCTGCTTCTTCAATTGACTCTCTAGACTAGTATGTGGCTACACCCTTTCTCAAACTGCCACCTCAAGATTTGGAGGGGGGAAGAATGTATCAATAGGCCTCCTTCTTCGAGGTCTCTTATTTACAAAGTGCTTGGTCTAGATATGGAGGCCCCTCCCTTTTCATTTTCATCTTCATCTTCTATTCCATAGATATTTACAGATCTCCAAATGTCTTCATATTGTTTCCTTGTCTCTTCTCTCTTTTTTTGGCCTTCTAAAAGGCCCAGCATCTCTTTCCTATCATCTCCAAGGTCTTGAATACATGGTGCTACATCCCCTCTCATGCCTGCCAAATGCTTCTTCAATTAATTAATGCCAACATTGTACCTTTTGCGAAAATTGGGACACAATCCATATTTCCAACCCATGTCAACTTTAGTTGGGAACTCGAGGAAGACATTTTCACCTACAATCTTTAGTTATTAACTTATCACCTAATCCTCAAAACTACACAAAACCACCAAAGTCAAACTTAAATAAATTTACAAGAACTCGAAATTGTAGATAAATACACAAAAGCAAAATTAATTTACAACTATGTAGTCTAAATATTTAAAATTTAAATTGATCATCCCAAGATTATTAAAAAATAATCATCTAAAAAATTAAAATATGCAATAAAGTAGAAAAAATACATTTATGGGAAATTTACATGCGGACAAGGTTTTAGTAACCTTTATAACGAAATAGCCCAAAAATATGTCGTTATTACCTAGAAGGACAGATCTCCAAATTTTTTTATTTTTTTCCAAGTTGCCCCTGGTCCGATGTTTGCACTCAGCCGGTGATTTTGTTTAAGTGAACTAAGTGGTCCGATATTAAAACCATCAGACCACATTCTGTTGATTTTTTTTTAAGTGAACTAAGTAGTCCGATGTTAGAACCATCAGACCGCATTTTATTGATTTTTTTAGGTGAACCATGTGGTTCTGTTGATTTTGTTAAAACGACAAAAGGGATCTTGATAAGGACTTCCCTTTTCAACTTGACATGCTAGCCTCCCATAGCACATTGTGAGCTGTAATTATGTTGATCCATACTGGCCCCATTATTTTGCTCATCAATTTGGGATTGATCAAGATATATACACGTGTCATGACCTAATACAGCCAAATAGCCCTCACTTTTGCTTTTGGTTTAGCAAGGATCCTCACTATCAAAAGCATTACCTAACACAATGGGAGTCAAGGGGCTTGCCACTGCTTGGTTCACATCAAAAAGATCCAACAGAATGCAATCCGATGGTTCGAACATCGGACCTCTTGGTTCACCTAAACAAAATCAATAGAATGCAGTCTGATGGTTCTAACATCAGACTGCTTAGTCCACCTAAAAAGAATCAACAGAATGTGGCCTGATGATTCTAACATCTGACCGCTTGGCTCACTTACACAAAATCACCAACAGCAAGCAAACATGGCAAAAACTAGAGAGTATGGGGATTACCAACAGGTGCGATGCACAACATCGGACCAGGGGCAAACTTGGAAACAAATAAAAAAATTCGGGAATCCGTCATTCTAGGTAATTACCGCCCATTTTCGGGCCATTTCATTATAACGGAACGAAAACCCAATCCGTGCATAAATTTCCCTAAAAATATTGCCCCTTCTCAATATCTAGCATGCTCAAGGGGGGGCGAATGGGAGGAACTAAAATAATGTCAAAAAACTCAAGGTAAAACCTACACATCAAAATTGCAATGATTTAACAAATTACGAATCACGCATGTAAAACTAAGTCATGCAACAAAAAAATATTAAATAGGTTTGGAAGCAATGGACTTTTCCCATTAATTTGGTTCCTCGATCTAAAAAACACAAATAATATCAAAGTAAACCCTACTCATCAATAAAGCTAGATATGGGGGGGGGGGGGGGGAAATGATGAATCATGCAAGTAAACTAACCCATGCAAAAAATAAAAAAAATCATTTGGTTTTGGGGGCAATGGACTTTTTCCATTGAATTGCTTTTCGAAACTAAAAATCAAAATGGGAGATTATTCCAAAAAAAAAAGGAAAACAAGAAGGAACATAATATCCTAATATATTTCACACAAAAAATTCATGACCCTAATTAAAAATATTGCAATACACCACCTTCTCGAAATGAAATTGGTATCGACCTAAATCAGTAACTTTTGGTTCCCAAAAGTCCTTTATTGCAGCCACTCCAAGCTTCAAAATGATTCAGGATGAATATCTTTCGATTTCGCGAGGACTCAAGGACGTTGAAAGAAATTACGATCGTTTGAAAAATCTACAAATCTATGTTTTCAGAGAGTTTTTCTCTCTAAAACTCACCACAAGGGTTTTGGAGGAAAGAATGCCCCATAAAACCCTTTTGAAATTACCCAAAAAAAGCCCTTGCCCGAGGACTATTTTCGGCCCTCGGCTAAGGGCACCTAGGCGGGGGTGCCTTGACATGCCCGCTTAGGACTCACAGCCTAGGCGGTCTGTCAGCCAAGCCACTTACAAGGCCGGGCGGCCAACTTTTTCAACCTTGGTTCTGGCAACTAACTTGGAGTGGCTGCTTAACAACTGTAAGTCAAGAATACATTCTTTCATGGGGAACTATAGAAAGAAGCATATGTGGTAACTCCACTTGAGTTAGAGCCACTAGACACGAGGGAAAAGTTTGTAGATTTAAAAAGGCCATTTATGGACTAAAGCAGTGTCCTTGAGCTTGACTTGAGAGGTTCAGTGGTCTTGCTCAAAGAATTGAGTATACACAGAATCGTACAAACCATATCTTGTTTTTAAAAAAAGACCAAAGTCAGTACCATAACCCAGATTGTATAGGTGGATGATATCATTGTAATAGGCAAATGTTCTAAGGAAATCCAGCAACTCAAGAGCTTTCTGGCAAAGGAGGCTGAAACTACTGATCTAGGTCCATTGAAGTACTTTCTTTGGATAGAAATGGCCACATTAACGAGGAGAACCTTTGTCTCTCAAACGAAGAATGTGTTGGACCTTCACAAAGAATAAGAAAGCTTGGGTTCAAACCAACTGATATTCCTATGAAAGAAAACACAAACTAGATGACCAAAGGGGTGAAGCTCTCAAACATGTAGTGTTTCAAAGATCAAAGATCAGCAGGTAGGTTGATATATCTTTAACTTGCACATCCAAACATGGCATAGCTGTGAGTGTGCGTACTTAGTTCATGCACACTACACAAACTACTCATCTTGAAGCTACTTATAGAGTTCTTAGATATTTAAAATCATCACCAAGTAAAGGACTATAGCTTGCTAATCATACACGCTTATGAGTTGGGGCTTACATAGATGCATATTAGGCTGGTTCTATTGTGGACTACAGATCCACATCACGCTCCTGTACTCTGCATGGGGCTAACCTTGTGACTTGGAGGAGTAAAAAACAGACGGCTGTAGGTCCTTCAAGTGCAGAAGCATGGTATCGAACTATCGACCCATGGCTCATGGTTAAAAATCATATTACAAGAGCTTGGTTTTCTTATGTAGAGGTCCATGTCCTTGTATTGTGATGACCAAGCAGCTAATTTATATAGCTCACGATCCAATCCAACATGATAGGAATAGAGGTAACCAACATTTCATTCTAGAAAGAGTTGTCATGAAAGAAATTTACCTTCCATATGTGAAAACTGAAGACCAGCTAGCAGATATTCTTACCAAGGCCGTTGAAAATCTCAACTACAAGTGATCCTATGCAAGCTCGACATGAGGGATAGCTATGCAGCAGAGGTGGAGTATAGTAAATGTCAAAGTTTATACTCTTTTCCTAGTGTATTTAAGCCACTAAGGACTTGTGTGCCTTTTCCCTCACTAAAAGGACATCAGAGTATGCACAAGTAAAAATTAATGATATATATAATAGAAGAAAAGGGTATGTGGGTTAGATTAGAACCAGACATCACTCCCTATCTTCTCTTCTTTTTGCTTCGACGTGATACTCTCTCTCTACACCTCTTTCTTTTTCTCATGATACACACGCACACACACGTTTTCATCCTAGAGAATTCTTTACAATTACTTCAATTTCGTTATATGGAAATTTTCTTGATATATTTACATGCTTTGAAGGGTTGCACAGGGGCACGGTCTTATAAAAGAGCGCCATGCCATGAAGTTGGGGGGTCATCCCATAGTGGAGGTTGGAACACGTGTTCCTACAAGGATGGTTGACCAACCATCTCTAATAAAGCAAAGCTTGAAAAGTTTAAGAAACTATGTAAACACAAGGGGTAGGTGGGCCCTGCCACCACCTCTCCCTTCAATAAAAAAAATTCAAATTTTGAAAACTACATAAAGACAAGGGAAAGCGGGCCCCGCCCCCTCATCCTTCGATAAAAAAATTTCAAAATTTTAAAAAAGGTGGTCGGTTTTGGTACACAATTGAACCGTTCAGTTCACTGACAGAACCCTCTATCAGTAAACCGGCTTGAACCCGACGATTTGAAGGGGGAACCGATCAGTTCCCGATATACCCAGATCGGCCTAGCCGATTGCTGGTCTGAATCGGACAATTCCAATCCAGATCACTGACTTTAAAACCTTGATTGAGCTAGCTAATGGGATCTTTTTTTTTTTCTTTCTATCGATGAAAATTTCTATCTATCGATGGAAAAGGAACTGTAAATATTTCTCCTCAATCATCATTGTTATTAGTTCTTCTTGTTACCAGCTTTGCTACAAATTGAATGTCTGCTAATAGCATTACCAAGAGTCTAAACTATAGTGTAACCTTTTTTTGCTTCCCACTATAATTTTTAAGACCTATATACAAAAGAAACGATTGGCCATGGTCTTGAAGCCGGTGGTCTCTACATTCTAGACTTGCCTACTAACACTCAAGCTCTTCAGTCCGCTTCAATGTTAATAAAAATCAATTTTGGCATTGGCATTCCCAACTTGGTCATTTGCCTTTTCAACAATTCAAAGTTTTGTTTCCTAAGGTATTTATTTCTATTAGTGTATCAGAGTTTCAATGTGAACTCTGTGAATTGTCATAACAATGCAAAAACTCTTTACCCAATAATAATAAAAACACTGCTTCTTTTGTTATTGCCAATCGTAATGTGTGGGGCTCCTCTCCTATTTCATCTATTTTTTTAGCTATTAGAATTGTTTCTTTTTTCATACCATTAGTTTAACTTGGTCTACCTTATGAAGACTAGAGTTGAAGTTCATGTCTTCTTGATTCACGGTCTTTCATAACATGAGGCGCTTATATCTAACCAAGGTGGGGATTACAAGAATGACAAGTTGTCTTATTTGAAAGAACATGGAATAGATCATCAAAATTCTTGCTCAGACACACCACAACAAAATGGTGTAGCTAAAAGGAAGAATAGACATTTTTGGAAGTCGGCCATGCTCTTCTCTTGAGAATGAATGTACCCCAAAAATTCTGGCCAGAAGCTATGCTCACTGCATGTTATCTTATCCTATAAACTTCTCTGCCCTAGTCATCCAATGTTCAATGTTCTCCCTAAAGTCTTTCATTGTGTTTTCTTTCATCCTATCCTTGGTCCATACCATATAGAGCTTGATCCCAAATCTATAAAACGTGTTTTTCTTGGTTATTCGTCCTATCAAAAGGGCTGCAAATACTACGATCCAATCTCAAGGAAGAAGTTCTCAGATAGATAACTTCTTTGAGTCCACTCCTTTTTTGCATACCTCTCTTCAGGGATAGAACAGTGTGGATCAGAGTTCTCCTATTCCTCTTCTCAGTCCTATGTTTCCTGAATTTGGACTTTAGGAGGACAATGGAGGGTGAACGTGCGATATTAAAAAGAAACAGTTTAAAATCTTTACTCATTAGAAACTGAAGGGAGAGACCACCAAAGCTGACAAGCCTTCAAGTCAATTACATATCTTTGATCTAGATACCAACAGTTCCCAGTGTGATGACTCGGATCTGCCCATTGTTGTACAAAAAGGCAGATGAAGTTGCACTGTACACCTAATCAACAATTTCCTCTCTTATGAATCTTTGTCCCCTTTCTTCCTGCTTTCGTGTCTAATTTGTCTTCTATTTTTGTTCCTTCCAGTTTTACAAAAGCAAATTAAGAATAGAAATTGGGAAATGGTAGATCCTCCTAAATAGTAGAAGTTGGTTAGCTGCAAATGGGTTTATATTGTAAGGCACAGGAGATTGTACAGTTGACAGATACAAGGCACGATTAGTTGTCAAAGGGTTGACTCAGACTTGTGAAATAGACTACCAAGAGACATTCGCACTTGGACCCTTTTATCTATGGCAGCTAACTTGGAGTGGCCATTACACCAATTGGATGTGAAGAACGCATTAAAGTGTACGTGGTACCTCAATCGAGCTCCTGGATTGTAGATTGAGAAAGGCAATCTACGGTCTAAAGCAATCTCTCTGAGCTTGGTTTAAGAGGTTCAATGGTGTTGTTCAAAGAATTGGGTATAATATGAGTCATGTTGATTATACCTTATTTTCAAACATACCAAGACCAGCACCATTCTCCTGATGGTATATATGGATGATATAGTTGTTACAGGTAATTCCTAATGACATTCAACAACTGAAGGTTTTCTAGTAGGGAATTTGAAATAAAAGATCAGGGTTCAATGAAATATTTCTAGGGATTGAAGTGACCAGTGCTAAGAGAGGAATCTTTATATCTAAAAGAACTATGCGTCAGACGTCCTCAAGGAAACAGGAAAGCTTGGGGCTAAACCAGTTAATACTCGTGTGCAGTAAAACCACAAATTTTACGGCCAAAAGGTGAAGCTCGCAAATATATGGTTATGTTTCAGAGATTACCGGGTAGATTGATATATTTCTAACTCACATCCAAAAATTGCATATGCTAAGTGCGATTAGTCGGTTCATGTATGCTTCACAAACTATCATCTTGAAACGCTTGACACGGTTCTTAGATAACCAAAATCGTCACCAGGTAGAGGATTGTTGTTCGCTAATCATAGGCATTTGAAAGTTAAGACTTATACAAATGCAGATTGGGCTGGTTTTATTGTCGATCAGAGATGTACATTACCCTATTGTACTTTGCTTGGAGGTAATCTTGCAACTTGGAGGATTAACTAACAAAGTTACATAAAAAGAATATACTATATCAATGGATGCTCTAATAAGATACGAATACAATAAAATTAGTAAATAACATATGCAAGACATCATATAGTGCTTCTTGAGCATGGGAATAGGCATTAACCTCTATTCCCATGAAAAGAGAGAAGCACCTAGTTGTTAAAGATCATATAAAAAGCAACCAACACATAGACTAAAAATACTTGATGAGTCTGAAAGTCTGCAGGAATAACTTGCAAGCATGCTATGTCAATAAAGTCACATATATCCACAATAACGAATAGAGTAACAAGTAAAGATCACATACCTTGACCAAGTCAATTGCACGTTGTGAAAAATCACATGCATGAACAAAAATATTCGGAAAGGTCGAAATCAAAGGAAACACAGTATTTCCAGCTCCACAGCCAACCTATTAGTTATCAAAATCATGTTATCTTGTGGAGTTATGGGAATTTATTCACAATCAAACTCCGCAATAGTCAAAATCATATGTTATTGAATATGAAAAAAAATTCAACATGATTAGTGAACATTTGTGAGTAAAGTGATCTTGGCACAATATGAAAAGCAAGTGAAATCATAGTAAATATCGGCAAACCAAAATATCAGTCATATATCAATTTTGTTCCGATAAGTCAAACGCAAAAGTTGGGGCCAAAATATGGGTTGCCAAAAATTAGTTAAGTTAAAGAATCATGAATATTCCAAATTTGACTAATAAAAAGTATTGAAAAATCAGTATGTAAAACTGACATAAGATAAAATTATGATTTGCAGTTATTGTGAGGATACATTAAAGTCATTGCACAATAATTTCATGTCCTTACTATTTACCCAAAAAAAGGTTTTATACCCTTACCTGGAATCATTTTGGGCAATACCTAACAATTTTTTATCATAATTTCAATTACATACAACAATAATGCTTCCTTGACAGTCACGACATAAGAAGTTAATAATTTTATTGGGAGCATACAATGAAACAACAGCAACGATAATAAACGCCACAATTACATTAAGAAATAACAAGAATTGTGACCTGACATATAGGATTACTGTTAGGAAGAAACAAAGAACCCCCATAGGATTGCAGTTAAGAAAAATAAAGAAACAATAGTTCATTCAATTGTAGTGCTGCACACACAGTGAAATAACAAGAAATTTAAAAACTGTAAAATTAATCAAACTTATGTATATAGAGAGAGCAACAAAATGCTTACTTGTAATGACCAATGTGTACGCAAACCACGATATTCAAACATCACCCCGAATTCTCAATTGCCAAAATCTTTAGTCGTGACTGAATCTCTCCCTTGCAATTTGTAATGATATTCTTGATTTGGAGAAAAAGAAGATTTTTCATTCGGTTACTCTTCCTCAAACTCTGTCGATTATTTTGAGATATATGGTTGTTTTGGGAGAATACTTTTTTCCAAGGAGTACATTGCTAGTGTTTTTTTCTTTTGAAATACAATTCTTTAAGGGAATATGTTGGTGAAAATGTTTGATGGAAGTTTTTTTTCAGATTCTCAATTTAATCCCACTTTTCATGTGCTTTGTCTCAAAAAACTCAAAGATATTAAACCAACATATAACAAGAAAATCCTAGGGAAGAACTTTTTTTAAGAAGTTTTTTTGAAATAAGATACACATTTATATCGCTTCCATAAAAGAACGTGATTTTTTAAAAGATGCTTTGAAAAACTTGGAGTTCTTAATGGATTGCAAAAAATCTAAGATTTTTGAAAAAATCATGTTTTAATTGGAGACTTGCTAAGTATGAGTGAAATATGATAGAGGTAATCATTGAATTCAACCCAGAACGTCCTCATTCTAAACTTCATGTAACAAGTAAAACAATTTTTTTTTGTTTTTGAGAATGTTAAACAAAAGTGAAAAACAAGTAAAAATATTTGAAAGAAAAAAAAAATGAACAATTCTTAATCTCTCATTTTTTACCGTAAATGAATGCAATACTGAGTAAGATGGCTCAAGGCAGAACACAATAAAGATAAAAAAATATTCGCCGTCAAAGAGTACTACCTCTGAAACAACCTTTCTCATATCAGAATTTCTCCCTGTGTACAACTTGCTTTCATCATTGTCTTGGGGACACTGAAATAAAAAACAGAAGAATATAGGAATAGTTTCCAAAGAGTTCAGAGATGAGAGAGAGGGACAGAGAGACTTTAATTCATAAAACCCCAAACAGTGTGATAGTTTGCAAGTACTCCGAGAAACTAAAGAGAAAGAGGGGGAGAGAGAGAGAGAGAGAGAAAGAGAGAGAGAGAGAGAGAGAGAGAGAGAGAGAGAGAGAAAGAGAGAGAGAAAAGAAGAAAGACAAAATCAGCAACCACAAGTACCTAAACTACTCACAGTAAAATAAAGCCCCCATTCCTTGTCCAAATAGCTCCGATCTTTGAAGAACTGCAGTTTCAAAAAAACAAGAGTGAAATCATGAAAATTTGGAAACAATCATAACCACCGCACTTTACCTTGTTTTCATAGCCCTTATAGAATACATCCCAGTATTTTCTAGCATTCTTTTCATATTTCTCTGCAAATGAAAAAAAAAAAGAAAGACGAAAACTCTGATATAACAAGATCAAGCTTAACAAACAAGCTCAAAAACAAAGGACTCAAGAAAACCAAGAAAGGGTCCCATAGAAGATTACCAAGTTTAAGAAACCAAGAATTTGAGAAGAGGAAAAGCAAAACGGGAAGAAGAAGAACCTCTCCAAAAAGGGGAAACACGAGCGGGGGAAGTAGGATAAATCTGCAACAGCTGGTCGTTTTGGGAGGTCGAGGCCGCCATGGTGAAAGAGGAGGAAGAGGGAAACGACGAAGGAGATGAGAGAGGGAGAGAGTTGGGGGTGCACCTCATTTGATTACGGGCACATCCTTTCCGGCAATTCTTTGAACTTTTGGGAGGTTTGTCAAGGGGTTTGATTTGCATTTTTTTTTTTTTTTTACCAATAGTTGATTTGCAGTTTGCCCAAGGTTGCAACCCAATCAAACGTGGGTGGGGTGTGGTCTCAAATATTGGTGTGGGTTGCAACCTAATCAAATGTGGGTGTGGTCTCAAACATGGGTGTGGTTTGTATGAGGTTGCAACCTTAAACTACCGATTAAATGAAGGTGTACTTCTAAAGTCTCTCATGAGATGTAACTTTTGTATTGAAAATTTTTAGGATGACATGAAAATCTATTTTTATTATAATTATAAAATTTTAAACTTTAAAAATGGTTCAGATCTATAAACACATGAAAATCTCGAAAATAGACAGTCTACATAATATGTTTTAAGACGTATTATTTTTAGGACTCGGAATAACTTTACTTCTCCATATTTATATATTTCGATATCGAGATGATCAATTAGATGTTTTTCCGACATCAAAATGACATTTTCAGATGGATTTTGGAGGTGCGCCTTAAGTCTACATTTTAAGGCATCAACATTATATAAACTTTTTCTATTAAATAAAGTTGCATCCCCGAACTTTGTCACGAGATGCACCAAAAACAATCAAAGTAGGGCACACCTTCAAATAGTGGTGAAGTATGTTGTTTCAATATAAAAAATATTTATGATGGATGGAAAATTTATTTTTATCTCTAATTATAAAATTTAAAGTTAAAAAATAGTGTAGATCAAGTAAATCTATGAACACTTGAAATTTGATGGTCTAGATAATATATAATAAAATGCACTATTTCCAACACTCGAAATCTATTTTTTTCTCGTATCCATATATTTTGAGGTTGAGATGATTGAAATTGAGGACTTCTCATCATCGAAACAACCTTTTCTAGTGAATTTTTGAGATGCACCTTAATTTGATTGTTTAGCGCCTCACCCTTATCTGAATTTTTTCCGTCTTTTTTTATTTTTAGCTATAAAAATTTAAACGTTAAAAATAGTTCAATCAAGCATATCTTATAACACAAAAATATTGGAAATTGACAGTCAAGATAATGTGCTACAAGATTTACTATTTTAAAAAATTGAAATCTCTTTTTTTCTTCCATATCTATATCTTGATGTCGACATGATCAATTAGATTTTTTTTCCAACATCAAAATAACTTTCTATGACGAATTTTAGAGGTACACCTCAATTCTATATTTTAAGGTATCAACCTTAAATAAACTTTTCCGTTTATCAGAGGGTGAGATGTATATTGTGCAAGTACCGAAAAATGTAGTTCCAATGTCTAGAACTTTACAATGGCTTGATAATTTAAGTTTAACCATAATTATGAAATTTAAAATTTTAAAAATAGAGCAAATTGAGCATATCTATAAACACTTCAAAACGTTGGAAATAGACTGTCTAAACAATTTCTTACAAAATGAACTACTTTTAAGACTTGAAATTTTTATTTTTTTTAAATTGTACATCTCGATGTTAAGATGATCAATTGGAAAATTTTCCAACATTAAAATACTCTTTTCTACATATTTTTGAGGTATACCCCACTTCCATAGTATAAAGTTGCAACCTTACATGAAAAATTTCTTTTGAGGAGATTTATCAAAAGAAAAAAGTTGATATAAAATATGTTAAACTTATTCTATTAAGAAAAGGTGCACCTCAAAGATCTCTTCTAGATAAACGTGAACATTGGAAGGCCATCAGATTGATCAACTCAACCTTGAATGCATGTCAACGAATAGAAAAAAATTTCAAGTCATATAAATAGTGCATCTATTTTCTTTTTTTTACACTAATTATGGATGCACCTTCCTTCTAGAATATAAGAATGGTGCCTTATACAAACTTCATCCTCGTCAAAATACTTAATTTTATTGATCACCTAATTACCCTTACCAACTATTTAGATGAATATTGAATGCAATTTTTTTAATTGAGAAAATTATGTGTATATCTCTTATTTTTCCATTATTAAAAAGATCCCTACCAAAAAATTTATGATCGTGCGCAACATTTTGTTTTTTATTTTCAAAACTACCTATTGTTCAAACCTTCAAAGTCCAAAAATTTCAAGGCATATACACAAAAGAAAATCCAAAAATATTTTGGGCATCCTCGAAAAACAATACAACATACTTTTTATAAAAAGAGAATTGAAATTTTCATTATAAATCATGCCTTGGAAATTCATGAAAGTGTGAAGTACCAACCACCAGCATGCATTTGCTCGATTTTCATATGGGATGTGACCAATAAGGGAAACATACTCACTGATTTATGGATATTTAGGGGCTTGGTCAAACTTGAGTGAGTCTTAGTCAGATAGAAAAGATTTTTTTCTTTTTTTTTAAAAAAAAGTATATAAATAGTATATAAATAGGCTATTTACTTTAAATACAAGGAGGCCATATGTCACGACCCCACCTCCTGACCCCAACCGTATATTCCGGAGAGCACTAAGGTGCAGAAACTGCGACCAGAGGTAGCGCATGTCACTCAAGTGGGAGTGCGCTCAACGCTTTTTAGGAAATGGTAATCACATCAAACCACGAAAGAGAGATAAAATCTCCAATATAACCACAACAAAACTAGACAAACTAAAACCGAAACTTATATATATACAATCTCAAGGTATTACAAATTGTCCAAGGCACTAAAGGCCCAAAAACAGAAATACATATCTTCACAACAAAAAGATTATATTGCCAACTGCCATCTAACAGCTACAATCACAAGGAAGTTTTCTCATCAAGCTCGAGCCTTCAATCCGCCAGTCACGATCACTACCCATCCGTCCTCGACCTGCAGCGGTCAATCTACAAGGATGGGAGAAAACGGAATGAGCTATAAAGCTCAGTAAGTAGATCAAAGCGTCAAGCATTCCTGCCCATACACTGTTATTCCTATCTGTCCTAAAGTTTTATGTAGGTTTTACAATATAAAGCCACGTGTCACAATTGTATTAGTAACGTGTCGTGAGTAATTTCTTTTCAGGGATGAGCAATTACAATACAACTATCACATGAATTTGAAATTTATCAAACCCCTTTCATCTAGAGCATCATAACAAATTACCATAATTATAACTCAATAAGTTCAATAAGTGTAAGCAACATTAGCAAGCATTAACTAACTCACTCCCTAATTCGCCTACTCCCGAAGTAGAAGCTTTATCCATCAGGCTAAGTTAATCCTATTTTTTATAACTTCTACCATTACTCAAGAGGGAAGACAATGACAAGTGGATGACCCACTTTATAATACCTTCACTCACGCACACACAGTCCCCAACGACTTCGGGGCTTTCGATAGGTGATGGCCTTGCAAGACACTACCCCTTACGCTACCATGGCTAGGAGTTTTACACCTTTTAGGTACCAAATCACTATGAATGGGGGAGCGGCCACCCAAACATCATCTACCCTGACTTCCGTCGCATCATTGGGCGAGTCAGAGAGGTCACAAGTCAGGCAATGCAATACGCTCAAAGCATGCCGATAAATCTCATATCACCTCATGGTCATGCAATACACTCAAAGCATGCCAATTAATCACATTTACAGTGTGGTCATGCAATACGCTCAAAGCATGCCAATCAATCACATTCACAGTATGATCATGCAATACGCTCAAAGCATGCCAATCAATCACATTTCACATGTCACATAGCTAACCACAAGGTCTTATCACATATCATATTCTTATCATATCACATTTCTATCATATCACAATACACTACCAACGGATGACCTATTGCGTAGTGCTTCATATCACATTCTTACCTTATCACATTACTATCTTATCACAATACACTACCAATGGATGATCAGTTACGTAGTGCTTCATATCACATATGCGGCATGTCTGATTACAACCATGCACACTCAATATCTCACAAGCATTCACCATTTTATAAGCATTCACTATTTCATAAGCGTGAACTATGCTCATTCAATATTACATGAGCATTCATTATTTCATAAGCATTTAATAGTTCATAAGCATGTCTTATTACAATCATGCATATTCAATAATTCGTAAGCATTCACTATATCATTAGTATGTCTCATTGCAACCATGCATATTTCATAATTCATAACAGAACAAAATTTTCAGTATGATAGCCTCTTATACAATTTGGCCTAACTTACAATCCATATGGAATTTAGTCATGGTCCCAAAACCAATTTGAAAATATACTTATTCATATTTCATTTAAAAGTGGTTTGACCATAATCAGAGATATATTGGTCAGTGAACAACTTTTCATAAAACATATGACAGTTTTGGAAACTTCATTGCAACCACAACAGAGACATCGTTATACAAAAAGGAGCGTAACTCCAAAATCATAGAGAATTTCAACATGGTTCGAAAACCATTTTGAATTAGACACACCCAACTTCCATTTAAAAGTGGTCCGTGATCATTTGGACATCATTTGGTTAGTAAACAGTCCATTACAAAAACATGTACAGTTTCTAAAAATTCATTGCAACCACCACAATGACACCTTCATAGAAAAAGGGGCATATTTTTTAAATCATAGGAAATTTCATTATGGTCCCAACACCAAATTTGAAGTATACATATCCATATTTCATTTAAAGGTAGTTTGAGCTCAATTGGACACTATTTGGCTAGCAAACAGTTCAGTAGAAAATGTATAATGGTTCTAGAATTTCACTGCAACTCACCACAGTGACATATTCATACATACAGGGGCATAATTCCCAAACTGTAAAGAATTTTAACATAGTCTCTAAACTATTTTTGAAGTAGACAAACTCATATTTCATTTGAAAGAAGTTTGAGATCATTTGGGCACTATTCGGTCAGTAAACAATCCATTACAAAAACACATACATTTTTTGAAATTCACTACAACCACTGCAACCGCCATAGTGACACTTTCACACAAAAAGGGGCATATTTTCTAAATCATGGGGAATTTCAATATGGTCCCAAAACCAAATTTGAAGTAGACATATCCATCTTTCATTTGAAGGTAGTTTGAGCTCAATTGGTCAGTAAACAATTTAGTATAAAATGTGCAATATTTCATGAATTTCACTGCAACTCACCACAATGAAATACTCATACAAACAGGGGCATAATTCTAGAACTATAAAGAATTTCTGCATGGTGTCAAAACTAGTTTTTAAGTAGACACACCCATCTTTTATGTAAATTTAGTTTGAGCTCAATTGGACATCATTTTTCTAGTAAACAGTGCCAATTAAAAACATGCAAAGTTCTTGGAAATGCAGTTTGCAATTTTGGCATATCATAGAAAATGACCGGTAAATTCTAGACCAAAATGAACATTAACATAAGATGTTTTCCATCTTAAACTAGAAGCACAGGGTTACTTTCCCACAATTTTTCACAGTCAACATAAATGTTTTCAGTAAAACTATCATGCCGATAAGAAGCATAATCCTAGAAAAACAGGGCAAAGCACGCAACCACTTCCTCATTCAAAGATCATACTTGAATTTCATGCAAAAAAAAAAAAAATGGAAACTTGAATATTAGATCTACTTACCTTGTGCCAAAGGACTCCAACTTCCCCCACACGGGTTTCCTCTCAAAGTCAAGACTCCAAGCCTAAGGTTTTAAGTGTTTTTGAGAGAGAGAAAAAAAACTCTTGAGAGGTGAGAAAATGGGGTTTCTTATAAGCAAGGATGAAGGGGCAGCATTGACAAGTGGTATACTAGGTACACAAGTGGCAAATGGTGGGCTACAAGTGGCTTTCATGTGGCAAACATGCAAGAATAAAAGTTCCCCCAGCAATCGCGCACGGAGGTGTCGCGCTCGGCGGCATTGCGGGCACGGCAGCGTCACACACGGTGGCGCTCCCCTCTATCTCTTACTGTCACAACCCCGCCCCCTGAGCCCATACCATACATGCCGGAGGGCAGCAGAGTGTGGGACCGCAACATGAGGTGGCAAACACCACCTAAGTGGGAGTGGCTCAACGCATAAAAACACGGAATCAAGAGAAAACTATGAAATAAAACTAAAATCCAAATATTGGGACAGATAACAGTTCAAGAGCACAACCATTTCATTAACATCTAATATCCAAAAGTTTCTTACAATTTCTCCAAGGAACTAATGGCCCAAAAATACAAGGTTAAATATAAACATCATAGTGGCATAACCACTAAATACTATGAAAAGTTTGTAAAGGAAACTCCACAAAACTTCAAGCTTCAACCATCCGAACACGGAACAACTACCCGCCTTCAAATAAGAGACTAACACTCTTCACTCTACAGTCATGGGAGTAAAATGGAATGAGCTAACAACCCAGTAAGCAGATCTACACCATTGCCTTCCAACTTTATAAACAGTGCTCACTAATTTACAAAGGTATCAAGAAAATTTCATCTATTATGTCGCTTAACACATTCATAATGAAAGGATAAACACAGTTCAATTATTAGGAACATGCAGTGCATAAATCATAAATCATTTCATTTTTAACAGACAGTAAGATTAACAGTTCACCGTTTATGCAGTGAAAGCTAGAGAAGCCTACTCATAAAATAGAAGTTTCATTGATCAGGTCAAGCCAATCCTGTAGCATGAAACTTCTACCCTCGTTCAGGAGGGAGGACAATGACAAGTAGGTGTCCCACTTTGTAATACCCTCTCACACACACACACACACGTCTCCAACGCGCTTTGGGGTATTCGATAGGCAGTGGCCTTGCAATAGACGACTCTCTCCCTATGCCCTTTTGGAGAGAGAGCGTTACACTACCATTGGGTGTCCCAATGCGTAGTGCCCATAACAATTGAGAGGGGAGCGACCCACCCGATTATCTAGTTTCACTTCCCGACCCCATTCATATCATTGGGGTCGAGGTACAGTCAAATCAGTAGCCGACAGAGCAATATTCAACCACCAATGGGTGACCCATTGCGTGGTGGTCAAAGGCACAATATCTCATGATATAAAGAATATCACATTACCTACTACCAATGGGTGGCCCATTGAGTAGTGGTTAGAGTCAGTGTCAGTTTCATGATCATAGTACAACAGCATCCACTACCAATGGGTAGCCCATTGCGTAGTGGTCAATATCAGCTCAACATATCAGCATCACAATATCATATTCACAGTGTCACAATATCATATTCACAGTATCACAATGTCATATTCACAGTTCGCATTTCCTGTAATTTCAAAACAGTGACGTTCGATCATAATTAGGGTCGTAACTTTCATTTTGTATTGAATTTGGAGGCAGTTCCAAAACCAATTTTATACTAGACAAATCCATCTTTCAAATGGGGTTGGTTTGAAGGTAATTGGACCCTGTTTGTTCCTTTAAAGACTCAATAAAATATGCGTTCATTAGCTGTACCCTGTTGTGCTTGCGAGGCAGCGACATATCCTACTTCACACCACTATAACTTTCAATCCATGAGGTATTTTAAGATAATTTTCAAACCAAAGTTTAAGCCAAGACACGTATCTTTCCAACAATGGCATTTTGAAATCATTTGGGCTCAATTTGGTTGTTCAAAGGTCCGTGCCCACTAAAGTGATGGTTCTATGTTTTATTAAAAATTGTCCATAGTGACATACTTTATAAATAATTGTGTAGCTTTCAATCTAGGAAGAATTTCGAAATAATTTCTACATACAAGTTTAAGCCTACTCAGAGATCTTTCAAATGGAATTGGTTTGAAAGAAAATGGAATTTATTTAGTTAGTCAAAACTGGTGGCAACAATAGTGACAGTACAAATATCCAGGGAGAACAACCAATAGTGGCATACTTATATATTTTGGAACATAACTTCACTTTTCTAAAGAATTTCAGCAATGGGCGAATATGAACATTTGACTAGACTCACATATCTTTCTAATGGCAGTGATTTGAGGTCAATTAGACCTCATGTGGCTATTCAAAAGCCTCTTACAAAAACATACTTGTTTTTGAAATTTCACAATAACACTTTACATGCCTCAAGAACATGTTCCATAACCATCAATTCTTAGTGAATAACATCATAGTAACTGTTCCTTCACAATATACACACATAAACATACATTTTCTACAGAATTTTTAAGTCATACATTTATTTTTCACCGCTAAAATTCATCATAGAGCAAATGCACCAATTTCAGTGAAACAAGGCATAGGAATTACTACAATACATTCACTTTTTATTACTCATCATGTAGACAATCAATTTCATGTATTCTCATGGCAATAGTGCTATGGTGGTGGATCCACTTACTCAAACAACAATGGTGCCCTCCAAATCTTCTTTTATAGTCTTCTTCAACTCCAACAATGGTTGCTCCAACAATGAGGTAGAGAACTTCACCAAGTTTTGTCTTAGAGAGAGAGAGAGATGAGGAAAAAAAGAAGTGACGTCAGAGTGAGAGGGGAAGGCTTAAGTACTGCTGGCTGAGTGGCAGCCTAAGGCTGGACAAATGGCAAACATGAGGACAAGTGGCGTGTGTGTGGCGGGCAGGTGGCAATTTTACGTCATACATTGCAGTGCCACACACGGCGTAGCTCTTTCTTCTCTTCCAAATGGCATTGCCCCCCACTCTTCTCTCTTCTCCAAACGGCAATGCCTCTCTTTAACTTCACGCACACGATGCTACTCCTCACGCGCACCAGTGGCGTTGCCCTTCTCTCTCTCTTCACAACCAGTGTTACCCTTCTCTCTCTCTTTCTCTCCACAGCCGGTGCTGCCCTTCTGTCTCTCTTCGCAGTTGGTGTTACCCTTCTGTCTCTCTTTACAGCCGGCACTGCCTGTCTCTCTCTTAAGAGCCATCGATGCCCTTCTGTCTCTCTTCGCAGCTGGTGTTACCCCCTTGACTTGCACGACGATAGGCTTCGTTCTGCTGCACGTGCTTCAATCCTTTCAGACTCCTGCCGCCGTATGTGCTTTCGTGGCCGCGAAATCATGGTCCTTATATTATCCCTCCCTTAAAAGGATTTTGTCCTAAAAATAGCTAGTCAATCAATAGATGGGGGTACTTTTCCTGAATTTCATCCTCTCGTTCCCATGTTGATTCTCCTCGTGAATGATACTACCACAAAACCCGAACCAAGGGAATCTCTTTGTTGCGCAATACTTGAACCCTCCTGTCTAAGATTTCAATTGGTTGTTCCATATAAATTAAGTCTTCCCTGATTGGGATCAGTTCATATTTCAACACATGAGACGGGTCAGGCTGATACTTTCTCAATAGTGACACATGAAACAGATCATGAATATTGGCCAACTTGGGCGGTAGGGCTAGTTGATATGTCATGACTCCAATTCTTTCTAAAATATCAAAGGGTCCAATAGATCGTGGATTCAGTTTCCCTTTCTTGCCAAACCTCATTATGCTCTTAGTTGGTGATACCTTCAAGAAGACCCGATCGCCTACTTCAAATTCAAGATATCTTCTCCGATTGTCGGCATAACTCTTCTGCCGACTCTGAGCTGTTTTGAGCCTTTCTGAAATTAAAGCAATCTTTTTTGTTTTTATTTGAACAATCTCTGGCCCTAACAGTCTCCTTTCGCCAACCTCGTCCCAATATACGGGTGATTTGCACTTCCTCCCATACAATGCCTCAAAAGGTGCCATCTGGATACTGGCTTGGAAACTGTTGTTATAAGCAAACTCTATCAAAGGCAGATGATCGTCCCAGTTTCCTTTGAAATTTGTAACGCGGGCCCTCAACATATCTTCTAGGGTCTGAATAGTTCTTTCTGACTGTCTATCAATCTAAGGGTGGAAAGCACTACTGAAAGTGAGTTTGGCCCCTAAGGCCGATTACAAACTGTTCCAAAACCTTGAAGTAAATCTGGAGTCCTTGTCGGACCCAACACTAACAGGTACCCCATGCAGTCTTGCTATCTCTTTTATGTATAATTGAGCCAACTTATCCAGGCTATATATAGTGCAGATCGGTAAAAAATGAGCGGCTTTAGTTAGTTGGTCAACAATGACCAAAATGCTGTCATGTCCCATACCCAATCTAGGCAGGCCAGACACAAAGTCCATATTTATGTGCTCCCACTTCCATTCTGGCACAGGTAACGGCTGTAACTGCCTGGCAGGTTTTTGATGTTCAGCCTTCACATTCTAACATGTCAAGCACTTGAAAACAAACTGTGCTACTTCTTGTTGGAAGATATTTTTCATCATAATGGGTCCCCGGTCAATAAAGCCTAACAAACAGTGGAAATTTTGACAGTCCTAGAATAGCTCAAAAACAGGTCAATATCTTCATAAGGACTCTCAAAAGTGTGTTGCCAATTTTCATCTCATTTCGACATGTCTAAGGCAGTACAAATTGAGAAACAATTCCGATAAAATCAACCTCTAGCACCCTGAAATGGACCTTATAACTAGAGCTATAATTTCAGTGTCTCAATTTGCTATGGCACCACCACCATTGGATCGGGCATGGTTGAAAACCCCCAGAGGTTAAATTTCAGCTTAAATGTAAACTCAAGGAAAACGTTATAGGTGAAAGAGCGAAACAGGAGGAGTCGCACGTTATTCTCATGCAGCCACCCTGCAACTCAACTCCAATGAAGGGTTGGATTGTGCTTAAACTTTGTGAGCGTGTTCGTCTCATCGAGAAGAGCATTTCGATAGGTGGCACGCCCCGGGACGATGCCCGAGTGCTAAGAAAAGCTAGAGAAATTGCTGATCCGTGAAGAAAGTGCAGGAAAATCAGCAGCGTGCCTTGTTCGAACGGCCAAATCACGCCACTTGCAAGCCCTATCGACGTGAAACTAGTTCCATCGTGTGCATAACATCCATGGCTACCATTGGTCTGAATCTCACGCATGATGAACAATCAGATTCCGTACACGAAGCCGATGAAATGACTGTAGATTCCATCGCTGGAATTCCATATTCCGGCCAAAACTCTAAAGTTGCAAAATCTTCATCCGGGCACGGAATCGAGCTACGTTTGTTGTCCCGCGATCGTGACGACATGCTCAGTGTGATTCAGCGAAGAAATCATAGAAAAGCATCAAGGAACGAGCACACTATCGATCCGAAATTTCAAGATTCATTCAAATTTCAAGTCACATGATCGTGGCCTAAAAACACATTCTATGGCTCGAAGTTGGTATCAAATCGATTACCATACTGAGCCCTACAAGAAAACAATCATATTTTAATCAAACGGGCATCAGAACAACCCTGGATCATTTATAAAAGATCACGAAAGTTCTAGGGCAGCGCATGGATTGTTTTGAAATTCAACAAATTGTTGGGAAGAGGCAAATCTATCATTTTGCACCCAATTTTTCTATTTCTTTTAATTCATCTAAATCTTAATTTCCAGCAAATAGGTTTAATTTTGATCAATCCACCCATGTTTGGGCACAATACTATATATACCACGTACCACCATTGTACGTTGACCCTTCACTTAATAAATTTTTTATCTTGCCTATTGAGAAGAAGGATAGAGAAACTTTTGGGTCGATACTCTTGAGCTTTTCTCTCTCTTCTATTTCTCTCTCTTATCTTTCCCTCCCCTCTTTTACAGACGTCGGAAGCCTATCGCCATCTGCATCACTCTTTCTCCCTCTCTATGGTCCCTCATGATGACCCTTCATTTCTATCTCTCGATGGTCCTTTTGGTCCACCTATCTTCTTCTTCTTTTCGTTGTACTACTTGCCTAATCATTTCCCCTGTGCATCCTCGAGTTCACTTGCCTCACATTTTTTTAGTTGTCCCTCATGTCCATCTTCCTCTCTTTTCTTTTTCTTGCGTATCTCACTATCACTATCGCAGCCCCCATCTTCCCACCTCTTCTTCTCTTCACTGCCGCCCATCTCTTTCCGCCATCTCTGCTGCGACCAACTGCTACCTCCGCTGCCAATTTTACATCTCTGCCTTTTCCTGTCCTCTCTTCCATTCGCCACCTTAGGCCCTCTCTCTTCCGGCCAGAAAACTCCTGTTGCCCTCGCCGTGACCTCATGTGCCTCTGTTTTCACCACCCCCCCCAAGCCATCTTCTTCCCACTTGCTGCAATTTTGCAGCCTTCATCTTTGCCCCATCTCGATTGCAACCGCAGTTACTATCTCCAACTGCAACTTCCGCTTCTCTCTCATTCTTCGGCGGCCTCTGTTCCCCGCCCCTTTTTTTTTTCCACTCCCTCGCTCAGTTACCATTTCTCTTCCCTGCAACCTCATCACTCTCTCTCTTAAAAAAACCCACATGCCAAAACACTCGTTTCCTTTGTTCGTTTCGTATCTTTCTTTTTCATTTTGAGTTTCGCTAATTTCGTCCGTCCACTCCCCCTCACGAGCAACTCAACAAAACACCCAAATCAACTAACTCTCTTTCTCTCTCTTAACTAATTCTTTCTTAAAGGGGTGTTTGATAAAAGGAAGTGTCGTCACGAAAGTTTAGAATCTCTTAATACTGTTTAAGTTTCGTGTTTGATAAAAAAATTAAACTTCAAATAAAACTTTAAGAAACTGTTCAAGTTCCAATATTGTTTTAAAAAAAAAGTTCTAACCCAAAGATTGGAACTTACACTTGGAATATTTTTTCTTATGAACCCCCCTCATATATAAAATGTATATATTTTATTGTATAATACACAATATAATTTACTGTATAATATATAATATATTTTATTTATATAATAGATATTTATAATATTATATAATAAAAATATATAAAATGTATAATATGTTATATTATTTTATATAAATAAATATATATATATATATAAATATAAATATAAATATATATATAAATATAAATATAAATATATATATAAATATAAATATAAATATAAATATATATATGTATATATATATATATATATTATAATAAATAAATAAAAGTACAATATTATGTTATATATATATTATATTATTTTATGTATATCATATAATAAAAATAAAGATTAATAAAATAATTCACTATATAATATATCTTATATAATACAAATATATATCAATAAAATAAATATAAAATAGGCTATATTATATTTTACATTACGTTATATATGATATATGTATATATTTTATTGTAAATATATTATATAATAAAAAAAAATATTATTATGTTATATATATATATATATATCATACATTTCTGTAATATAATATATTTCATTATATAATATATAATATATATTATATAATAAAATAAATATAAAATACACTATATTATATATTATATTATGTCATATATAATAATAATAATAATAATAATAATAATAATAATAATAATAATAATAATAATAATAATAATAATATAAATATAAAATACAATATATTATATATTATAGTATGTTATAAATATTATAAATATAATAGATATTTATAATATTATATAATAAAAATACATATTAATAGAATAAATATAAAATACAATGTACAATATACTATATTATTTTATGTAAATATATAATAATAAAATAAATAAAAAGTACATTATTATGTTATATATATTATAAATTTATGTCATATAATATATTTTATTATATAATACATATATTATATATTATACTATGTTATATATATTATATAAAGTATATTTTTATATATTATATATTTATGTAATATAAGATATTTTCATATATATATATATAATAATAAAAATATATATAAAATACTGTATGTCATATGTTATAGTATGTTATAAATATTATATATTTATATTTAAATTATTATCAAAGTAAATATAAATATAAGATATTTACCATATATCTCAAGAGTTATCAAACGCAGAAGCTATGAACTTCTTAACTTCCCAGGAGGTTATCAAACAAAGATACCATAAACTTCTTAAGTAACTTCTAATTTACCGTTCTTCAGGAACTTCCAACTTACAGTGCATGAACTTGCTTCCAGTTATCAAACAGGTCTTGAAGATTACCTTTTCCCTCACAATAAAACAACCCAATAACCCATCGCCATACCTTTCTCTCTCTCTCTCTTAAGTAATCCATTTTTATTTTTATTATTATTTCATTAAGATAGTTCATTTTACTTCTTCTCCCCCTTCCCTTTCATTTTATTCCATTTTTAACTTTTTATCTTCATTCTTTATTTTCTTGTTCCATCTTGTTAAATTTATTTCACTTATTTTCACCAACTCTATTTTATCTTGTTTACTTCATTGATTTTATTCTATCTTATTTTTCTATTTTATTTCAATCACTTATTTCATTTTATTTATCTCCTTTATTTTAAGTATCCCATCGTATTTTATTTTCTTCCATCCCTTTTATTTTATTTTACCTCAGTCCATTTTATTTTAATTTATTTATTTTATTTGACTTCATTTACCTCTTTTATTTTATTTACCCCATCTTATTCTATTTCATTTTCTTTTATGCCTTTTATTTTATTTTCCTTTACTTCATTTTATTTAATTCATTTTTATTCTTATTTCATCCTAACTCTATCTTCTAATCTTATTTTATTTCAATTCATCTTTTTCATTTTCATTTCATCTCATTGGACTTTACTTTTCATTTCACTCCATTTTATTTTATTTTATCTGCGATAAGTCAAGGTCCCCAGACCCACTTGTTGGGACGTCTTCCGAGTGTGTGTGTGTAATAGGAAAGGAGAAACAGGTCAAGGGAGGCGATTCCAGATTGGCCATAGGGGGGCTTTCCAACGTGATCTAAGAGGGCACCCATGCCAGCCAGCCTGAGTATGTCACGGACCCATGTGAGGTAAGTCCCGCGTCATGACCCAAATTCCTCTCTCATTAGTTGGACACCTGCCCTTGTTTTGTGAACAAAGTTTCCGAGAGAGCGATCTCGTCTGAACCCGAGACACGTGTCATCCGATCACCTAGATCCGGGGGGGCGAGATCGAGACACCAACCACCTTGGAGACTCCACTGAGGATACGCTACTCCATAGTTGCATCATTCTTGTTTGATCTTCATTTCTTTTTATTCCTGCTCACTATACACACACCTGTCTTTGGGGTTACTTAACCCCTTCATTCGAGTCGAGGATTTCGTAATCCCTGCACTCGTGCATCTTCATCAGGAACAGGTTCCACGAACCTCGTGCCTGACCTTTCTATTGAGCATCGACCATGTGTCACTCTCCCAGGTCATCACCAGGATAAATGCGATGATGGACAAATGTATCCCTCACTCCCTACCTCTGTAAGGGCCACAATTTTCTACCAAGCTAGTATTGCCACGCGGGAATAGGGATGTAATGTCGAGCGAGAAGGGGTAAGGATTTGCAGCTCGGGAAGAGGGATAAAATGTCTCGCGCGAAAGGCGTATGGAGTATTGCCGGTTGAGGAATTGCCGCATGTGTTTAAGGAGCAGTGCCGGTTGGAGCAGCACTAGTTGGAGCAGCGTCGGTTGGAAGAGAAGAGAGAGCAGTGCCGGTTGGAGCAGCGCCGATTGGAAGAGAAGAGAGAGCAGCGCCGGTTGGAAGAGAAGAGAGAGCAGCGTCGGTTGGAACAGTGCCAGTTGGATGTTTGATACTGCGGCATTGACAGTGTCTTAGTCAAACGTACAGCCTCTGTGCATGTTAGAGCCGCCCCGTACTTGTCAGAGCAATGAGTGATTGCGTCAGCCACAATGTTTTACAACCACCCTCTCCTTTTAAGCCTTGGGCAACACTGGTCTCCCCCTTTTTTCCTCAACTTTTCCCTCTCTCTTGAAGTTCACTGCTGCTCCTTTTCAAGATAGCCCACTAGTGAAACTAAGGAAAGCCCGTGAAGGAATGAGTGAGGATTTGTGATACCGTGAGAAGTCAAAGTAAGTGGGTTTAGCTTTATGCATCCATGAGTGTTATAAAAATATTGAAATGGACTAGATGATATAAAGGAAAATGTGAAGAATGAATGGGTTAACATGAGGTTGAAGTTTCAGTTTGTGCTTCTCAATGCCATGACTGTGTCTACCATATGTTTGATCTTTTTATTTATGGAAACTCTTGAAATTGCTCACTGTGAGACTCCTTCTTACGAAAGGTTCCAAGTCCAAAGTGTAGCTTGGCTAGGAAATATTAAGTGTTCTTTAAAAGTATGTAAATGTGGGAATGTGAAGTTCCAGAACTGTGAATGTTTTTACATCTATATATTCGGTGACCAAATGGCGTCCTCGGTCCCAAATGAAAGACATGTGTGTATACTCCAAGTTTACTTTGTGTCATGATAATATTTTGTATGGATAAATAGATAGGGCCCTAAATGCCGAGGCATGACACTGTTCACAGTTGCTGCTATTTCCAGCAACTGTGGCATTCTTTGAGAATTGCTTTTGACCTAGCTAATGGTCTCGAAAAACCTTGAAATTACAGTCATTGGAAAGGTCTACGAATGCACTTAAAGTTTCATTTTTTGAGGTGTTTGAAACTCCCCACGGATTTTGAACTATGACTCGAAATGCTCGAACATGTCACTGCGCACTGCTGCAGGGAAATTTCCAACAACTAAGGCTCACTTTATACTGAGCTACTGACCCATCAAATGCCACCCAAATTTCTTCAAATCACTATTTTTTTAAAGAGATGTGTATTAGCACAAGGTTTCATGTTTGAGGCATCTTAAGACTCCCCTTACATCAGGAGCTACGCCCTCACAAAGAGGGGCATGTTACTGTTATTTGTCACTGCCTCCTTGTATGACCATGCGACACTAAGTTATCTTGATATATGATAAATGTGAATGGCATATGATAAATTCCATGAGAATGCCATAAAGATGTGTGAATGATGCTGTGTAAATTGCACTTTGTGAGAAAAAAGAGCCACAAGCGCGATAATGATGAAATGAATTAACAATGAATGCCAAATGTTACTGAGAAAGCTTATGTGTAAATGCCCTGTGATAGGTTATGAACTGCATTTCTTTTGCTAAATACTATGACGTTATGATGAAATGTGATTCATCTGTTATGAGACAATGAATGACCACTACTTATATTGTTACAAACCGCTACACAGTGAGACACTCACCGGTAGTGCATACTGTTATGATGATGTGACGAATGACCACTGTTTATATTGATATTGGCTACTACGTGGTAGGACACTCACCAGTAGTGGATATTGTGTTGTTATATTGATGAGAGAGTGTTGACCACTACGCATTGGGACCCGAGCCCTTTGGTAACGGATATTGGACTTATTGATGGGAACATTGGCTTCTATGCAGTGGGACCCGAGCCCTTTGGTAACGGATATTGGACTTATTGATGGGAACATTGGTGGCTACGCAGTGGGACCCGAGCCCATCAGTAGTGAGAGCTAGGTTCACCAAGACATGATGAGGATATTGGCCACTACGCAGTGGGACACTCACCGGTAGTGGATGCTACTATGATATTGCATGTTACGCGATGAAACACTCATCGGTAGTAACGAAAGAAATGCTGCCATATCCGCTAACCTGCATAATGATATGAACGGGTTAAGGAAGAGGATAAAAGGTCGCACCCTAGAATTATGAAATGATATGTTATTGATGCTTTGCAAGGTAAGGGTCTACCGAAACCCAATGCGCATTGGGGACTGTGTGAGTGTGTTGAAGGTATTACAAAATAGATACCAGACTTATCATTACCTTCCCTCCTATGCTATGGTAGAGGTCTTAAGCAATGGGATTGGCTTAGCCTGATGGATAGGGCCTCTACTACGGGAGTAGGTTATTTAAGAAGTGCGTGAGTAATGATTAAATTTCTTTATAAGGAATATTTAGCATTATAATGATGAAATGATTTATGATTTCATTAATTGAAGGCTTTGAACTCACGGATTTAGAGATGACTGCCGTTTAAATAAAATGTTCACATTAGATGTCTTGACTTGATATGCATTTATGCTAAATTATGACTCTATATTGATAAACTGTACTATTGTTACATATGGATAGCACCACCATAGATGTATAACACTAGACTTGCTTACTGGGCTGTATAGCTCATCCCATTATTTCTCCTATGCTTGTAGATTGATAGCGGCAGGTTCAGGGCTGAAAGTTCGTGTTTGGCGGCTCGAAGATAAAGCTAGTGTTCTTGAAGAAGGTGCTTAGACCTTGTTTATGTCTGGGCCGTTTGGCCCTGGTTTTGTTTTGTTCCTGGTTGATATGTGTAATATTTGGCCCCGAACTGAATGTAATATTTTGGAAGATTTTTATATTATGAATTTTGATGTGTGGAGTTTTTCCTTACTCTTCTACTAGTTAAGCTTGTCGCTTTAGCTTTGTTCCATGGTTTACTAGATTTCCGAATATGAAGGTGTTGAGTCCACTCTTACCGGAGTGATAAATGTTACATTGAATCACGAACCCACGCTCGATCTCCTGTCGCCACTTAAGGTTCGGCGGTCGGGGATCGTGATAGTTATGGTATTAGAGCAGCCAGGAGAGGATTCTTGGCTTAGGAACTTTAGGAGAGTCCTTATATTAGTTTTGGGGTAAGCATGTGACTGGGTGTTCTTGTGACTAGGTTAAAGGATGCCGAGAGCTCGTAATCACAACACGAGTTCCAGTAGTGAAAATGCCAAGGCACTCGATGAGTTTTACAAGACTCTGAGGGCTATGACCCAAATGATGAAAGAATTGATGCCAACCTAGTCTACCCCTACACCAGAGCAGAATGACCGTAGCCTCATAGAGAGGTTTAGGAGAATGGCACCCCCAACCATTTTGGGGCATGGAGGAGTGGAGAAGGTCGAGAGGTGGAAGAAACAAATAGAGAAGATCTTAGAGGTATTACACTGCTCTGATGAGCAAAAGTCAAGCTAGGGGCCTTTATGCTAGAAGGGGAAGCAGAATACTAGCGGGACTTGATGAGGTAGGCTTGGAGAGAGACAGGGACCGAGGTCACCTGGGAAAACTTCTTGACATCATTTGATGTTAAGTACTTCTCCGATTCAGTCAAGGAAAGGAAGGAAGTAGAATTTATCGAACTCCAGCAAGGGAGTATGACTGTGGAACAATACGACGCCTGATTTGCAGAGCTTTCTAGATATGCACCTCACATCATAAATACCAAGGCACGAAAGGCGGCTAAATTTGACAGGGGCTTGCGACCAGATATTAGAAGTAAGGTGATGTCGGCCAATATAAAGTCGTACATCCCGATGGTAGACTATGCTCTGAAGATGGAAAAAGATTTCAAGGATCGCAGGCTAAGAGACGAAGGAAAAAGGAAAACAGTGCTGTTGGGAAAGTTTGGGAAGAAACCCTAGCAGTCTTCTAGGAGAAACGCTAGAGGGAGATCGTACCCACCTAACCCAAGAATTTCGTGGAGTCTTCTGGGCAATATAGACTATGACCAATGCTCGATTTGTACTTATTGTGGGAGAAGCAACCATACTGCAGCGGAATGATATCGAAAGAAGAATGTATGTCTGAAATGTGGCAAGCCTGGCCACTGGGTGAAGGACTACACAATGATGAAGACCGAGGATCGCCCGAAGACCCAAGGACGAGTGTTTGCACTCACTGAACAAGAGGCTAAGGCATCCACCTCGGTGATCAGAGGTATGCTCTCAATTTGTGACATTAATGTTAAAGTCTTAGTTGACCCTGGATCCTCTCGTTCATTTGTTGCACCCCATTTTGCTCGTTACATGAATGCTGCACTTGCTTGTCTCAATTACCCTTTAGTAGAATGTACACCGGCGAGAGACTCTATCGAAACTAATAAAGTATATAAGCAATGTAATATTACAATTGATGGGTGTGACCTGCCAGTAGACTTGACCCACTTAGATATTAAAGACATTGATGTAATTCTAAGCATGGATTGGTTGTTTACACACCATGCCACCGTCGACTGCCATGAAACGGTAACCTTTAAACGTTCAGATCAAGTAGAAATACACCTTGACGACATTAGGAATACTTCTCCACTGCACTTTATCTCTGCCCTTTGGGCCTCTCGCCTCTTGACTAAGAGATGTGTAGGATATTTGGCATATGTAGTAGAGAATCGGGATGTTCAGACTCAGTTAGAAGAAATACCCGTAGTAAAAGAATACCCTGAGGTGCTCCCAGAAGAATTGCTATCCCTACCTCCAGAAAGAGAAATTGAGTTCAAGATAGAGGTAGTACCTGACACCGCTCCCATTTCTAAAGCCCCTTATAAAATGGCTCCAACGAAATTGAAGGAGTTAAAAGAGTAGTTGTAGGAATTATTGGATAAGGGATTTATTCGACCTAGTGTGTTGCCTTGGGGTGCACCGGTCCTGTTTGTGAAGAAAAGTGATGGGTCCTTGAGATTATGTATTGACTATAGGCAGTTGAACCAAGTGACGGTGAAAAAGAAGTACCCTCTGCCTAGGATTGATGACCTCTTTGACCACCTCCAAGGAGCCTATGTTTTCGAAGATTGACCTTAGATCGGGTTATCACCAATTACAGGTCAAGGAGGGAGACATTCCAAAGACCGCTTTCAGAACTCGATACGGTCACTATGAGTTTCTTGTGATGTCGTTCGGGTTAACCAACGCCCCTACTATGTTCATGGATTTGATGAATAGGGTGTTTAGACCCTTCCTAGATGACTTTGTAGTGGGGTTTATTGATGATATCTTGATATATTCGAAGAGTCAGGAACTGCATGAACAACATCTAAGGATGGTCTTGCAAACTTTGAAGTCAGAAAGATTGTATGCTAATTTGAGCAAGAGCTAGTTTTGGCTCCTCAGTGTGCCCTTCCTTGGACACATTATTTCTAAGGATGGGATCACGGTCGACCCCTCTAAGATTGAAGCCGTACTTAAGTGGGAAAGGCCAACAAATGTGACTAAGGTTTGTAGCTTCCTGGGACTGACATGGTACTATAGGTGCTTTGTAGAAGGATTCTCAAAGATAGCGCTCCCCCTAACTCGGTTGACCTAGAAGAATGCAAAATTTGTATGGTTAGAGGAGTGTGAGAGGAGTTTCTAGGAATTTAAGAAGAGATTAGTCACAACCCCAATATTAGCCTTGCCTGAAGGGAATGAAGACTTTGTGGTTTATATCGATGCATCCCATAAAGGGCGGAGATGTGTACTTATGCAGAGAGGTAAAGTTATTGCTTATGCCTCCAGATACCTAAAGCCACATGAACAGAACTATCCCACCCACGACTTGGAGCGCGCGATAGTAGTGTTCGCGTTAAAAATCTGGAGACACTACCACTATGGGGCCCAGTTTAAGGTGTTCACGGACCACAAGAGCCTCAAGTACATGTTTTCCCAAAAAGAGCTAAACATGAGGTAAAGAAGATAGATGGGCTTATTGAATGATTATGACTTTACAATTGATTACCAACCAGGCAAGACTAATGTGGTAGCCGACGCTTTAAGTCGAAAATCTGTGGTCTCCATAGCACATTTGACGGTTCGACAAATGAAGCTGTTAGAAGATGTGGTGGAGTGGCACCCATCTCAGCCCCATAGCACGGGGAAGGAATGCTGACATGTTTAAGAATGGAACCCCAACTCCTTCAACAAATTCGAACGGCCCAAAAAGGGGATCCCCAGCTGACAAAATCCTTGAAGAAATAAAAATGGAAGGAAAAGGAGAGTCTTTATGAGCAGTGATGACTTGTTAAGGTTTAGAGGCCGAGTGTGTGTCCCTAATGATGAGAAGATAAAAAGGGTTGTCCTAGAGGAAGCCCACCACTCCCGTTACAGGGTACACCCAGGCAGTACAAAGATGTACCAAGATTTGAAAAGACCTTCTGGTGAAACAGCATAAAGAGAGATGTGGCACAGTTTGTCGCTAAGTGTTTGACATGCCAGCAAGTGAAGGCGGAACATCAGAGACCTATAGGACTATTACAGACCCTGCCCATATCAGAATGGAAATGGGAACACATCACGATGGACTTTATTTCTGGATTATCGAGATCAAGTGCATGGAATGATAATATCTGGGTCGTGGTGGAGCAATTAACTAAGGTAGCTCACTTCTTACCAGTTCGCACGACCTATGCTCTGGACAAACTGGCTCAGTTGTACATCAGAGAAATTATGAGATTGCATGGAGTCCCCAACAACATTGTGTCAGACAGGGACACTAGATTCACCTCCAGATTTTGGGCATCCAGACATTTGAGGACTTGTTAAGGGCATGTGTCACTGACTTTAAGGGAAGCTGGGAAGACCATCTACCTCTGATAGAATTTTCCTACAATAACAACTTCCAAGCCAGTATTCATACGGCACCTTATGAGGCCTTATATGGAAGAAAGTGTAGGTCGCCCGTCTGTTGGGACGCGGTGGGCGAAATAAGATTATTAGGGCCCGAAATGATTCAGATGACTTCGAAGAAGATCGCTTTGATTAGAGAGCGGCTCAAGTTAGCCCAAAGTCGGTAAAAGAGCTACGCCAATAATCGCTAGAGAGACCTCGAGTTTAAAGTAGGCGATCGAGTCTTCTTGAAGGTATCACCAACCAAGGGTGTTACGAGATTTGGTAAAAAGGGGAAATTGAGCCCACAAGGAATTGGAAGTGTGGCTTACCGGCTTGCCATGCCCCCTAAACCGGCCAGTGTCCGCAATGTGTTCCATATATTACTGCTAAGGAAATATCAACTTGACCCGTCCCATATCTTAGAGTATAAACCAATCTTGCTTAGGGAAGACTTGACCTATGTTGAGCAACCAATTGGGATTTTGGACATAAGAGTACAAGTGCTGCGCAGTAAAGAAATTCCCCTAGTCCGGCTACAATGGCAATATCGGAATGTGAGGATGAGATTAGGGAGAAATACCCTACGTTTTTCGTTAATGTTAATATGATTTTGAGGACAAAATCCCTTTAAAGGGGTGGGATGATGTAAGGGCCACAATTTTCTCCCAAGCCAGTATTGTCGCGCAGGAAGAGGGATGTAATGTCGAGCAAGAAGGCGTAATGACTTGCTGCTCGGGAAGAGGAATGTAATGTCGTGCACGAAAGGCGTATGGAGTATTGTCGTTTGAGGAATTGCCGCACGTGTTTAAGAAGTAGCGCTGGTTGGAGCAGTGCTGGTTGGAACGTCATTGATTGGAGTAGTGCCGGTTGGAAGAGAAGAGAGAGCAGCGCTAGTTGGAAGAGAAGAGAGAGCAACACCGGTTGGACCAACGCTGGGTGGAAAAGAAGAGAGAGCAGCACCGATTGGAAAAGAAGAGAGAGTAGCGCTGGTTGGAACAACGCCAGTTGGATGTTTGATAGTGCAGCACCGGGAGTGTCTGAGTCAAACGTACAGCCTCTGTTCATGTCATAGCCACCGCGTATGTGTCAGAGCAATGAGTGATTGCATCAGCCACATTATTTTCCAACCACCCTCTCCCTTTAATCCTTGGGCAACACAGGTCTCCCCCATTTTCCCTCAACTTTTCCCTCTCTCTTGAAGTTCACTACTGCCCCTTTTCAAGACAGCCCACTGGTGAAGCCAAGGAAAGCCCGTGAAGGCCATGAGTTAGGATTTGTGATACCGTGAGAAGTCAAGGTAAGTGGGTTTAGCTTTATGCATCCATGAGTGCTGTAAAAATGTTGAAATGGATTAGATGATATAACGGAAAATGTGAAGAATGAATGGGTTAACATGAGGTTGAAGTTTCAATTTGTGCTTCTCGGTGTCATGACTATGTCTACCATATGTTTGATCTTTTTATATATGGAAACTCGTGAAATCGCTTACTGTGAGACTCCTTATCACCAATAAGGTTTCAAGTCCAAAGTGTAGCTAGGCTAAGAAATATTAAGTGTTCTTTAAAAGTATGTAAATGCGAGAATGCGAATTTTCAGAACTGTGAATGTTTTTACATCTATATGTTCGGTGACCAAATGGCATCCAAATAGGACCAAGTCTGTCCCAAAAAAATGACATATGTGTATACTCCAAGTTTACTTTTTGTCATGATAATATTTTGTATGGATAAAAAGATATGGCCCTAAATGCCGAGGCACGACACTGTTCACAGTTGATGCTATTTCCAACAACTATGGCCTTCTTTGGGCAATGCTTTTGACCTAGCTAATGGTATCGCAACACCTTGAAATTACCTCCATTGGAAAGGTCTACGAATGTAATTAAAGTTGCATATTTTGAGATATTTGAAACTCCCTACGGAGTTTGAACTATGACCTGAAATGTGTGAACACGTCACTGCACACTGTTGCAGAGAAATTTCTAGCAACTAAGGCTCACTTTATACTGAGCTATTGACCCATCAAATGCCACCCAAATTTCTTCAAATCACTTTCTTTGTAAAGAAATGTGTATTAGCTCAAGGTTTCATGTTTTGGGCATCCTGAAACTCCCCCTACATCGAGAGGTACGCCCTCGCTAAGAGGCGCATGTTACTGTTATTGGTCACTTCCTCCTTGTATGACCATGGGACGCTAAGTTATCTTGATATATGATAAATGTGAATGCCATATGATAAATTCCATGAGAATGCCATAAATATGTGTGAATGATGTCGTGTAAACTATACTTTGTGAGAAAAAGGATTCACGAGCGTGATAATGATGAAATGAATTAACAATGAATGCCAAATGTTATTGAGAAAGCTTGTGTAACTTCCTTGTGATAGCTTATGAAATGCATGTCTTTTGCTAAATGCTATGACGTTATGATGAAATGTGATTCATCTGTTATGAGACAATGAATGACCACTGCTTATATTGTTACTGACTGCTACGCGGTGAGACACACACCGGTAATGGATACTGTTATGATGATGTGACGAATGGCCACTATTTATATTGATATTGACCACTACGCAGCGGGACACTCACCAATAGTGGATACTGTGTTGTTAGATTGATGAGAGTGTTGATCACTACTCATTGGGACCCGAGCCATTTGGTAACGGATATTGGACTTATTGATGGGAACGTTGGCTGCTAGACAGTGGGACCCGAGCCCATCGGTACTGAGAGCTTGGTTCACCAAGACATTGATGAGGATATTGGCCACTACGCGGTGGGACACTCACTGGTAATGGATGCTACTATGATATTGCTTGCTATGCGATGAGACACTCATCGATAGTAAGGAAAGAGATGCCAGCATATCTTGCATACTGATAGGAATGGTTTAAGGGAGAGGATAAAGGTTCACATCCTAGAATTATGAAATGATATGTGATTGGTGCCTTGCAAGGTAAGGGCCTATCGAAACCCCAATGCGCGCTGGGGACTGTGTGAGTGTGTTGAGGGTATTACTTAGTGGATACACCACTTGTTATTACCCTCCCTCTTGTGCGATGATAGAGGTCTTAAGCAATAGGATTGGCTTAGCCTGATGGATAGGGCCTCTACTGCGCAAGTAGGTGATTTAGGGAGTGCGTAAGTAATTATTAAATTTCTTAATAAGTAATGTTTAGCATTATAATGATGTAATGATTTATGATTTCATTAATTAATGGTTTTGATCTCATTGATTTAGAGATGATTTCCATTTAAATGAGATGTTCATATTCGATGTCTTGACTTGATATGCAGTTATGCTAAATTATGACTCTATATTGTTAGATTGTACTATTGTTACATATGGATAGCACCACCACAGATGTATAACACTAGACATGCTTACTGGGCTGTATAGCTCATCCCATTATTTCTCCTCTACTTGTAGATTGATAGCGGCAGGTTCAGGGCTGGAAGTTCGTATTTGGCAGCTGGAAGACAAAGCTAGTGTTTTTGAAGAAGGTGCTTAAACCTTGTTTATATCTGGGCCTTTTGGCATTGGTTTTGTTTTATTCCTGGTGGATATGTGTAAATTTGGGCCTTGATGCCCCGAACTGAATGTAATATTTTGGAAGATTTTTATATTATGAATTTTGATATGTGGAGCTTTTCCTTGCTCTTCTATTAGTTAAGCTTGTTGCTTTAGCTCTCTTCTGTCGTTTGCTCGATTTCCGAATATGAAGGCATTGAGTCCACTACTACCTGAGTGACAAATGTTATATTGAATCACTAACCCGCGTTCGATTGCCTGTCGCCACTTAAGGTTTGGTGGTCAAGGGCGGGGTCGTGATAACCTCCTTGCATTGGTGGACCCCCCCGTCAATGCACTTTGCATTGGTGGCACATATGTCATCACACACAGCACGCACCCTACTACCGGCTACTCACTTGCAGGTCCCATTGCTAGGGGCTGCTCGAGCCAGCTCGGAGGCTGCCGCTCCCTCTCCCGTGACTTACAATTCATTTGTCGTTACTCTAACGCGTCACCGAGAGGCTACCCCCCATTCTCTATCACTGCGGGCCTCTGTAATAGGATGCTCGACATGAGGAGGAGCCGGCTCTGAAGCCACCAACTCACACACACCCACCTAAACTAGTTGTCTACCCATTCTAGCTACACCTCGAGGCAACCCTCAGGTTACCTCGGGACACTGTCAAGGTTCAGGTCTTCTTGGACTTGGCCCTGCACATCCTTCACATGAACACTACAGCACTCGTAGCAATCCTCAGGTCTCCTCAGGATACTGTCATGGTTTGAGTCTTCTTGGACTTGGCCCTACACATCCTCGAAGCAACCTTCAGGTTCCTCTGGACACTGCTAGGGGTAGCCTTGTTGCTGCGTTTGCCCGAGCACATGAGGAGGAACCTCCTAGTAGCCCCTCCCAGCACACGCTTGCTCACTCTATGAGGGATGGTCACACGACCAATCCATCACACACACATGCTCAAGGTACCGGACCCCTTAAGGCCTAACACGCTACTTGAGCTGGGGTTGACCACCAGATCACCCGAAGTCCTTTTGCAGAGGGCGTACACGTGCCAATCCCCCTGCCCGCCCGGAGCACATCTTTGCACTATGCATGCACGCATGGATCTAGCATTCTACTCAGTTCCAAGGGTAATCACGTCAATGGGTTGGAAGAATAGTTCGCCTTTGCTCAAAGGCAGTACTACCTAACCATGAAGAAGGGAAATCATGGTCAAGCCCGAAAATGGGGCCAAGAGACCAAGATATTGAAAGCCCAGCTCTGGGGCAAAGAAGAAAAAATGATTGAAGAATTCCCTCTCAAAGATTCAAGCCCTTTTCCCCCTCTCATTCCCTCGATGCGGATGATGTTGGAAAAGCACGACATGAGATGAACACTAAAAGGATTGATCAAGGCATGATGAAGTCAGTTATCTATGAAGATCCAAGCTTGACTATGGGCAAAGGCGAGCCTCCATACGGGGTAAAGAGCCAGTCTAACCCCAGTAACCCCAAGCTAGTTGAGCCATCACCTGATCAAAATCTCAAGCCCCTCTTAAATCGGGGCTTTGAGAGCAAAGCCTTCTTCGAGCAGACTGAAGTCAGGGGCAGCTCATGGACCTGAATCAGTTTCCCCTAGACTCTTGATGAGCTGGAAGGCATCGCTGTGGGGTTGTCCCGGTGACTCAAGTGAGACGGAAGCCGAACCCATCGAGGGTGTTGCTCATGATCCCTTGGTGGTGGAAAGTTCGAATTATGAAGGGATTGGTCTTCTTCCCATGACGCAAGAAAATTGTCCACCAGCTCCTCTCAAAGTCTACCTCAACATCCCAGCTCCCCGAGATGAAACTAAAAAGAGAACCGATACTCTTGAGTTGCTTCATGTCATGACCCCACCACCCCTGACTCCTACCATCCCATACCGAAGGATGATAAGGTGCAGGATCATCATCACAGAGGTCACGAACGTCACTCAGGTGGGAGTGGATCAACGCATATGATAGGCAGAATCAAAAGAAAACCACGAAAGAAAACTAAAACTTCCACAAAAAACATAACAAAATCTGAATAAATTAAAACCATTCATATCCATAAACAGTCTTCAAGGTCATAACTACAATATCCAAAATATTACAGTCGTCCAAGGCACTGCTGGCCTGCCATCAAAATACATAATTTCAATAACAATAACTGCATGACTGACAACTAACAAACACACACTCAAGAACTACACAAGAACAGGGATTCACTCATCGAGCTCGAGCTTTCCGTCCACCAAACACGATCACCTCCCACCGCTCTCAACTTGCACCAGTCAAACTACAAGCGTGAAAGCAAACGAATGAGCTAAAAAGTCCAGTAAGTAGATCACATCATTATGCTTCGCTGCCTATCAGTATTATCATGTAGCACAGATCAAGATTCTAAGCCATGCTCATAAAACAGGAGTCATGCATCACAATTATGTCACAATTATAGGATGATGCTTTTCAGGTAGAGCAGGCACAATATAAGATATCAGAATTCACATTTGTTCTGTAATTATCATTCACATTCACAGTACAGATAATGGATATCACCTGAATTAGTAGTTCAGAAAGACCTTTCCTCAAGAGTGTCATCATATGCATTCCTCAATATTACTATTTCATTTATAGCTGAACATGTTCTACAGTATACATACTTATCACAAAGGAACATACTCTTATTTCATAATAATAAAGCATGTTTTCATCCCTTAGCACTCACATAGTCAGGTAGTGCATTACACTTCAAGGCATGTACCTTATTGGCATCATACATACAGGCCTGCCCTGTAATACTCTCAAAGAGGTGCCCACTCATACAACAAAATCAGAATGTCCAATATCAATAGAGGACCCATTAGGTAGTGGCCATAATTACAGTATTAGTCGATGTAGTATGTCTAAAGCATACCAAGAAATCACTTATTATCTCTTGGTCATGCAATACACTCAAAGCACACCACTCAGTTACTTAACACAGTATGGTCACATAATTAGTCCGTGCAATACCCTCAAAGAAGGCACCTCACTAATATCAAATAGTCACATATCTCAGTCAATGCAATACGCTCAAAGCATGCTGAGAAGTCACACATAGCTTATCACCTCATGTGCACCTCATGAGAAGTTACATGTCCCAGGCAATACGATACACACAAGGCATACCGAGAAATTCTCATATCACTAGAAATGTCATCATGTCACAGCTGGTCGTGCAATATGCTCAAAGCATGCCAATATATCAATATGCTGGTACCATCATTCACACAGTAGATACCCAATCACATAAGCAGCACGGTACCATCATTCACACAGTAAGTACCTATTCACATAACACATAAACTGCGCGGTACCATCATTCACATAGTAGGTACCCATACACATAACACATAAGCAGCACGGTACCATCATTCACACAGTAGGTACCCATTCACATAACACATAAGCTGTATGGTACCATCATTCACATAATAGGTACCCATATACATAACACATAAGCAGCACGATACCATCATTCACACAGTAGGTACCCATTCACATAACATATAAGTTGCATAATACCATCATTCACACAGTAGGTACCCATTCACATAACACATAAGCTACACAGTACCATCATTCACACAGAAGGTATCCATACACATAACACATAAGCTGCATGGTACCATCATTCACACAGTAGGTACCCATACGTATAACACATAAGCAGCATGATACCATCATTCACACAGTAGGTATTCATTCACATATCACATATCACATAATGACAATATCAATATCTTGTCATGATAGTAGCAATATCACTTTTTAGGTGTGGCACATCACATTTTAACAGTATCACAATGACCGTATTATAGTAACATTGACATTATAAGCCTTATCGCTCAATTTCCTGCCATCAAGGAAATGGCATGTGCTTATCATTGGGGTCATAATCATTGAACCATTTAGAGTTTGAAGACGGTTCCAAAACTAATTTTCCTCCTATCTTTCAAATCGGCGTAGTTTGAAAACAATTGCACCTTGTTTGGCAGCTCAAAATTTCAAAAGAATGAAAATATTTTATTTAAAATCTGCTGTGCAGTGAAGGCAGGGACATGTCTTTAAAATTTACTTCATAACTCACAATCTAGAAGAAATTCCAAAAAGAGCTCAACATGTGAATTTAAGCTTACTCATGAACCGTGCAAAGGGCAGCTTCTTGGAAGAAAATGGACCCCTTTTTGCTGGTCAAAATCCATGGTGACGGAGGCATAAATTCTGAGTTTCTGTGAATTCTATCAATAATGACATACCTCCACTATTCGGATCATAACTTTCCAATTGTACAGAATCAGAACAAGGTCAAAACATAAAAATCATAATAGCCTCATGCATCTTTCAAATGGCTATGATTTCATGTCATTTCGACTCCAATAGGTCAGGCAAAGTCTCAGTACAACAGAAGCAATGTTTCTGAAAATTTCATAGTCTGATAACAGTGATATTCATGCACATTTCACATCATATCTTCCAATCTATCAAAAATATCATTTAGACATTAGCATCAGATTCAAACTAGACTAAAAAATATTTCCAATGGGGGTGATTTGAAGCAATTTTGAGATCATTTGGTAGGTCAACAAAGAGATAAATAGAGCACAAACGCATATTTGCAATCCTATTCTTTCACACAAATTTCTATACAATCTCATGCTTAATTTCAAGCTTATTCATGCCTAAATCATTCTTCATACATGCTTAGATTCATGCTTCATACTAAAACACATAATAACATGGTCTACTTTCCTTGAGCTCTAAACTTGCTCCAAAACTCTTGCACACAGCCACTTCTCCAAGCTCCCCAACATGAGACTCTAAGTGTTTTAGAGAGAGATAGAAAGAGAGAGCAAAACGTGGGAGAGAGGGGGCCAAAGCTATTGAGTGGGATGAGAAGGGCTCTATATATAAAAGAGGAAAGGGCAGCAAGTGACAAGTGTCATTCATGCAAAGCGAAATGACATGCATGAGGAGAGAGAGAGAATAAGCATGGAGACATAATGACTATGGGTACAACATGCATGGGAAACAAAATGATTATGAGAGAGAAAGAGCTCTCTAGACTACCATGCACTCAACCACTCACGCATGGTGATGGATCCCTTTGCGGGCGGTGTTACACAACCGGTGATGGTCCATCTCTCTTCACAGCCGGCACTACACCTTCTCACACAGCCGGCGCTATGCCTCAACACAGCCGGTGCTAGCTCACTCAGAAACACAGCCGATGCTGATATACTTCTCGTCCTCTCAGCCAGCGCTTGCCACAGACCGTTCTTAAATGCTGTTCATGCTCATTCATACCCTTTGAATACACCAGGATATCATCGATAAAAAGCACTTCAAAGTCATCCAGGAAGGGTCTAAAAACTCGGTTCATCAAATCCATAGAGACAGCTGGTGCGTTGGTTAATCCAAATGGCATCACCAGGTATTCATAATGACCATATCGGGTCCTAAAGGCTGTCTTAGGAACACCCTTTTCCTTAACCCGCAACTGATGATAACTTGACCGGAGGTCAATTTTAGAAAATACTTGGGCTCCTTGAAGTTGATGAAATAAGTCATCAATTTTGGGCAATGGGTACTTATTCTTTACCGTAACCTGATTTAGTTGTCTATAATCAATGCATAGTCTCAAAGACCCATCTTTCTTCTTAACAAACAAAACTTCTGTGCCCCATGGTGATACAATAGGTCGGATGAACCATTTATTCAACAATTCTTGCAATTGCTCTTTTAGTTCTTTTAACTCAGCTGGGCCATCCTGTAAGGGGCTTAAGAGATGGGAGCAGTACCAGGGGCTACCTCTATTTCAAACTCGATCTCCCTGTCTAGTGGCAGAGAGGTTAGTTCTTCAAGAAAAACCTCTGGATATTCTCTCACCACCAATATATTTTTTAACTTGGACTGGACATCTCGGTTTTCTACTACGTAAGCCAAGTATCCCACACATCGTTTGACCAACAGGCGGGAAGCCCGAAGGGCTGAGATGATGCGTAGAGGGGAAACATCTTTAAAACCCATGAAACTCAATTCAAGCTGGCTCGGGTACTTAAAAGTAGTCTTATCGTGGCAGTCCATGGTGGCATGATGGGTGGACAACCAGTCCATGCCCAGGGTAATGTCAAAGTCTTGGATGTTTAGGAGTATCAGATCTATAGGTAACATATGCCACTCAATCACAACCCCACACTCTTTATACACTATGTCAGTTTCTTTTGACCCTCCCATAGGTGTGCATACTACCACAGTCTAATCAAGTTGTGTAGGTTTAACATTCAGGTGGCATGCAAAGTGTGGTGCAACAAATGAATGGGAAGATTCATGATCAATTAAAATTCTTGCTACAATTCCACACATCGAAAGCATACCTCGAATAACAGAGGTCGACGCCTTAGCTTCTTGCTCTGTCAGGGTGAATACTAGACCTTGAGTCCTCGATCGGTCCTCTAGCTCTTTGACTGGACAGTCCTCCACCAGATGGCTTGCTTTGCCACACTGAAAGCAGTCCCTGGTCTTTCTGAAGCACTCAGCTGTCATATGATTACCTAGACTACAGTGAGGGCAGACTAAGTGTCGGTTGCCCTTTACATCACTCGAGAAAGCCCTCTAGATCTTGACACCACCCTGATCATTCCTCCTCTTCAACTCACTCCTTGGAGGTGGTCAGGCTGTACTCTTAAAATTCCCAGGCTGTGCGACACCCAATCTCCCTTCTCTCTTTTCTTGAAAGTCTTCGCAATCCCTTTCTATCTTCAGGGCAAGATCCACTAGTGGGGAGAAGGTCTTGAGGTTAGCCGAAATTATCCTCCCCCTTATATCCGAAGGCCCCTCTCAAATTTACTAGCTTTTCGAGCCTCTGTGGCAATAATATGGGGCGCATATCTTGAGAGCTCAGCAATTTTTGCCACGGACTGCTCTACATACATCTTTCCATGCTGCAACTCTATAAGTTCTACTTTTCTTTCCCTTACAGAGTCGAGAAAATACTTCTCATAAAAGGCTTCTAGAAAATTCTCCCAAGTATTTGCAATTCTTGACCTCTCCCACGACTATTTTACTAAGCTCCACCAGTGCTCAGCTTCTCCTTCAAGCATAAACGTACCTAGCCTCACCTTCTGCTCATCTGTACAATTTAGAAATTCAAAGATCTTTTCTACCTGCCTTCTCCATCTCTCAGACTTCTCTACTCCCTGATGCCCCACAAAGTTTGAAGGTGACATCCCCCTGAATCTTTTTATCAAACTACTATCACACAGGTCAAGGGTAGGGGTAGATGGGGTTGGCATTGATTCTCTCATCATTTGTGTCATAGTCCCTAGGGTTCTGAAAAATTGACCGAAGGCCTCGACGTTCTCAATGCTTAAACTCGCATTGTGGGCACGAGTCCTCGACATCTTCAACCTAAAACACAAGCACCCAGTTACTAGCCTATTACAGAACTATCCTAAAGACACTTCTAAAACTTCCTAAGCCAATAGTCCTATCCTGGCTGCTCAGATACCATAAACTATCACGACCCCACCCCCTGACCCCATGACGTACATATCGGAGGGCAGTAGAGTGCGGGATCGTAACATGAGGTGGCGAACGCCACTCAAGTGGGAGTGGCTCAACGTATAAAAACATGGAATCAAGAGCAAACCCTGAAAGAAAACTAAAATCCAAATATTGGGACAGAGAACAGTCCAGAAGCACAGCCATTTCATTAACATCTAATATCCAAAAGTTTCTTACAATTTATCCAAGGCATTAATGGCCCAAAAATACAAGGTTAAATATAAACATCACAGTGGGATAACCACAAAATACATACTATGAAAAGCTTCTGAAGGCAACTCCACAAAACTTTAAGCTTCAATCACCCGAACATGGAACAGCTAGCCGCCTTCAGATCAGAGACTAATACTCTTCACTCTACAGTCATGGAAGTAAAATGGAATGAGCTAACAACCCAGTAAGAAGATCTACACCATTGCATTCCAACTTTATAAACAATGATAGCAGTGAATAGTGCTCACTAATTTACAGAGGTATCAAGAAACTTTCCTCTATTATGCCCTTTAACACATTCACAATGAAAGGATAAACACAGTTCAATTATCAGGAGCATGCAATGCATAAATCATAAATCATAAATCATTTCATTTTTAGCAGACAGTAAGATTAACAGTTCACAGTTTATGCAGCGAAAGCTAGAGAGCCTACCAATGAAATAGAAGTTCCAATGATCTGGTCAAGCCAATCCTGTAGCATGGAACCTCTACCCTCGTTCAGGAGGGAGGATAATGACAAGTGGGTGTCCCACTTCGTAATGCCCTCTCACATACACACACGTCCCCAGCATGCTTTGGGCTATTCGATAGGCAGTGGCTTTGCAAGACACGACCCTCTCCTTATGCCCTTTTGGCGAGAGAGCGTTACACTACCATTGGGTGTCCCAATGTGTAGTGCCCATAACAATTGAGGGGGGCACGATCCACCCTATTGTCTAGTTTCATATCATTGGGGTCGAGGTACAGTCAAATCAGTAGCTGGTAGAGTAGTATCCAACCACCAATAGGTGATCCATTGCGTGGTGGTGAAAGGTACAATATCTCACAGTATAAACAATATCACATTACCTACTACCAATGGGTGGCCCATTGCGTAGTGGTCAGAGTTAATGTCAATTTCATGATCATAGTACAACAACATCCACTACCAATGGGTGGCCCATTGCATGGTGGTCAATATCAGTTTGGCGTATCAATATCGCAGTATCATATTCACAGTGTAATATTCACAGTGTCATATTCACAATATCACAATATCATATTCACAATATCATAGTTTCATATTCATAGTTCGCATTTCCTGCAATTTTAGACAGTGACGTTCAATCATAATTAGAGTTGTAACTTTCATTTTGTTTTGAATTTGGAGGGGTTCCAAAACCAATTTTACACTAAACACACCTATCTTTCAAATCTGGTGGTTTGAAGGCAATTGGACCCTGGTTGCCCTTTTAAAGGCTCAAGACAATGGAGGTTCACTAGCTGTACCCTGCTGTGCTTGTGAGGCATCGACATATCCTACTTTGAACCACTATAACTTCGATCCGTGAGGTATTTTAAGATAATTTTTCAAAAAAAGTTTAAGACAAGACACATATCTTTCCAACAAGGATATTTTGAAAGCATTTGGACTCCATTTGGTTGTTTCAAAGTCAGTGCCCACTAAAGTGATGGTTATGAGTTTTTATTAAAAACTGTCCACAGTAACATACCTTTATAAATAGTTGCGTAGCTTTCGATATAGGAAGGATTTCGAAATAATTTCTACATGCAAGTTTAAGATTACTCAGAGATCTTTCAAATGATGATAGTTTGAAAGAAAATGGACTTTGTTTGGTTGGTCAAAACTAGTGGCAACAACAGTAATAGTACAAATATCCCGGGAGAACAACCAACAGTGGCGTACTTATATATTTTGGAACATAACTTCACTTTTCTAAGGAATTTCAGTAATGGGAAGACATGAACATTTTATTAGATTTGAGGTCAATTGTACCTCATTTGACTGTTCAAAAGCCTCTTACAAAGACATACTTGTTCCTGGAATTTCATAGTAACACTTTACATGCCTCAAGAACATGTTCCATAACCTTCAATTCTTAGTGAATAACATCATAGTAACTGTCCCTTCACAATATACACACATAAACGTACATTTTCTACTAAAGTTTTAAGTCATACATTCATTTTTTAGTGCCAAAATTCATCATAGAGCAAAGGCACAAATTTCAATGAAAAAAGGTATAGGAATCACGACAATACATTCACTTTTTATTATTCTTCTTGTAGACAATCAATTTCATATATTCTAATGGCTATAGTGCAATGGTGGTGGATCCACTTACCCAAACAACAATGATGCCCTCCAAATCTTCTTTTACAGTCTTCTTCAACTCCAACAATGGTTGCTCCAATAGTGAGGTAGATAACTTCGCCAAGCTTTGTCTTAGAGAGAGAGAGATGAGGAAGAAAAGAAGTAGTGTGAGAGTGACAGGGGAAGGCTTAAGTACTGCTGGCTGGGTGGCAGCCCAAAGCTGAACAAGTGGCAAACATGACGACAAGTGGCAAATGTGTGGTGGGTAGGTGGCAGTTTTACTTCATACATGATAGTGCCACACACGACATTGCTCTTTCTTCTCATCTAAACGGCGTTGCCCCCCACTCTTCTCTCTTCTCCAAATGACAATGCCTCTCTTTAACTTCACGCACGACGCTACTCTTCACACTTGGCGTTACACCTAGGACACTGGACCTGCGGTGTTGCCCTTCTCTCTCTCTTCACTCTCTCTTCACAGTCGATACTGCGCTTCTTTCTCTCTTCGCGGCCAACATTACCCTTCTCTCTCTCTCTCTCTCTCTTCGCAGTTGGTGCTGCCCTTCTCTCTCTCTTCGCAGCTGGTGCTGCCCTTCTCTCTCTCTTCGCAGCTGGTGCTGCCCTTCTCTCTCTCTTCGCAGCTGGTGCTGCACTTCTCTCTCTCTTTGCAGCCGGCATTATCCCCTTGACATGCGCGGCGGTAGGCTTCTCCCCTTTTTCTATCTCACGTGCTTCAATCCTATAAGACTCTTGCCATAGTATGTGCTTCTATGGCCGAGAAATCGTGGTCCTTTCACTTACTGTCATGTGCGCACTCTCTCTTCTTTTATCTCTCACTGCCACGCACGGCGGCACCTCACTGCCACGCACAGAGGTCTCTCACTGTCCCCCTTAAAAAGGATTTTGTCCTCAAAATCATATACTTGATCATCATTTAAATGGGGGTCCTAAAGTGACACTCTACTCCAATTAATCTACTAGGGCATAAGCACACAACCCACCAATGCCCAGGAAGGCGTCAAAATCCTAGACATCTAAAAGAATCACATCTAGGGGCAAGACTCTACTTTCCAAATGTACCCCCAATATCTAAACTCTGAGTCGGCCACCAAGGAGGTGTGCACCCACTAAGTTATGATCAAGAGTTGCAGATTCAATGTTTAAGTGATATGCAAAATGTGATGCTCTAATAGAGTAGGGAGGCAACCAGCTTCAAACAAAATTCTAGTTTCTCTAATAAAAAACAAAGAGCTTACCTTGGATCTCTGAGGTAGAAACCTTCGCCTCCTGTTCCACAAGTGCAAACACCCGACCTTGAGTCTTTGGCTTAGGCTCATTCCTCCTCATGGGGTAGTTTCTACTCAGGTGGCGTGGTTTGCTACACTTGAAGCACGCCTTTATCTTCAGCCAGCACTCGGGAGCCGCATGACCAAGCTTCCCACAAAAGACACAATGCACCGGCTGGTTTTGCTTGACATCGCCCTGAAAGGTCTTTTGGGCTTTATCATTTATCATGCCTCATCTTTCTTGGAAGTCTCTCGGAGACAGGGGCCTTACCTTCTGCTTCTCCCTCAGTTGGTAATCATCGCAATCTCTTTCTATCTTCCTGGCCAAATCCACCAATGGGGAGAAGGTCTTAAGATTGGCCACCATTACTCTACCTTGAATATCTGGCCTAAGGCCCCTCTCAGACTTGCTTGCCTTACGATCCTCCGTATTGATAATGTGCAACGCATATCGAGATAATTCTAAGAACTTAGCGGCATAATGATCTACAATCAGTTTTCCTTGCTGCAACTCTATGAACTTGACCTCCTTCCTCTCATTTACCGAGTCAAGGAAGTACTTTTTGTTGAAGGCCCCTAGAAATTCCTCTCAAGTAGGTGCTGTCCCCACTTCTTCCCAGGCCTGCTGGACTGAACGCCACTAATGTTCTGTGTCCTCTTCTAGCATGAAGGTTCCTAGCCTCAACTTTTGCTCATCAGAGCATTGCAAGACTCCAAAAGTTTTCTCAACTTGCATCAGCCACCTTTCGGCTCCCTCCACTCTGCCATGCCCCGCAAAGGTTAGTGGCCCAAACTTCTTAAACTTCTCTATAAGGTAACTATCATTATGTCCTAGGTGGCCAGAGGCAGTAATAGCTAGCGTACTATCTCGCATGACTTGCGTCATGGCTCCTAGAGTCCTTAAGAACTCCTCAAACTTCCCAGGGTTCCCATTTCTTGTGCCCGAGCTGCTCACACGAGTTCTTCGCATCACAGGAACACACACCTTGAAGAACAGGCAAATCATGGGTATACGAGGTACCACACTTTACCAAAAGCCGTACCCCTCTTACAATGAGGTCAAGAGAGAAGTACAATGGTTCTGTTTTTCTCATACTACAAGAAAGGGAAGCATCGCCTGTTCAATGGTAGGACATCCCCACGCCAGCTTATCGCCCATTTCCAAGAGGCATGTCGAGAGATAGTGACGGGTGGGAAACTCCTCCTCTGTCAATTCGTTGAAACTCTTCATGGCTCGACTTTTCAGTGGTATGCTCAGCTTCTCCCAAATTCAGTACATACTTGGGAGGAAATGGAGAAACTGTTACACCAGCGCTTGAATGAGGTTAAGAGAGAAGTACAAATCATCGAGCTTCTCACCATGACCCAGGAACCTGATGAACTCGTGGATCAATTCATAGTAAGATGGAGAGATTTAGCCGCTCGCCATCCTAATCCCATGCCTGAGAAAGAAGCAGTCCAGACTTGTGTATGAAATATCCGACCTGAGATCACTCTACATGTTGAGGCCTCCAATCCGACCTTCATGTTAGAGCTGATATCCAAGTCAGTTTGCATAGAGAGTTTGTCACGCCACCATAGTGGGTCATGACAATAGTCTTCAAGTTCGAGAAATAATAAGGGCAATGGCAATTTTGGAACCAACTCCTAGGGTAACCTGCCAAAAGGAGTAATCAGTGCAGCTGTCACCGTAAGAGATCCAAAGAAGGCTGCCTCTCAGACTTTGGACCTCTCCAAAGGTGTAAACACAACAAAGACGACGCCTCTGAGAGGCAAACAACAGCAATCATACAACTGGGTACCCCCACCTACGAATCTTAATCGAGATAATTATTGGGCCAAGCATAAGAGTAAAGTCTACCCTTTTGAAGGAATGGGTTCCCGCACTACTCTGACTATTACTGGAGCAGAACATGATCGAGCTGCCTAAGACCAAGTACCCTGATCAATCAGGACTCGATACCATGCGAACTACTGTGCTTATAATCGGAGGATAAACCACCCCACAGAGGAATGCTATACACTCAAGGAATTCATCGAGGCTTTGATCCAGAAGGGTAAAATAAAACTTGAAGAGCTTAAGAAAGCATTCGGGGCAACTGAGGCTACCCACACGGTGACAATACAGGAGGAAAGCGAAGGCTCGCACTCTTTTGATGAGCTGCCATCAGATCTCCTTCAGGCTTTGTTTTGTATGATGCTCCAACTGGGACTCATCACACCGAAGCTAGTAAGGCAGCCCAAGTGCCTTGCTCAAGGAACCGAGATTCACTGGTGCCCATATCATCAGATATGGGGTCACTAGTTGAGCGAATGCTAGGACTTCGAAGCAATAGTTGCAACGAAGGTGCAAAGCAGTCACATTGCCTACACCGTCATGGAAGAACACCCACAAGTTGGTGACCCCATCCATGAGAATGCTTTGGAGCAAGAATCTCATGTTGATGCCTCTGATCCTGCTAAACGCTCGACTTCGCAACCATGGAAAATCTATCACGTGAGGAGAAGACTCAAATCCTTAAAGCGAGTGGCAGTTCTTCAATCTAGAGCTGTTCATAAGCCTAGAAAGATGGACCAAGAACCTCCAAAGGAGCCTAGGAGGAGACGAGCACCAAGGGTTGCTCGTCAGAGAAATAAGATTCCTCAACCGCTGATCCAGCAAAAATTTCTCAAACCTCTTTCTCCATTGCCGACCTTACCAGATTTCATCCCCGACCCTGTCAACCTTACTCTCTCACCACATCAAGAAAATATCTTGGGCCATCTTTTACTCGGGGCACTTCTAATAAGGGTGACAACATTAAAAGCACCCCTCAACAGTCTAAGCTGGGGAATGACCCAAAAGACCCCCTGCACATGTCCAACTCTGGTGATGACGTGAAAAGCTGCCTAAATCGATCTAATGAGGGAAAGGACCTTAAAAGTCCCTCACCTACTAACCCTTATTCTTCTTCTTCTTCTTCTTTTCTTTTCACTTCTATGTCTCCTGCAGGTACAATCCTTAAATGTCCAGACTTCGAGGCCCTTGACAGACAACTCGAAGGAACTAATATAAGAAGAACGCACCAGAGGCGGTTAAGAAAGACGTTAGCCTAGGTGGCTTGATTCTTAACAGTTTTTGATGCCTTGGCGGCTTGAGATAAATCTGAGTCATCCTCTTCTATTGGGAAGCACAAGAAGTCAAAACAGAAGAAACCCCAGTGGCCTCCTGAGCCCGAATTTGAGTAGAGGCTAAGAGAATCAAGAGGCCAGAGCTTCTATTCTCAAGAAGTCTGTCACATTGTGAAAATCACAGAAGAATCACCCAGCACGGGGCAAATGAGCTTGAGATCCAGGAAAACACTACAACCTACCACACTACCGAGACCCATGGAGGACACAGGGGAACGTTAATAAATTCCTCATGAAGTGCTGGTTGTCTGTACAATCACTGGGTCGCAGCCATCCCAGACACCTCAGAATGAATTCCCTTTACTGGATACATTAGTCCTCCTTAAAGTCGATCCTTTCATCGGCAAACAAGATGAGATGTAAGAACTATGTAACATAGCAAAGCCTGGCTGAAATAAGAAATGCCGGGAGTATGTATCTTCACTAGAGATTAACGAGAAGCCCTCCGAAGCTAATGATGAGGAGTTTCTGGAGGCCCCAGAAGAATAGGAAGAAGGCAATCAAGCCACAACCGATGAACTTGAGGAGATAAATCTAGGACATGAAGCCGACCCCAGGCCTACTTTCATCTCGACAAATATGTCTGCCAAAGCGAAAGAGGACTTTACTGCCTTCTTATGAGCAATCCAGGATGCCTTTGCCTGGCATTACCATGAGATGCCTAGTTTAGATCCTCAAGTCACAGTCCATTGTCTTGGCCTAGATCCATCCGTCAAGCCTGTTAAGCAGAAATCAAGGAGGTTTAGGCCCAATCTGGAAATGCAGATTAATGCTAAGGTGAAAAAGCTCAGGCAAGCAGATTTCATTAGTGAAGTCAAGTACCCAAAGTGGCTGGAAAATGTTGTCCCAGTCAAGAAGAAAAATGGTCAAATTAGGGTCTGCATCGACTTCTGCGACCTAAATGCTGCTTGCCCGAAGGTTGACTTCCCGTAGCCATTTATGGAAATGCTCATTGACTCCACAGGTCACTGCCAAATCTTCTCCTTCATGGATGGATACTCCAGGTACAATTAGATACAAAATGAACCAGAAGATGCGGAAGCCACCACATTCTTTACTCCAAAAGGGGTCTTCTGTTACACAATGATGCCTTTCGGATTGAAGAATGTCGGTCCTACATATCAGAGAGCAATGACCATCATCTTCAAAGACATGATGCATAAGGTGGTGGAATGTTATGTGGATGACTTGGTGGTGAAGTCCGAAAAGAAAGATGCTCATATGTGGGACCTCGGAAAGGTGTTCGAACGGTTAAGCCTTCATCAGCTAAAGATGAACCTGCTAAAATTTGCTTTTGACATACGTTAAGGAAAGTTCTTGGGTTTCATAGTTAGACATTGAGGGGGGGAGATTGAGCCAGTCAAGATCAAGGCAATCCAGGAAATGCTACCACCAACTACATTGCAAGAGTTGCGGTCCCTTCAAGGTCAGCTGGCTATATTCGCAGGTTCATCTCGAACTACTCAGGTCGCTCTAGGCTTTTTACGCACCTGTTAAAGAAGGATACCGCATTTATCTGCGATGAAGCATGTCAAGCGATGCTAGAAAAAATCAAGAAGTATTTACTCAATCCTCCGATGCTCTCAACACTGATGTTGGGAAAACCTCTCATCTTGTATGTGACAGCTTGGATGAGTCACTCGGGGCACTATTGGGACAAAAAAATGACGAGAGGAAAGAGATCGCCTCTCAATCGTAGGATGCAAGGGGCTGAGAAGAATTATCCCCCTATTGAGAAAATGTGCCTGGCCTTAATCTTCGCAGTACAAAAGCTCTGCCATGACTTGATCATTCAAGAAGTGAAGCTTATATCAAAAGTAGACCCTGTAGAGTTTCTCATGACACACCCATGCTTGTCGGGACGCCTTGCTAAGCGGGCACTATTGCTGATGGAATTCAACATCACATACATTCCACAAAAGGCTGTCAAGGGTCAAGTCCTAGCTGATTTTCTCGCAGCACATCCTATACCTGCAGAAGAAGTATTTTGTGCAAACCTTGCTCATGCTTGGGAGATGTACTTTGATGGAGCCTTCCAATATGATCGAGGAGGCCCCGCAGTGGTGTTCATGACTCCGAAAAAGGGGTGCTTCATCTATCCTTCTCTCTCATTGAAGCCGATTCCCATAATGAGGCAGAATATTATGCCCTTATAATTGGGTTGGAGATAGCCTTTGATTTAGAATTGGAGCAGCTCAATATGCCTCGAGATTCTGAGTTGGTTATTCAACAGCTTAAGGGGATCTATGACATGAGAAAGGATACTCTCAAACCTTATTATGATACTGTAAACTTGTAAGTGATGATGTATCCTTGAGTAACATTCCAAGGAGGTTAAACTCGCAAGCTGATGCACTAGCAAAACTCAAGGCTATAATTCAATTGTCTTCACCAGGGCACACACTTGTTTGGGTTGCGGAGTGGAGACATATTGAACTGAAAACTGAAGTGGATGCAAATGATGAGAGAATTCTCTTCCCTAAGTGCCCACCTTACCCATTCAGAGCACTTTTATTAGCCAAAGAGGTTATTAAAGCTGAACAGGAAATATCATAGAACCAAGGAGCCGAGATTCCATAACAAGAACCAGGGTTCTTTGACCCAATATGTGCAAAAATCGAGCAAATGGAAGATTGGAGAGATCCCATCATTAATTTCATAAAGCATGGTAGATTGCCAAAAGATCGTGCCAAGCGCATTAATGTGCATCGAATGCCTACCAAGTACAACCTCCTTGAAGGGGATGCTCTCTTCTGACGATCTTTCGATGGTATTCTTCTTAGATGTGTAGAGGCGCAAGAAGAAAATAAGATGTTGGAAGAAGTACACTCAGGCATCTGTGGATTGCATCAGTCTGGCCCTATGCTATATGAACAGATTTGCAGATTGGGGTACTATTGGCCTTTGATTGCTGCCGACTCTTTAAACCATGCCAAGAGGTGTAAATGCACTTGAGCCCCATTCATCATCCTCCAAAGCCCTTACACCCTACAGTAGCATCATGACACTTTTCACAATGGGGTATGGACATTGTTGGGCCTATTGACACACATTTTGCAATGGGTCATGTCCTTATTCTAGCAACGACAGATTATTTCTCAAAATGGGCTGAAGCGGTCCCACTCAAGCAAGTTCCTGACGCTACTGTGGCCAATTTCATGCAGCATCACATCATATACCGGTTTGGGGTGCCTGACCGGATTATATTTGATAATGGTCCTCAGTTCAGAAGTCATCACATTGATTGCTTGGTTAACTTGTTCAGTTTCGAGTGGAAGTACTGAACTATGCATCACCCTCAGCTGAATGGTTTAGCTGAGGCTTTCAATAAAACCCCATGCAGCGTTTTAAGGAAGTCTGTATCAAAGGCTAAAAATAACTAGCATGAGAAGCTTTCTGAAGTGTTGTGGGCCTAATCTACCACCACACGAAATGCCACTAATTCCACTCCTTATTCCCTGGTCTACAGGGGTGAAGCAGTCTTACCCCTCGAGATTCAACACCCGTCACTACACGAAATGCCACTAATTCCACTCCTTATTCCCTGGTCTACAGGGGTGAAGCAGTCTTACCCCTCGAGATTCAACACCCGTCACTACGTGTCGCCATACAACAAGGATTGACCGAAGACGAGAGAGTCAAACTTCGGTATCAAGAATTAGATGCACTTGATTAAAAGAGGCTTGAACCTTAGCATAATCTAGAACTCAGCTAGGGGAGAATGAAGAGCGCCTTTAACAAGTCAGTCAAAGTCCACTCATTCACTCGTGGGGATCTGGTTCTAGCTATCAAGAGGCCTATCGTTATGCATGGGCGGCGCAAAGGAAAGTTTGAACCTAAGTGGCAAGGCCCTTTCGTAGTTAAGGAGGTCTAGCCAAACGGAGCTTACATACTGGCATAACCTGATGGAGATGAGGCAATGCCCACAATTAATGCCCGATATTTAAAGAAATACTATCTCTAAACGGCGCTCAAAAGGATCAACATGCAAAAGAGTTGAGAATAAAAAAAGAGAGGAAAGAAGACAAAATAGAGAGATGGAAAAGATATCTTGAGTAAAGAAAGAAAGCAAGAGGCAAAGAGGGGTATCTTATTATTATTGCCAGAAATTTGTGTCCAAGGGATTATAAATGGAGATATTCGCTCAATTCTTAAGACTAAGCCTATAGTAGTTCTGTTGTGTCCATGTGATTCCATCCTTCATAGCCGCTTCCTGGAGAAGGGCGAACCTTCTAACCAAAGGGGGGGATATTCTCAGCGTACCAGCTGAGGTGAAAATGGGTCTTTTCGTACCTCATGGGGCGTACTAAGTAAGCCTTCCTAATCATTGATGTTACGTTCAAGAATCGTTATGTCATCCTCATTTTCAAAACATGCAAGTTCTTTAAATATTGAAGGAACCTCTGAAGGAAAAATCTCAAACTCTGAATGGAAAAACTGCCACATGCGGAGGTTAGTTTTAAGGTTACCTAAGTGTGCCGTCGCAGAATTTGTGATAGTCCATGGCCCAGGGAAGAAACTAGGTAAAGGCCTAATAGAAGGGTATTTTCCAATAGAAGTTAATTCTTCTAAGTCCAGAACTACTCTAGTCCATTGAGCTATTTCAGTCACTTTCTTTTTAAACGAGTCTACACAGGGGACATTGAAGTCTATGAGGTTGTCCACCAACCTCTTCACCAAAAATAGGAAAATGTTCAGCCCGGAGAAAGAAGCCCGGCTGAAAAGTTGATAAGCGGCTCTAAGAAGATTACATCCATTGTCCATAGAAACATTACGACGATTGAGCCTGGTAACCTATACAGGGGAAGGCATCATGGCCTGCGATATAGCAAAGCCCTCGCGAATGAGCCTAATGAGAGGATGAACAACTTGGCCCGAGAAGGAGGTGACCACAAAAGCAGAACCTATGATAGGTTCCCTTCGTACTTAAAGGACAAGGCCCCTCTCATCCTGCAGAAGGATGCAAGAGAAATCACTTTGTTGCTCATTACTATTAGGTCGCACGAACCAGAATCATCCCGAGAAGGCAGTGGCGTAGCCCTGCCCTTAAGAGCAAGAGGTTGACATGAGGGATGCTGTTCGTTAGGGTCAATTAAAATCAATTCTCCCCTATCTTTGTTCTCAGTAATAAGAGGCTCTTCATCCTTGATAACAATAAGGACCCTTTCCGAAGAATCCTACATTCTAGAAACTTTCGAGGCTCTGGCTGACTGGTGGGAAGAAAACCGTTAAAGGGCTTTATCCAACCACCATCTATGCATAATCAATCACTATGGCACAAGGTTATCGTCATGCGTGAAAGGCACTAGATGGCATTGCGAATGCCTAATGCCTCTTGTAGACCTTCGGACTAACACTGGCTGTGTTCTCAAAAGTTAGCGTCGGTTGTGTTCTCAACGGCGCAGCGCCGGCTGTATTCTCAAGGCTAACGTCGACTGTGTACAGCCCAACATCGTCAATATTCAAATCCCTCACACGTGCCACAAGATTGCACACAAGTCACCTCAGGTCTCGGGTGCATCGCCTGACAACTGCCAGCCTCGACACGGTCTGACACACGTCCTCACATGCATCGATGACAACCTTTATCTCCCCCGAGACCCTTCGCCTACCACCAGTGACTGTTCACTCCATTGCGACCTTCTGGTTAGTCACCCGAAAACTCTTCTCCACTCACTGGAAACCCACTGGCAAACCTTTCAACTTTCCCCTTTCTCCACACCACTGAAAAATCGCTGGAAGTTTGCTGCAGCTTCCTGCTGCAACTTGAACCCCTTTTCCCCTTCTCCGGTACTCCCAAACAACTACTGCTAGAGTTTCTTGTTGTTCCACGATGAACTTTCCGCTTTTCTCACCCTGGTAGCAACCATCTCTGGCAACAGTAGTCCCTTGCAAAGGGCCCTGTGCTCCCTTGCTGGTGTTCTCTCTCCTCAGTTGAAACTTTCTTGCTAAAGTTCTTGTCGACAAACTCCTATAAACTTTCTTGAAACTCCCTGCCTTCTCGTCAGAGCTCTCGCTAGGAGCTTCTCTCTCTCACTGCTAAAAATTACCTCGATTGTATTTAACCTTCAGTAAAACAATGAAGAAGGGGCTTACCCCCTCATATAGGTGGTGTTTCCCCAAAGTATCCTTCACAAATTGGGAATGTCAGTCAGGTCTCTGAAGGACAAACGACAATGGGCCAGACCTGGTCGGGCTCAGACCCACAGCCTGAAGCAGAGGTTACCGCCACCCATGAAGCATCAAGCATCAAAAGGACCAAGTCGGGCTCAGGCCAAAGGCCCGAACTCAGACTAACGCCACGCATGCTTGATGTCGCTCGTGTTGATTAGAACCTGGTGTCGACTGTGTTTGTCAAGTCCCAGTGCCGACTATGTTTGTCAAAACCCAGTGTCGACTAGCGCCAGCTGTGTCTCAAAGCTAACGCCGACTGTCTTTTTAAGTCCCAATATCAGTTGAGTTCTCAAAAGCTAGCACCTCGTGTGTTCCCGTCACCCATGCTAGCATCGCATGTGTAACTGCCTCCCATAACTACTGTCGCGCATCCTACTACTGCCCATGCTAGCACCTCGCATGTCTGGTCCTGTTACTGCCGTGAGTGTTCTGCCAACACCTCCAGTAGGAGTTTCACATGTACTGCAACCTATCATCCCTAGTGGAGTTAGGTGTATAGAAAAGAGAGAGTCATGCTTACCTCTTCAACCCCCAGTGGGTCTATTTCCCACCAAGCCATTATCCCTCTGCTATCTTATCACTAGAAGTCAGGTTACCTACTATAAATCTATTCTCCATGGTGTTTCATTTTTCACCCCAGGGAGTAACATTTGCTCCCCTAATCCCCAGTAAAGTCTTCTTCCGTTTGTCACTCCTTGTAGGGCCACCATCTCCATTTAAGGCCTCTTCTTGTGTATGGCCTTAACCATTTTATCCCCAGGGAGTCGGATTGTCATCCATGCTTCTATTCCGTATGGAGCTTCATCTATATGGCGACCCACACTATGGTCCATGCTGCATGACCCTAAACTGCATAGACACAGTTTACATGCACGACCCTAAACTGCATGGTCCAAACTATACGACCTTAAACTGTAGCGAAGGTATAGTTGCACGACCTTAAATTTCACGATCCTAACTGCATGACCTTGAAATACATAACCATGGTCCAAACTATACGACCTTAAACTGTAGAGGAGGTCTAGTTGCACGATCTTGAACTGCACGGTCCTAACTGCATGACTTTAAATTGCACAACCAGGTCCAAGCTATATGACCATAAACAATAGTGTACGTCCTTGTCGCATGACGTTAAAACAGCTTTGCCAGGGTCTCGTAGAAATGATCTAAACATGCCCCCATACATGCGCACACGCCCCTTTACATGCATCCTCACGCACGTCTTTCCTAACTGACCAGTCTGTGTGCGCACATCACCTTCATCAACTCCCCATAAATTTGTCTTCCTTCATTACCATTAATCATTCCCCAGTGAGTCTAACCTGTTCTCACCAACAGCGAGCCATCCCACCATCCACACTAACCATCAGCTAGTGCGTTACCACTTTCCACCTTCCATCCGTACCCCATCCATTCTTTGTAGGCAGCCTCATGCCATCTCCCCAAAGTGAGTCAAACCACAACCATACTCACTCCGTGGCCTCCATAGACTGCCATCCATCTCCATCATGGTCCAGCTGTATGACCTTAAACTATAGCGCATGTCTTGGCCGCAAGACGTTAAAAGGCTTCGCACAGGTCCCGAAGACATGACCTTAAACACACCTTCACACACAAGAAAAGGGGGAATAACGAGCATAGTGTATACCTGGTCAAGGGAACGCCATGAGTAAAAATGATCGACGGGCATGGTCATGAAACCATGAGTAAAAGAATTATGTGAAAATACAAATTCGGGCACGGTGAAAACTCGAAAAGGCACCGTTTGTAAAAATGGAAGAATAAGGGTGGACATGGTCATAAGGTTATGGGTAAAAGAGCCCCAAATAAAAGGAGGTTGGTGAAAACCATCTTTACGGCTCCACTTCCCTAGTTCAAGTGAAACCCCGCAAAGGGCGCTTGGACCAATAAGTAGATTGATGCAGCAAAGCTCTCACGGGCGGCTTCAGCTTGCATTCAAAAGAAAAATCCCTATTGTCAGAATGCCCAAATATCAGGACCCAGAAAAATATTAGCTTCAAGAAGAATCCGACAGTCTTAGTCTGTTCATAAAAGAACCTACAAGTCAGAAGAATTGCCAAGATGGCAAGACAGGATCCATGCTAAAGGAATGCATTCTCAAGAAGTCAACCAAAAACAAGAAAGTCATTTCGACCTACCAAAGATGCTCCCAAAGGCCAACTATAAATCCAAGAAAATATGTCAAGGTGACACCTCGCTATGAGGCCACCTCGCCAGAACCCCTCCCTGACCGATAGGCCCAGACTTTCGGGATACGACAACAAAAAGCCTCTGATTGGACCCAGCAAGATGGGACCCACAGAGGTACCTTGCTTGTCAAAGCAACCCACCAAGAGCTCATTGGTTGTCTATCCGAGCAAGCTCCCGACATGGATGATAGGCATTCCACGCAGCGTCCCCATCTGTAGCAAAAACAAAAGTCCCTAACGTGGATGATGGGCATTCCATAGAGTGTCCCACACTAGAGAACATGAAGAATTCGATTGATTGGGAAGAAATCCCTAAAGCAAGGCACCCGACTGCCAGACAAGCCTAGATTCTCATCAACTCAGTCTACAAGCTTTTGAAAGCCCCCAGTTGTCGGAACCCAAAAAATCTCCTGACGTGGATGATGGGCATTCCATGAGATGTCCCCCACCAGTGGCTAAAAATTCTCTTATCCTACGAAGTCTCCACAGATGGACCTGCACAATCCATCCAAATGTGTGAGCAGCCTAGTTACAGCATTGCGTGGATATCTCTACGGCGTTCATGTGGTCCTGTGGCTAGGAAGAAAAAAGTAATAAAGCCGAGGAAGTTTTCCAAATGTTATCCTTCTCGATTATCTCGAAGCACAACATTCGATGTGGAAAGCTGTTTGAACACATTTTTCAGCACCTTGGATCTTCGATGCGGAATAAAAGAGAAGTCGGTCAATAAAGCCATGAGATACAGTGAATTTTTTGTAGTCGCATAATTACCCCAGAATGGTTAGAATCATCCTAAAGACTTCAAAAGGCCACCTGCCAAGTTTTTTCATAATCCGACATGTCTAAGGCAGTGAAAACAAAGAACTAATTTTAAAAAAAATAGCCTCTAGTACCCTGAAACGGAACCCATAAATAGAACTTTATTTTTGGTGTGTCAAATGGTTTTGGGATCACCGCCATTAAATTTTACACGGTCGAAAACTCCTTGGGGTCACGTTTCGGCTAAAACCGACGTGTCTAAACAAAGTTATGGGTGAAACATTAAAAAAGGGATAGGCTACACACTATTCCCGTGCGGCCTCCCTGAACCAATCTCCATTAAAGTGATTGGTTTACAGTCACAAGCAGCAACTTCAAAAACTCGTATCTCACTTGTTTTAAGTCGGATAGCTCCTAAACTTCTTGGACCGTGTTCATCTCATCAAGACGAGTGTTTTGATATATGGCACGCCCCGTGACAATGGCCGAGCAGGGAGGAAAACTAGGAGAAGTTGGTGATTCGTGAAGACAGTTGCAGGAAATTCACCAGTAACACATCTCGCTCTAGTGCCCATAACACGACGCTCGCACACCCAATCGATGCGAAACCAGTTCCATCGCGTATGTAAGGTCTGAACCCCGCGTGTGATGAATAGTTGGATTCGGCACATGAAGGCGTCAAAATTGCTGCAAATTCTGGCCGCCAAATTCCAGACTCCGGCAAAAAAATACAAGATGGAAAAATCTTCTTTCTGATACAAAATCAAGCAGCGTTTATTGCAACGCGATCGTAACGATATGCTTAGTACGATACAATGGAGAAATCATGGAAAACTATCAAGAAACGAGCTCACTATCGATCAAAACTTTGAAATATTTACACAAATTTTAAGTTACATGATCTTGGTCTAAAAACATGATATGCGGCTCGAAGTTGCTATCAAATCAATCGTCATATTGTTGACACCCTATTTTAAATCTGATAAATTATGTGGTTTTCTTGGACTATTAGAATCACATTGACTTAGTGAACCCGAAATCCATAGGTCACACAACTTACCCTTGGACCCAGAATCATTCTGCCAACCCAAAAACCCTGTTACACTCTGTTTGGGCCTTGATTCTTGTAAATGCCTTACTTCAACAAAAAAATCATTAAAAATAGTAAAAAATCCATTTTGATCAAAATGTTTTCTTAAACCTTCACAAGAGGCTAAGGAACACATCAGAAGTGAAAAATCTTTATTTTGACAACATTTGATTTATGCAGCACGACTTGTGCCACCCAAATCCGTGACCTCCAAAACACATTTTGACTGGGTGAATACGTTTGTTGTGGGAGATATTCCCCCCAAGATAATTTCCCCCTTTTTAGGATCTCTTGGGGGACCATTTAGGGAGGAGACTGGAGAGAGGAGGACAATGGACTAACGGATAAAGAAAAGAAAAGATAAAGAAAACCCTAGGAGAGATGGGACAAATTGGAGAGATGGGGAGAAACTAAGAATGGATGGAGAGAAAACCTGAGAGGAAAAAAGAAAAGAGAATACAGAGAACGAAAACCTTAGAATTTACTTGAGGAAACCTTAGCCTCTTGAGAAGCTTAGTTCTAAACTATCAAGACTTGCTGGCTTATATCCGGATCAGAGAGAGAGAAGAGGAACCGGTTCTGATACAGGCGAACCCTCAGGGGCTCGAGAGTCCCAGGCCATCCGGCTCGGTCAGGTACTCTTTGTCCCTTCATTTCCTCTTCATTTTATTTATTTATTTGTTTTGATGAGATTTTTATGTGTTTTGATTCAAAAATCATATTTTGAAATGCTTTGGATCATGTTGGCTCCACCACAGATCTGAGAGCAGATGGGCTCTTTCTGAGAAGATCTGAATTCAATTGTTCCCACTTGCTCTACCATTTCTTTACATTTTATATTTATTGGTTCAAAATGTCAGATTTGAGCGATCTTCACAGATATATCGCTTCGATTTTGTGCTTTAAACAGTTTGGCACCCACTGTGGGGCCAATCGAGCATGATCCGAACATCAAAATTTCAAAAATCTTAGAATCTTTTTAAAATTTACAGGCCTTCTCTAAGTACCATTTTGTAATGTTTCCAAACTTTTTGATGAAAATAAAATATTTAAAAATATTAAAAAACAAAATTTTTGTTATATCTGCAGTCCCCTTCTGTCGCTTTATTTTAATTTATTTTCATCAAAAAAAGATTTTATTTGTTGTTTCTCCAAGTTTACAGTAAGCTTATTTTATCAAGATATACAGAAAACCAATTATAAAAAAAATAAAAGAACATATTTTTTTTGGGCGACACGACTCGTGCCACATAAGTGACATGACCTATGCCGCCCACGCGACACTACTTGTGCCGCCCATGCGACAGGACTCGTGCGTTAGAAACCAAAAAAAATTATATTCTCCTGAAATTTGTAGTAGTGTTCCAAGGGATTTTTCGTGATTGCACAAAAACAATCAGGTCAAAATAAAAGTTTTAAAAAATACAAAAAAATAGTTTTTGGTTCTATCTGTGTCTTTCTCTCTTCACTCTATTTTAATTTATTTTCATAAAAAACGATTTTATTTTCTATTTCACTAAGTTTACAATAAGCTTATCTTATCAAGATCTATTTGAAAAAAAGATAAAACAAATAAAATAAAATATATTTTTTGGGCGACACGACTCGTGCAGCCCAAGCGACACGACCTGTGCCATCCAGGTGACAAGACTTGTGCTGCCCATGCGACACGACTCATTCCGCTTAAACCAAAACATTTTATATTCCTTTGAAAATTTATAGATCTGTTCTAGGGCCTTTCTTGTGATCGCTCAAAAAATTTCTGACCAAAATAAATTCTTTCAAAATACGAAAGACATATTTTGCTGCAAATAGGTCTGCTCTATTCTTAACTTTCTGATTTCATTCTAGTTATTTAATTTTGGTTGAATTCCTATTTTCCCTGCTTTCAACATGCTTAGTTTAGTTGTTTTGCATCAAATTTAAACAAATTTAAAAGAATATATATGTATACAAAAAATAAAATAAAAAATTGTATTGAGGGTTGCATGCATCCACCTTGAACCGTGTCCCATTCGAGTCATCCTCGACTCGGGTCATGCTCGACTTAGCACGGCCTTGCTTGGTCTGCACTGTTTGACCATACCTTCTTTAAACCCTCCATCTATACTATGCCTCGAGCGTTTGCCTTGAAGTGCGCATCGCTAGGCACAATCAGCGTCAAACGCTCACTTGTTTTCTTTCTTATTGTGTGCCTGTGTGCTTGAATTTATTTTGTTTTGCGTGCTCCTTTACACTGTCTAGCACACTCCAATCGGGAATCCCGAAAAACTAGAAAACCCCCAAACTGTGGGTTAACAGTGTGAGGGGAACCTAGCATTGAGAGCCTTTGGCTCAAAGTAACTCCACGTGTAGTAGGACCTAGTGAACATCCTATAACAGGAGGCCAGGACCTATGTGAGGACCTATATCAACCTAGCCGCATTTCAATAGTTAGGAACCCACTCTCAAGCCAAACCTACCTATAATCAGACTAGGTCAAATTTTTTTGCATGCTTGCTTGTTTCTGATCGATTAATCTCAGATTCCAGGTCCGAACCAGGTTTACACCCAAGTCCGAACTTAGGTCCCCTCTTGGTCCAAGCCGAAGGCTCATACCTAGCTCATCATTGTTTCGGTCCAGGTCCACTCCTAGTCTGATCATTAAAACTCTCTGGATCCAAGTCTAGGGTCGTACCCAGCCTAACCCAGGTCCGAACTAGGTTTACACCCAGGTCTGAACCTAAGCCCTCTCTTGGTTCGAGCTGAAGGCTTGTTCCTAGTTCAATCCTGATCCAGTCCGGGTCCACACCCGAACTGATCTTCAAAACCCTCTAGGTTCAAGTCCAGGCTTCCGCCCAGCTTAGTCTAGGTCCGAACCAGGCTCACACCCAGGTCCAAACCTAGACCCACTCTTGGTCCGAGCCCAGACTCGGACCTATCTAGTCTAGAGCTTTGTTTAGGTTCTAGTATAGGTATAAGTTTAGAGTTAGCTCTAGGGATAGATTAGGTTCACCCTAGCTTAAGGTTTGAGCTAAAACACAATGAGTCTAGATTCTAGTCTAGTCTTAGCCTAGGTCTTACTTAAGGTTTACCCTTAGCGTCAGGCTAGGTCCACCATAGTTCATCGAGTCTAGATCCAACCCAAGTCTAGTTCTTAGGACCCTAGAGAAATCACCATGTCAGTCACCCAAGGTGACTATGATGATTGTTTTACGGCTGACTCTAAACCTAACCTTCCCAAACCTAGGGACCACTATGCCCCAATCCCTTGGGATTACAGTCAGAACTCAACCTAGTCCATAATCCGATGCCCCAGTCTCTAACTAGAGGAAGAGTTCCAAGGATCTACACTCAATCTCGAGGTGTGTATGATTTGAAAATTGGCCTCTGCTTGCAAAACATTGAATAGCCAGGGGGTTCGACCGGGCGTTGTCATACATGGAACCTTACGTAGCCACCATAGGAGTCGTGTTACCTTAGGCAACCAAAGTAGGAGTCATGCGTGGGGAGAAGTCCATGCTGTATCTAATTTCCCTCAGAAGTCACACCAAGATAACCTTGAGGCTCAACGGTCTCAAAATCAAGACCCATCTAGGTCTAGGAGGTTTAACCCAACCTCGAGTCACCATACTATCGCCCATGACGTCTTGAATATGGTACGCGACAGAGATGCCAATCTAGACCAAACCTTAAGCGAGATGGACGTCCCGGTCGCCCTTAAGAGTCTAGTTGATCTACGTTACACAGTCTAGGCCCGAGTTCATGGGTCGATCCTAAACCAACCTAATAGCACAGGTCAACCCTTAGCACAACTGAGTCAGTCGATTCTTCAATCGGTGCCCTTACTGCAGCTTGTCCAACCAACCATGCAGTTTCCGCAACCGGTGGCGATGCCTATGGGCAGTACACCCCGCAGACACAAATATATCAACCCACCCCGGTAACCACGGCTCATCAGTCTCAGGCCCATGCAGGCCAACATCTACCCCAAGTCTCGACTCATCAGTCTATGCTTGGGAACCCACCAACCGGTGGGCCTACTCTCATGCCAAACTCCCAACAATAGGGCACTCTAAAGCAATGCAGGATATGTTCATAAGAATGGGAATGCATGATATTCTACCCCCAAAGGCCTATGTTCATGAGACCCTTGGAGGCATGAAAGACCTTCCCCTTGGGTTTGTCATCCCAGAAATTAAAAACAAATTCAATGGGAAGAGTGACCTAGATATTCACATCAACGCGGACCTCCTCTCCGTTCTAGCCTTGCGAGACAGGCCTAACCAATTGAAGGCCCTGTTTTCACAAACTTTGACTGATGAGGCTTTAAACTGGCATCGAAGAATAATGACTACTCAACCACATATAACTCCAAATGAAATGTTCGACCATTTTGTCTCTCATTACCGTGGGTCGACACGTAGATCTCTTTCCCTGGGCGAGCTTAGTGCAACCAAACAAAACCTAGGAGAATCCTTCGAGGATTTTATCCATTGATTCCACGAGGTGGCAATGTGAATCATCGAATGTCCTCGTACAGACCCAGCTAAAATCTTCATGGCCTTATAAAACGCAGCTCCTAAATACAAGACCTTCTTTAGCTAGGGACTTATCCCCCACTCTTTTGACTCCATGATCGAGCGGGAGGCGCGGCATGAAAGGGCGAGAGGGAGACCCCTCAGTACTAGGCCCGATGACAAATCCATCATGACTCCTTAGAATAAAAATAAGAGCAACGGCAAGGGGAAAGCTTCCGGTCAAGTTAACAAAATTGTCGTTAACGGACCGGCTCAGGGTTCAGCCACCTAGCACAATAAAAGGAATGAAAATCAAAGGGGTCAGCCTAGAGCTAATGCTCAAAATAACAATTGAAGGACAACGGACAACTTCACTCTCAAAGACCAGTTCGAAAAAGTGCTGGAGTCACTCTTGAAGAAAAACATGGTTCGACTCCCGCCACCATCTGAACTACCATTTGAGGTTAAATATAAGAGCAGATGGTGCACGTGGCATAGAAACCATGCCCATGATACCCAAAACTATTTCTACTTGAAGTGGGTGATTCAAGGGTTGATTAATAAAAGGAACATCACCGTCGGACCTAGAAATCAACCTGTTGAAAATCCTAACCAAAAGATGGGTATCTTCAGAAACCCTCTCCCCAAAAATACAGCCACAACGACCAAAGAAACGGAAGCTTTGAGAAACTCAAAGGAAGATGATATCATTCACATGATCGCAAATGGAGACGAAGAAGATGATCCCAGCCAATTCATATTTGCCTGTGATCATCATCTCCAAGAAGTTGAGGAAGATCTTTCGAGTCTTCTTAGAGGAAACTCTTCGTCCCCGAATTCCGATGATCTTCGTAAGTGGGACCAGTATGATAAAGATGATACCCTCGAGATTGACATGGTCAAAGCTGATGAAAAGGGATCATCTTTCAAACAAGGGGCCAACTCCCCAAGGTCTCCCATTACTCTTGCAAGGGCTGATCCAATCAAGCTCCAGGATGGCGAAGTTGATTCCTTAACCTGAAGAGGTTGAGTGTTCAAACCCATCCAACTGATGGCAGACACTCTTGATGAAAGAATGGGAGTCACTTCAATAGCCGAACCACCAGCAGGGGTTGCGGATCACGAACCTAATAAAAGAACTCAAGGATAGAAAACCACCTATGATCTACCGACTCATCTCGAGAGCATCCAAGCTCAAATCTCTATTTTGAAGGTGCTTGCGAGTTCGCCGGCACCTAGAGCGCAAATTGAAAAGGTTCTTGCTAAGACCCATATCTCGAGCAACACACAACCAGATGAGTTGTGCGGGATGATCAACCAACTAATGGCACCAACGCCAATCATATTCACAGACGATGACATCCCGACTAATGTCAATCGCTTTCACGTCCGGCCTCTACATATCACTATTTCATGAAAAGATGTGAGATAAGGAGAGTGCTAGTCGATAATGGGGCATCCCTAGATATATGCCCTATAAAAACAGTGAAGCAGATAGGCAAAATCCCAGGTGACTTCGAATCGTGCCAGTTAACCATCGCTGCATATGAGGGGACCAAGAGGCAGGCTGAGGGCATATTGCCTCTCACACACAAGATTGGACTTTCAAAATGCTGTTAGGAAGAACTTGGCAGCACGAAAACCTCGTGGTCGCTTCTACGCTACATCAATGCCTAAAATTTCCTACAAAAAATGGCATCGCAAAGTTATGTCTTGAACCCCCTACTTTTCTCAATTCTAGCATACATAATGAGAAGCTAGCCATAAGGGTCGAGCTTGGGGAAATTCGGTTTGCTTCCTTCGAGCAAGCTGATTGTGGCCGGCAACCCCATTCCTCAAATTTTGCAAACTTTCGCATCGATGGAGGAGACTATCCAATGGAAACATCGATATGGCTTTGGGTCCCTCGAAGCTTGGCCACATGCTCCTCTCCCAAGGCTTCCAACCAGGCAAAGGATTGGGGAGTCAAGGGCATGGCATAATGGAGGTGATTTATGCATCACCCCAAGCCAAAACTGAGAAGGGGGATCGCGGAGGACTCGGGTGTTCTCTCACCCTATTTCAACGACGAGTGAAGCCTTCAAGTTATCCGGGCTTTATATCTGGTGGCATTCAAAGCCTCGATCCTCTCGATGCCTGTCCTTCAAAATGGCCAAAGGTGATCCTCAAATCCCCAACAGGGGATAGTCCCTCTTTCACATCTCAATACACACAAGGACTACAAATTGAAGACCTATTTGCTGACCTGGATCTAGAGGAGGTGTGCACGGTTGGCTCTAACACAGCCAAGGGTGCTCATCCACCAACATCAACCCAGGGATAGAATTGGTCGATCACTCCTTTATCTTGAGAATCACTGGAAGCATACCAACGGCACCTTCAAGTCCCGGTGCCAAAAAATACATAGGAGCGCGGTGGCCATCTAACCACCCTACGCGTCCTGTCCCCAACATTTCTCTCGTGAGTCCCATAAGGGACACCTCTTGCGATATTTCAAAAACCATGGAAAATTCAAAACACGATAATAATGAAAAAGATTTTTAATAAATGTCGCTCACTCAAGATAGCCCAATAACGGTGCATAATACCCAAGACGATGAATTGGATGACTAAAATGGAGATCAAGAGAGCTAAGAATTTGAAAAAATCTCTCAGCCTAAGGAACTTACTTCCCATGTTGAGCAATTCAAGAAGAGGTTCGATGGGGACCCAACGGCTTTCATCGAAAAAACGATTGACAGAAAACTAGGAACTGAGAAGGACCCAAGGTTAACCAAGATTGGAACCTCCTTTTCTTTTGAAGAGAAGGAAAATATGATTTCCTTCCTCAAGGAATATTGTAATGTCTTTGCCTGGTCATACAATGATATGTTAGGGTTAGATCCCACATTGGTGCAACATCACCTAATATTCAACGAAAGGGCAAAGCTTGTTAGGCAGAAACTCTGACGTCGAAAGACCCACCTTGAACTCAAGATCAAAGAAGAAATCGACAAACTTCTCAAGGCGAGGTTCATTACTCCCGTCGATTACTCAAAATGGTTGGTCAACATAGTGGTCGTACCAAAAAAAGATGGGAGGATCAGGGTGTGTGTCGATTATGGAGACCTCAAAAAGGCATGTACCAAGGACAATTTTCTATTACCAAACATAGATGCCTTGGTCGACAACATTACGGATCACGAGATGTTGTCATTCATGGCTGGCTTCTCGGGTTACATCCAGATCGTCATGGCAGAAGAAGACCAAACCAAAACGCCATTCATAACACAATGGGGAACCTACTGTTACAAAGTCATGCCCTTCGGTCTCAAAAACACAGGAGCAACTTATCAACGTGCAATGATAGCATCTTCCACTATTTAATGCATACCATCATGGAAGACTATGTCGACAATATTCTGGACAATTCGAAGACTAGGTCTGATCATCTCACCAACCTGAGAACCATTTTCGAAAGACTCCGGAAACATCAACTCAAACTCAATCCACAGAATGTGGTTTTGGAGTTAAATTTGGCAAATTACTAGGCTTTATAGTAAGTTAAAGAGGCATTGAGGTGGACCCATCCAAAATATGAGCCATCACTGAAATGCCCCCTCCCTAGAATATCAGAGAAATCCGTGGGCTTCAAGGTCGCATACAAGCCATAAGGAATTTTATTTCACAAATAGCACCATTCAATAGACTCCTTAAGAAAGATACCCCATTCATATGGGACAATGAATGCTAAGAGGTGTTTGACCAAATCAAGGAGTACCTCACCAAACCTCCCATCCTTAGTCCTCCAAGTCCAGACAAACCCCTATTCCTATACATGTCAGTGAAGGACAAGACCATGGGAGCAATGTTAAGCCAATATAATGACCATAGAAAGGAGCAAACAATTTACTACATCAGCAAAACCATGGTCGACTCTGAGACAAGATACACGAATGTTGAGAAGCACTACTTAACACTTGTGTGGGCCATGCAGAAACTAAGACATTATGTCTTTTCTCATTCAGTCAAGCTCACATAAAAAATTGACCTACTCAACTACCTATTGAAGAGGCCAGTCCTTAACGAATGCTTGGCAAACTGAAGAATGCTATAGAACGAGTTCAAGATCGAGTATAACACTCAAAAATCGGTCAAAGGACAAGTCATTGCTGACCACTTAGCTAAACACGCACTGTTAGACAAAATTCCCGTCAACACGGATCTCCCTGATGAGAACCTCTTCATAATTGAGGACTCAATCTGGGATCTATACTTCGACAGTGTAAAGAATGAGTATGGGTCAGGCATAGGAGTTATACTATGCTCATAAAAAAACTTTTTAATGCCAACAACCATCAGATTGAATTTCCATGTACCAATAATGTTGCTGAATATGAACCCTTGAGAGCTAGGCTTGAGAATGCCATGGGAATGAAAATCTAGCAAATACAAGTGATTGGTGACTCCTTACTCGTAATAAACCAAGTTCAAGGGATTGGAAGGTGAAAGAAGAGAAGTTAAAACCGTATCAGAAAAAGGTGGAAAAGATGATTCCATTCTTTAAGAAAATCACCTTTCAGCATGTACCTAAGAAAAATAATCGGTGCGCCGACACCCTTGTAGCCGTTGCTTCAATAGTCCATTTTCCAAAAATTGCCACGCTTTCATTTTATATCAGGAACAAACATGACCCTTCCCCACCAAGGATCAAAAAAGAAATAGAGCATGAGAATGATGGGGAAGTGTCTCTCGTGGCTTCAGATGCCCTAGTTAAGGCAACACCATGGTTCCACGATGTTTTGTCTCTACAGAAAGATGGGTCATACCCCGAAGGAGCCACCAAAAAGGATAAAGAAGCCCTACAAAGGTTTTATATGGGATTCCTAGTAAGAGGCGATCTCCTGTTCAAAAGGTCCTTCAATGGCATCATCTAACGGTGCCTCGATTAGTCAGATATTGACCAAGTACTGACCGAGTTGCACAATGAAGGAGGTCATTCTGGGACAGCCACCTTAGCTCGAAAAATCAGGTGTCAAGGCTATTACTAAACTACCATGGCTAAAGACTGTTAGAAGTTCGTTAAGAGGTGTCCCAAATGTCAACTCTATGGAGACCTCATTCATGCATCATCTGTATCACTCAACTCAACACTGCCTGTATGGCCCTTCGCCAAATGGGGTCTTGATATCATTGGAATGATATCACCAAAAGCCTCAAATGGCCACCATTTTATATTAACGGCTACAAAATACTTCACCAATTGGGTAGAGGCCACGTCATTTGTTAAAATTGAAGGCCAACATGTTGCCCATTTAATAAAGAATAACATTGTATTCAAATTTAGAGTTTCTGAGTCAATCATTACTGGCAATAGATCCAATCTCAAAAATGAAAGAGGTCACTATGGTGTGTAAAAAGTTTGCGATAACGCATAAATTCTCCACACCTTACTACCCTTAAGGAAACGGACAAGCAGAAGACACAAGTAAAGGACTTCCTAGAATCATAGACAAAATAATAGAAAGGGGCAAAGATTGACACGACATGCTAAATGATGCGTTATGGGCCTACCGGGCAACTGCGAAGACTCTTACTGACGTGACCCCATACTCCTTGATGTATGGCATGGAAGCAGTGTTACCCATCGATGTCGAGATACCATCTCTCTAAATCCGTATTCATAAAAACTTAGATGAGGAACAAAAGATCGAAGTGCGAATCGCTGCCCTCATTAATTTGGATGAAAAACGACTACGAGCAACACAAAATATCGTTGCTTACCAGCGTAGAACCGAGAGGGCATACCAAAGAAAAGTTGCTCCTCGACAATTCAAAAAAGGAGACATGGTACTCAAGAAAATCATCCACACTCTTGGAAATCCACACCCTTCAGGAAAGTTCAAACCTAATTGGGAGGGGCCATTCGTGGTTACCCAAGTGCATGCAGGCAATTCTTATAAAATAAAAAATCAAGAGGGGTATGAACTCAACAACCCCAGTAATGCAATATATCTCAGAAAATACTACCCGTAACAGGCTAAAAAATGTGGTGAAAACCTAAAAAGGCATCACAAAGAAAAATTAAAAAAACAAAGGAAAAAAGCCAAAAAATGGATGTGGTAAACACCTGAAGAGGCATCATGGGTAAAAGGAATAAAAAGTTCTCCAAAAAGGAGCTTTCGATGTAAAACACTCAAGTACAAACAAGTACTTACAAGTTCCAATAATATTGCACAAGCAGAACTTGAGGATGAAGACTCCTCCTAAACCCTATGGGTTCCCAACAGGACCAACTCAAAAAGATGTAGGAGGGTGACATGAATGGAAAATCGAAGTGATTTCGATGAACCCGAGAAAATGTCGAGACCTTCCATGATGGAAGCTCGGTAAGAATCCCGAGGACTCTTCATGAATTCGCAAAAGTAGAGGACGAAACTTTCCAAAGGTAAAAAGACAACTTCGTGATCTCTGAGTTCTCACGATCCCACAAGGGAATCCGTTCATCATCTCTGGGTAAAATGTAATAAAGAAAATTACCACCAAAGGGGCCACAGGTGGCAAAACTGTAAGGCTCATCCCTTTTGAAATTGTTGTTTCAATTTGATTGTTAAAATCATCCTTTTTCAAAATCTTTCTCCTTTTATAAGGGGCTTTCTTCATCACTACAAGAGGTTAAACTGTTACTCAATTTGGCCTCGTTCTCGAAGCCAACTTCCTACGCTTGTTACGAAGGCTTGAAACTAGTCAGGCACTCCATGGTTGTATGAGTATAACTACCAACTACCACATATCAAAGATGGGTGAACCTCTCCAATGATTATATGGGCTAGTCTGGAAGCGTTTTTCTCTCGACTGGATCCCTTGAAGATAAATGAGGCAAGCTCATTTTGTGTATGCATATGATGACTCAATAGCGGGAAATTTGAGATAAAAGACCCTAGACCTAGGGGACTGAGTTTGTAAAAATTCAGTTTGAAAAGTGTGCGCAAAGAAAGTATTCCGCTACATCTCTACGAATCAATAGCACATGCACAAGTTAAAAGACTCCCAAACAGGGGCAATAAAAAAAAAACAGAAGGGGGAAGGATACCGAGCAAGAGAAAGAAGCCGAGGTAGAATGAAAAGGAAAGAAATATATATATCTATATATATATATATATATATATATATATATGAAGTTCCAAAGTAGTCCCCACACACACACAAAAAAAAACTTACATGTGCAGCACGACTCGTGCCGCCCACCTCTTATATACCGAAAAAAAAAAAAAAAATTTCTCCTCAGTGGCATGAGCTTAAACTACCAACCAATGTTCCAAAAAATTCAAAAAATTCAAAAATAAATAAACATAATAAAATTATCCTCTGTGGCATGAGCTTAAACTGCCAACCAATTTTTTGGAAAATTTTTTAAAAAATAAAATAAAATAAAAATTCAAAAAAAAAAAAAAAAAAAAAGGCTCCTTAGTGTTATGAGCCTAAACTGCCAACCAATTTCAAAATCTTTTGCTCGTCGGTGGCATGAGTCTAAACTGACAACCAATTTCAGAAAAATCTTTTGCTCCATGGTGGCGTGAGCCTAAACTGCCAACCAAGATTCAAATCGCCAAACTCGTTCAAAGTTAAAAAATCGAGCTAACACGTCAAACTCGTGCGACGTTAAAAACCCGAGACAGAAAAAATGTCAAACTAGTGCGACGTTAAAAAACTGAGCTAACACATCAAACTCGTTCGACGTTAAAAACCCGAGACAGAAAAAACGTCAAACTCGTGTGACGTTAAAAAGCCGAGACAGTTCAAACGTCTATCCCCTTATGACACTAATGGTCGGGTACATCCAGTTCAACGTAAAACTCGTGCATGTAAAAGAGCCGAGACAGGTAACGTCTAGCCCCGTTTGACATAAAATTTCAGATGTGTTCGGGCCTTTCCTGTGTTGTTCAGGGCACAACCACCATGTTCAACGTGTTCAAGGCACAACCACGTTGTTCAAACGTCTTTCCCCGTATGACGTAAAAGGGTCGGGTGTATGCTCCATCGCTGCGTGACGCTAATCTTCTTAGAGGGCTATATGGTTGCAAGAGTTAAACTACTAACCAACTTTGTTTTTCAAAATATCTTTCTCTCTTCAAAATTTTCACTATGTGTCTGTGATTTCAAAACCTTTAGTTTCTTTGTTAAAATCATAACCTGTCCCTGCTCCGGGTTCAATTTCAAATCTCACCCTACATTCAAAATTTCTATAACATTTTCTAAAAGGAAGGAGCTTGCACACCCGTATATGATGAGTACTGCATTTACGGCGTTGCTGTGTCGTCTCTCAGTTTTGATTAAGTCAGACAAGTCTCTCCCTATAGAAAACTTTTCTTATAGACAGCCTTAGGAAAACCCTAAGAAGATCAAAGAAAATTCCTGGATTAAAAATTTTAAACTACAAAACCCCTGAAGTTAAATGGCATGGCTATAAAGTCCACCTCGAGTGTCAAGCTTGCGAAGTCACTGTCATCTCAGGCCGAACACCCTCCGCTGAAAATGCCCTAGGTTGGTGAAATTGGGAGCGCAATGACTTGGAGAGATAGATGGTGAGCCTTCTGTCTCGTGATGTCGGGACAAAATATAAAATGTCTACTTTATCATTGACGTTCGCTTGCCCCTCGAAGGATAGGGCATGCCAAAGAAGGGCAACTGTAGACACCCCATTTTAAATATGGCAAATTCTGTGCTTTTCTTAGACCTCTAGGATCACATTGACTTAGTAAATCCAAAATCGATAGGTCATACAAGTTACCCTTGGACCTAGAACCATTCTGTCAGCCTAAAAACTCTGTTACACCCAGTTAGAGCCCAAAATCCTGTAAATGCCCTATTTCAACAAAAAAATCATTAAAAATAGTAAAAAAAATCAGTTTTGGCCCAAAGTTTCTCTAAGAGCTTCACAAGAGGTTGAGGAACACATCAGAAGTGAAAAATATTGATTTTGACAAAATTGGTTTGTGCGGCATGACTTGTGCTGCTTGTGTGGCATGACTAGTGCCGCCCAAATCCATGAACTTCCATACTGTGTTTTGACTAGGTGAATATGTTGGTTGCGGGAGATATTCCCCCCAAGATTATTCTCCCCTTTTTAAGATATCTTGGGGGACCATTTAGGGAGGAGACTGGAGAGAGGAGGAGGACGGACTAACGAATAAAGAAAAGAAACGAGAAGGAAAAGGAGAGATGGGAGAAGTTGGAGAGACGGGGAGAAACTGGCAATGGACAGAGTGAAAACCTAAGACGGAGAAAGAAAAAGAGAATACAGAGAGAGAAAACCTTAAAATTTACTTGAGGAAACATTAGCCTCTTGAGAACCCTAGTTCTAAACTAGATTTAGGGCACAACCACCCTATCCAATCAAGACTTGCTAGCTAATATCCATATTAGAGAGAAACAAGAGGAACCGGTTCTGATACGGGTGAACCCTCAGGGGCTCAAGAGTCCCGGGCCATCCGGCCCGATCAGGTACTCTTTCTCCCTTCATTTCTTCTTCATTTTATTTTATTTATTTGTTTTGATCTGATTTCTATATGTTCTGATTCAAAAATCGTATTTTGAAATGCCTTGGATCATGTTGGCTCTGCCACAGAAGAGCAGATATGCTCTTTCTGGGCAGATCTGATTTCAGATCTGAATTCAATTGTTCCCACTTTCTCTACCATTTCTTTATATTTCATATTTATCAATTTAAAGTGTCAGATTTGAGTGATCTTTACTGATAGGTCGCTCCGATTTTGCATTGCAAACACATGCCGAGCCCAACAAGAAAGCAATCATCTTTTTGCCAAATGAGTGTCGGAGCAGCCCTGAATCATCCATAGAAGATCTCACACATTTTAGGGCAACGACAGTGACTGTTTTGGAATTCCATGTAATGTTGGGCAGGGGGCAAAAGCGTCATTTTGCACCCATTTTTATATTTTCCTTTTATTCAAATAAATTTTAACTATCATCAATTAGGCTAGATATTGGGTATCCACCCATATTTTGGGCACAATTCTATAAATACATGTGTTTGAAGACATTTTCAGAACCTTGGATCCTCGATGCGAAATAAAAGAGAAGTCGATCAATAAAGTTCTGATTTACAGTGGAATTTTTTAAAGTATCATAATTATACCAAAATGGGTGAAAATTTTCCTAAAAACTTCAAAAGGGAACCTACCAAGTTTCGTTGCAATTTGACTTGTTTAAGGCAGTGTAGACAGTGAAACAATTTCAAAAAAATCAGCCACCAACACCATGAAACGAACCCCATAACTAGAACTATATATTTTGTGCATAAAATGGCTGTGAAACCATCGCCATTGGATCCGACACGTTTGAAAGCCCCTATGGCTCAAGTTTCGTCTCAAACAAATGCTCCAAGACAAAGTTATGGGTAAAAGACCGAAAAGGGGTACGCTGCGCACTCTTCTCGTACGTCCTCCCTGCACAAAATCCCCATTAATGGTGACTGTTTTCACAGTTTCGGATAGTGACTTGCAGACTCTATATCGCCTGCATCCTTGGTTAGGTTCCTCGATCTCTCTTCCCCGGATCTAGGTGATAGGGTGACACATGTCTAGGGTGTGGAAAACCTGGGACTTGAGATCGCTCTCTTAGGAACCTCGTTCAAGAACAAGGGAAGGTATCCAGCTAGTGAGAGAGGAATTTTGGGGGTGAGGTGGGGACCAACCTCACCTAGGTCAGTAACTTACTCGGGTTGGCTTTCATGGGCGCTCTCTTAGATCATGACGGAAAGCCCCCCAGCTAATTTAGCTGGTTTGGAATCACTTCCCTTGATCTGCAATATCCTTGTTTTCTACACACGACTACTATGGTTAATTTACATGACAAGTGTGCCAAAGGGACCCACCCTTGTCTAAGGGCAATATTCGTTCATATGAGAGAGTGGTGAAATGGAAGGTTCAAATAAAAAAAGAAAAGAGAAGACAACTTGATGAAGGGGCGAGACTAGCATGACGGCTGGAAATTTACCGACTCAAAGTGGTAGCAAGACGGGCATAGTACTCAGGACCAACGTGATGGCAATACTACTGGAAACTGAGGCCAATAGAACTATCCCAATCGGATGTGGAAGCAAGAAGAGCATGGTACTCAAGACCAGCATGACGGTAATACTGCTCGACAGCCAGAGAAGAGAAAAGAATGAAGAGAAGAAAAGGGAAAGAAGAGAGAGAGAGCACGAGAGCGGAGGGAGGAAGAAGTCAGATGGCAATGAGAATCGCCGTTGGCATCATGAGAAGACACAATGTCCCTTGCAAGCGGCAATGGCTTCTGGTGAGGCTCACGACGATAACTCCCCATGAGGCACACAACGCTAGGCATGGAACACGAGAGAAACCCGCAGATGGTAGTAAGCATCGCTGTTGGCAATGTGAAAAAGCAACACATCCCTTGCGGGAAGCGATAGCTTCTGGCGAGGCACACCGAGCATGCCGTCACAATCATGGGGTAAGAAACGCAGATCGATTCTGTTTTCAGATGAAGATTATGAAAATTTGGAGTTTTGGTTGGAATCTGGAATCCCAGTGATGGAATTTACAGTCCCAACATCGGCTTGTGTATAGAATCCAACCATTCAGCATGTACGGGGTTCGGACTAAAGATAGTCGTAGACCTTACGCACGCAATGGAAATGGTTTCATGTCGATCGGGCTCACGAGCGGCGTGATTTGGCTGCTTGAGCGAGGCATGATGTTGCTGATTTTTTGGCTCTTTCTTCATGGATAAGCAACTTCTCTCCAGCTTTTCTTCGTGTGCAGGTGTCGTCGTGGGGCGTGCCACATATCAAAATGCCTGTCTAGACGAGACAAATACGTTCCATCAAGTTTGAGCATGATCCTATCTCAGATGAGGGAGATTTACTCCTTGCAAGTCACTGTTCGTGATTGTCCCTTTAATGGAGTTGAGTTGTAGGGTGGCCGCATAGGAATAGCATGCAGCTCCTCCTGTTTTGCTCTTTTGCCTATAACATCTTCCTCAGATGTTCGTTCAAGCTAAAATTTGACCCATGGGGGTTTTCAACCATGTTAGATCTAATGACAGTGGTCCCATAGAAAATTGAGAGAGCAAAAATATAGCTCTAGTTATAGGTTTCTGGGTGCTAGAAGTTGTTTATGTCGGAACGGTTTCTCAGTCTGTGCTGTCTTAGACATGTCGAAATGCAACGAAACATGGCAAGATACTTTTGATAATCCTTATGAAGATCTTAACAAGTTTTGGGGTTATTCTGAGACTATCAAATTTTCCACTGTATGTTAGGCTTTATTGACCGGGGACTCATGATGATGAAAAATGTCTTCCAACTGCATGCCCCACAAAATGTTGTGCTTCAAGAGAATCGATAAGTACAATCATTCAGGAGTTTTCCCTCAGCTAGCCACAGGACTATGTGAATGCTAAGGAGATCCACGCAATGTTGCAACTGAGGTGCTCAAACGTTTGGACACAATGTATGGGTCCATCCGTGGAGACTTAAGGGAGAGAAGAGAATTTTGAGGGATCCTATCAAAGTTCTCACCCTTGAGGGACCATTTGTGATTCTGACAACTTTAGGACTTTGTAGGGACCTCATTGGTCAAAATCGAGTTTATGTGGCGGCCAAGTGCTATGAACCTTTGGTCAGCATTGTTTGCTGCTACATCAGGTTGATTTTGATTATCAGGGTATCTCTATTGGTCCCATCCAACAGGGTCCATTCAGGGGCTTTTGACTGATCCCAAAAATCTGGGCATGTCGGTTAGGGGGAGTTCTAACGAGACGGCCTCTTGTGCCCCATCCTGTCGGGTCCAGTAAAAAATCTAAGCCTGTCGGCTAAGGAAGATTTTAGGTGAGGCGACCTCATGGTGAGGAATAACCATGAAGTCTCTGGCAGGTTAGGCCTTGGCTTTGTCAGTTTCTTACCTTCGTTGGGATCTTTAGAGTTTTTGAGGGTTCTTTCGATCGTTGTCCTCACCCTCAAGGACTCTTGTTGTTTTTAGAGGTGAAACATCAGATATCTTATGAGGCTCTCACTCCCAAATGAGCCATTTTGCATTGTGATTTTATGCTGGCAGTTGCGGATTTTAAGTAGACCTCATTAGCCAGGATTTTGACTGTTTGGTAATTGGGTGCTGGTTGAGGTTGTGGTGCTGCATCAACCTGTTTTGTTGGTCCAAGCACCCTTTGAAAGTTTTTTCTTGAACAGAGGAAGTGGCACCATAAAGATAATTTTCACCAAATTCCTTTTATTCAGGGCTTTTTTACCCATGACCTTTCGGACATGTCCACCCTTTTCATCCGCTTTTGCCCACGATGCCCTTTTGGGGTTTTCACTGCCTGGGTTTTTTCTTTCACGAAACTATTTTACTCATGGTTTCGTGACCATGCTCATCCGCCATTTTTACTCATGGCGTTCCCTTGTCCAGGTGTACACCATGGGCATTTTTTTGTGAAGGCGTGTTTTGGGTCATGCCTTCAAGACCTGTGTGAAGCCTTTTAACGTCACGTAGCATGGATGTGTACTATAGTTTAGGGCCACACAGCTGGACCGTGGTGGTGATTAATGACAGTCTATGGAGGCCATGGAGTGAGTATGGTGATGGTTTTGACTCACTTTAGGGAGATGGTACGAGGCTGCCAATGAAAGATGGAAGATGTATGAAAGGTGGGTGAAAAGTGGTGACCCACTTGCTGACGGTGAGTATGGGTGGCGAGATGGCTTACCATTTTGTG